>NW_006295816.1:1452238-1476614 GCF_000327345.1 Myotis davidii
GTGACCGCTCACCAAGGCCCTCGGTGCAGGAGTTCAGGGCGCAGGGAGGAGGGAGGGGCGCAGGGAGGAGGGGCGCAGCAACAGGACAGCACTGAGAGGTTCCCCTGAAGACTAAGGGGCAGGAGACCCCACAACCTGCACTTGGGGGAAACGCCAAGATGACCGATGGCTGGAACACAAACCCAGCCGAGGGAGGGGGTGTTTGCTGGGGGGGACTCCTGGGGTGACCAGTGGTGGGCAGCTGCCCCAGCAGCCTCCTGACAGCTGTGCCTGCGGCGCCTTGGGATCCATCCATCCACACCGCACTGTGCCCCCCCCCAACCAGCTCACAGGTCCTATGGCAACCTCACCGCCGACTTAAAAAGGAAAATAATAATTCAGCCTCTTGACATAACCCTTCTGAACAAAAGGGCTTTTTTTTCTTCTGCTCATAAAAGAAGGGAATTTCCTCATCTGGTTTTTAGACCAAACACTAGTAGTCTTCGGGGGTTACATTGGGGGAGGGGGGGCAGGTCAGTTGGTGTCCATGCTGCAGGCCGCCTCCTCCCCCAGGCCCTGCTGGGAGCTGCTGGGTCGCGCTCCTCCATCGGAGGAGCCAGGAAAGCCGGCGAGGGAAGGCGGCGTATGAAACTCATCGTCTCGACGTTGGTAAAACAGCACGTAAGCTGCTTTTGTCTAAAACACGAGAGGGGAGACGTCCATTACTGGCTGGAAAGTCACCCGTTCTGCCCAGTTTCTCTGTCTCACTGTTGAGCTCGCACTCGGGGATCTGCCATGCTGTCACTCATCTTTGTTATAAATACATGAGTATCTCTGTGCATAAAGCTTTCCCCAATGTCATTTCCTGAGGACAGATTCCCAGAGATGGGATCACCAATTAGGGAACGTGGAAATCACGGGGAAGCAGGCACTGTGGCTCACTCACCACTATCTGATCCTCGGAGGCCAGGGACACGTTGCTGTCGTCAAAGTAATACCATTTCCCGTTCAGTTTGTTTTTCGCGTGCGCAGTGTCTGCCAAGCCAAAAGGAAATGCTCTAGCCGCCACCAGAGAGCTGACCGGGCCAGCGGACCAGGCTTGCACTAAACAAGACTCCAAACAATGAGAAATACAGACCCTGACACTAGAAGTAATTTACAGCTTGTGTCTTAACAGCCAAAAATTACTCATTTCCGTTGTAAAAAAACTCAAAAGGGCTTGAAGAGGATAAAAATGGAGCTGTCAAGAACCAACGCTTTAATTTTGGGAGACAATTTTTAAAAAGGGTGAACCCCTGTCCATGCCCAGGATGTCTACTGCTGCCCTCTGCCTCTGAAGCCTGTGGGCAGACCCGGGGAGGGACACTGTGGGCATCTGGGGTGTTGGCAGAGCTTGGATGTGGACAGACTTCAACCCATCTTTCTCGACAGCTGTGAGTCAAGAGCCCGTGGCTGGGTAATAGCTCCTCACAGTGATCCAGCAGCCCCCACAGGCAACACTTCCTGTCTTGATTTTGTGCTATTTCTAAGCAGGAGGTGTTTACAACAGCAATGCCAACAGCCATGCCCAATTCCTGCTCCACCCAGGCTCCCAGAAATGACAGTGCTGAAATGGAACTGGCGCCTCCATGGCGTCATCTCCTGGGGTCCCCACTGGCTGTGGTGGCAGGAAAGGGGTAGGGAGAAACACAGCTCCTCACCTCCCCATTACAAACACCTTTCCATAAACAGGTAGAAAATGGACCAGCTCTTTTCGTTAAAAATGCAAACCCACAAACACAGAAGTTTTGGGGAAACACCGCAGAGCAAGGAGGAAAAAGTAAAATTAGCATCTTGGTGTGTCTCCTCCGAGGCTTCTCCAACCCGTTTCCTTGCCTTTGGTTTTTTCTTTTTTTAAAATATTTTATTGATTTTTTACAGAGAGGAAGGGAGAGGGATAGAGAGTTGAAACATCAATGAGAGAGGAACATTGATCAGTTGCCTCCTGCACACCCCCCACTGGGGATGTGCCCGCAACCCAGGTACATGCCCCTGACCGGAATCGAACCCGGGACCCTTCAGTCCGCAGGCCGACGCTCTATCCACTGAGCCAAACCAGTCAGGGCTGCCTTTGGTTTTCACAGAGTTGTGACACCACCTTCCCTAAGGATGGATTCTGTGGTCTCACAGCCTGTCACGGCATCTCCCTTCACTGTGTGGTGCGATGGACAGCGTGCCAGCTCCTGAGCGCCATGCTGTCACTGGTTCTTCGCGGTTATAAATACCGGAGGCCTTCCCCCAGCTGCCGGCACCGGCTTCCCTCTGGCACCCGGGACCCGGGCTTCCTTCGTAGCCCGGCTTTGTCCAGAAGGACGTCAGTCGAATTAGCATATTACACTTTTATTATTATAGATGAGTATCTTTGTGCATAAAGCTTTCCCCAATATCATTTCCTTAGGACAGGTTCCCAGAGATGGGATTATTGGATTAAAATATGAAAATCAGCCTGGCACGGTGGCTCAGTGGTTGAGCGTTGACCTATAAACCAGGTCAGGGTTCGATTCCCGGTCAGGGCACAGGCCTGGGTTGTGGGCTCGATCCCCAGTGTGGGGCGTGCAGGAGGCAGCCGATCAATAATTCTCTCTTATCATTGATGTTTCTCTCTCTCTCCCTCTCTCTTCCTCTCTGAAGTCAATAAAAATATTTTAAAAAAGAATATGAAAACCAAAAAAATTTTGCAAATGAAGGGGCAACAGTATGGAAAAGGCCTGCGGCCCATGGAGCTGTGGAACACAAGTGCTCAAAGGCCATGCCTGGCAGCAGGAAGGGGCTCGAGAGGGCCGACGGGCAGAGGGCATTGGGCGAGGTTAGAGGGAACGGATGCCGGTACTTACAGTGGCCAACCCCCATGGCTCCATAATGATTGGACACGGCAATGAGGTCATACACGTACGGCCTTGCCGACGGGTCACAGACAAACTCGGACATGTTCAGACCTCTAAGCACAAAACAAAAACAGCCTTAACGACATTAAACTCAGAGCAAGTCGGGGTGACCCAGCAACCCCCTTATGCTGCGGACTAGACCCGAGGGAGGCGCTCCAACACCCGCTGCAGAGGGATGAACACGCAGACAGGCCTGGCTGTTCTGACCGCTGACCTGCTCAGGCTGCAAAAGAGACGCTTCCCGGGAGCCCCAAACCCAAACCGAACGGCGAGGCAGCTCTCGCACAGACCAGGCGTCAGGGCTATGCAGAGATGGCCGTCACTCTCGAAACTACCAGCGGAGCCTTAAACGTTGAAGGTAAACCAGAATGGGCCCCAGAAAGCTTTATCCCATCCCGTATTTTATTTTGGAAATGTCAAACATACAGAAAAATTAATTTTTTCCCAACAAATATTGAATGCTCACCACCTAAGTTCTTCCACTGACGCCTTTATGTGGGCAAATACACGTCTCTGTCCACCCGCCCCGACCCCCAAAGCATTTTAAAAACTGCCTCTTGTGGTGGAACCCTATCTTGTTGTCTTACTTTCCTGTGTCGGTCTCACTCTGGACTCTGGGACCTGAGAGGACCCGAGGAGACAGCCAGTGCCCCTCCCTAGCCTGGGACAGGAGCGTGGTGGGTCTGCGATCCCACCTGCAGCCCCAATAATCCCATTCGCCCTGTGGGACGAGGGGGAGGGCAATAGCTGAAGTCTAACCTCCCAGAGCCCAGCCACACACCCCCTCCTGCAGCCAAGTCTTTGATGGCAAACCCTCTGCCCATCGGTGCCCAGCTCTCCTCCTGTTTAACGTCCCAGTGACAGAGTCCCGGGACCCACCTGACCGGGAACTCCACGACCGTGTCGAGCTTGTCCCTCCAGTACCGGCTGTAGGAGAAACGTTTGAGGTGCACCACCAGGATCTTGGGCAAGGACCACAGGTCAAACTTCTTCGTGGCCTGTTGATGCCTCTTACAGTTGGGACAGTACCTGAAGGGAAAAGGGAAACCTCCATTGCGGGGAGGCAGGGAGCGAGGCCCCGGGGCGCCGCCTGGAGGCATCGCACAGCCCACACCCCTTCCTGCCCGCAGCAAGCGGCTCTAAGTCACCTTCCCAAACGGGGGGCTTTCTCAGTCTGGAAAACACAACCCGCAGGGAAAGGTCTGTGTCGCTGGGTCGGCGACGTCAGTGACGTGCACATGTGAAGGGCTGTGTGGATGCCGCTGGCCCCACGGCGCCAGACGCCGGGCGGGGTCCTACCAGGGGTCGTGCTCCCCAAGCGTCTCCATGGTGGTGAAGAGCTCGATGCAGTCCCGCAGGGCCATGGCCGTCTTCTTCTTTTTCTGAGGCTGCAGCATGCTCACGTGCTTCTCGAAGGCCTGTGGGAACAAGCGAGTTCTGCGGGGAGACGAGACCTCCCGGCAGCTGCGGCCTCACAAGCCGTCATGGAGCCTCGCTGGTGCTGTCACTCGGCCCAAAGCAGAAGCTGCTGCGGAGCTGACAGACCCCCACGCCCAGCCAGAGCAGACCCTGCACCGCCGCCCAGGCCCCGACGGGCCTACCTCAGACTCCTGCTCATCGTAATACAGGCTCCGGGTCTCCGTGTCCCAGTCGATGGCCAGGGTGGACCGAGCTGTGGGGGACCCAAGTGTCACTCGTGAGTGAAGGGCCAACAATGGGGGGAGCTCTTCAGGTCACACGCAGGCTGCGCACCAGCACTGGCCGCCATCACCAGCCACTGCCAGGAGCAATGCTCTGCCCTCAGCCAGCCAACTCCGAACCCCTGGCCCCACATCCTTCGGCAAAGATCTCCTCACGGCACAAACAAGCTCCACGGCTGCTAACCACATGGGGTTTGAAAGAATGGAGCAACAGCGGCTGGATTTGCCCTCCGGCCTTAAACCGTAAGAAAACCTGACCAGGTAAGACTGACACACCTACTTCAGACCCGGGACACGGGCCGAGAAAGCCTGCCACCCAGTGGCCCGCCTCCTGCCCGAAGGCGTTTTCCAGGCCCCAGCGTGGGGGTGGAGTGGGGGGGAGATTGCGCTGAGGAGTCAGACTGGAGTTCCAGAAAATCGCTAGAAATTGCAAGACAATTTCCAAAAGGAGAAAGCTGCCCAGAGAGAGGGAGCTGCAGAGTGAGAACGAGCTCAAGAAGATCTCAATGAAACTGTTAAAGATTTTTAAAGAAGGACAGCAAAGGAGAATGGCTGGCGAGCTAAAGGACCCAGTGCCTCCTCCTCCGGGGAGGAGGCTGAGGACAGAGCAGCTGCGCAGCTGCCCTCCGGCCCGTGCAGGCGTCCCGTCCCTGTGCTGTCACATCCGACGCACATCCGTGTGGACCCTCTTTCGGTCCGAGGGCAGGCCCCACAGAACAGAGAGCCGACAAAACCCAGGACCATCCCCGAGCTGGGTCCCAGCCATGAGCATCCTTAAGGAGCCAAAGAGAAATGCATCATTTGCCCAAGTGAGCCATGTCCGGGAAATGCTGCCACCAGGAGCATGGGCTGGGAAGGGTGGGAGTAGAGGGAGGTGCGTCCCCTGAAGCTGTCGAGGACAGAAGAGCCTGTCCAGCGGGCAGTGTGTGTGTGTGAACATGTGTGCCTATGTGCACAGTGTCTCTTTTAATAATCTGTTTACTGATTTTCGAGAGAGGAAGCAGAGAGGGAGTGAGAAACATTGATTTGTTGTTCTATTTACTTATGCATCCATTGCTTCTTTGTATGAGCCCTGACTGGGGATCGAACCCACAACCCTCGCACATTGGGACCCACGGACCTCCCTAGCCAGGGCCTCAGTGTCTCTTAAACAGTCTTTGGGGAGCTTCAGAGAAAAGCAACACACACGTCTGTTCCCGGAGATACACGGAGGCCATGAACACCCGAAGCAGTAAGTGCTGAGCAGGTATTTTCAAACAGATCCTGGGTCCCCAAAGAGCCCGCCTGAAGGAGAGGCAGCGCTTACAGCTGAGTTTCAGTAGTTTCCCGTCGCTTGTGAGTGAATTGATGTCGGCCGTCCCATAGGCGTTCACGAGGCTGAAGGTGAAAAGCCGTTGGGGGCAGGGCCGGCCTGGGCTCTTCCTCTGGGTGGTCTCCCCCCGGTCGCTTCCCAGCTCGTCCTCCCAGCTGCCCTCGGGTTCGGAGAGCTGCTCTTTGCCTTCCTCCAGGTGCTCCATCTCCTCCTCGTCTTCCCCTGGCACACAAACAAAAAGTCTCCTATACACAACTTGCCACTATGTTGATATTAACATTTTCTTTAGTGTCTAACTGTGGTGTTTCCTTCCAGGTTTTTGAAAAAACTTTTTATTGATTTTTAGAGAGAGCGGGAGAGGGAGAGAGAGAAGCCTCAATTGGCTGCCTCCTGCACGCCCCCTACTGGGGATCCAGCCCACAACCTGGGCATGTGCCCTGACCCGGAACCCAACCAGCAACTTCTTGGTACACAGTTGACGCTCAACCAACCGAGCCACGCCAGCCGGGCAAGAAGCACCTACTTTGTAATCCCAACGGATCAGAATCAAACCCTCACTGTCTCGTGACCTTGGACAAGTCCCACTCGGCTGCGTCTGCTCAGCTGAAGCCAGGCCCACACGCCTAGGCAGAGTCCTCGAGGTGCCAGGTAGACGGCGGGCAGCAGCAGGGGCCTCCTGAGTCTGCTCTCCAGGCAGAGCCCCCCCCCGCCCCCCGCCCAGAGCCTCTGTCTCTGTGCACCTCTGGAATGGGGAGGCCCGGAGGGGCTGGTCAGCCAGCTCCACAGCGTGGCCAGTGCTCACCTTCACAGCTGCCTCTGGAGCCATTACAGGCTCCGGGCTCCAGGGGCGAGCTGCCCACCTCCTCGGGCAACGGCTGCTTGATGTAGCGGCTTGAAAATGAAAGAAAAATGGTCAGCTGTAACACTTACGTATTTGTCCCCACTACTCACCTACAGGTAGTTCATAATGTGTGGAGTTACCCACAAGCCAATTTCAATACAAGGCTGTAAAATCACGTGGTGGCTCAGCACTTGAAGGACAAGGTGCCTGGCTCCCAAGTCGCTGACGACGCCAGGAAGGTGTTTTCCACGTCACGTGGCACCGTCATTTCAAAAGCATTTCCCAGTGATGTTAATTACCCGCTTCAGAATGACAGTGGGATTCTTCAAAATTTTTTTATTTTTTCCCTTTATTGATTAAGATATTACAAATGTTCCTTATCCCCCTAAATATATTTCTTTATTGATTTCAGAGAGGAAGGGAGGAGAGAGAGCTAGAAACATCAATGATGAGAGAGAATCATTGATTGGCTGCTTCCTGTACGCCCCCTGCTGGGGATTAGCCCGAAACCCAGGCATGTGCCCTTGGCTGGAATCAAACCTCGAACCCTTCAGTCCGCAGGCTGACGCTCTATCCACTGAGCCAAGCCTTCAGGGCTCAAAAATTTTATTCAAATACAAAATACAACCCAAGCACTAGACTTCCTAACGCAGGTGACTGACAGCTGTGACAAACATGCCTCCAGGGACAGAAGGAAGCGTAGGCGCCCCGAGTCATGGTGCTGAAGATGTGCCCCACGCCCACAGCACCTGCCTGGCCCTCCCAGGGGCCGGCACGCGGAAGCATCGCCGGCGGTCTGGGACTGCGCCCGCACTGATTTCAGGTAACAAGCAAAGCGTTGTCCTGAACCAACCTGATCCGCTCGCACACAGCCTGGTACAAAGACTCGAGGGTCAGCGTGTGCTTGGGGACCGACACCAGCAGCGGCTGCCCATACAGCACTGCCCCGGAGGAGGGGCTGGACGGCCGGGACTTCCTCTCCCTGAAGTAGACGGGGAGCGTGACGCATTCCGAGCCCTCGGCACAGGTGCTGCAGACCTCGTACCTGTCAATCACATAAGAGGGGCAGTCAGGAGCAGGTCCCCCTGAGCGACAGAGATCTGAGCTGCAGCTACATGGTGGCCATGACTATGGTGACGGGGACAGAGCACACTTTAGCACGAAGGGCAGAGAATCCATGTTCAAGGCAATTCCAGAGGCTGGTCCCAAGGAGGGTCACTACGCAACCCGGGACTCGGGGCTCATGGATCCTTCCCCAAGCACAGCCTGTGGTCCTTCAGCGGGACCAGCACAGCCGCCAGCTGTCATCCGGCCCATCACTCCAGACACAGAGACACACAGGGGCCCGGCCACCGAACACATTGTTTGTCACCAGGAATTCAACTTTTAAAAAAGCATTCTCAGTGCCCTGTCCTTTAATAAAACAAAATATTATACAAGATGTACACCTAGAGAATCAGCCAAAGACCCTTTATTTCAAATGAAGAAGCAGATTTATAAAATGAATTGCTTGTCATTTTTGTTCAAAAACACTGAAGTAAAAGAATCATTATCTAAATTTTTAAAAAATCAGTGATAACCAAAGAAACTGGTAAATACAAATCAATGATTTTGAAAAATGTGTCTTACTTAGTGAATACATGGGACTGAGGAGATTTAGATGTTTTATCCTGGAACAGATGTTACCAAAATTGCTGGCAACCGACTGTAGTCTTTCCCTCTTCCTATAGGGGGAGACACAAACTTACTGATTCAATTTTTGAAAACTATAAACACAATCACACAAACACACCCCGCCCCAGATGCCTGGCCAGCAGTTCTGACTACAATAAATGTGGGAGTTTGTTTTTAAATCTCACAAAAAGTCCGAGGTGTGCTCTAGGGAAGCGGTCGCCAATCTTTCGGACCTCAAGGACGCCCAGTGCTCTAGGGTAAGGCCCTGGTGGTCTAACATCAAGGTCACGAACCAGGGCTTGGAGTGAGGCTGGCCCAGACTCCAGGTCCATCCTGCCAGTTTCTGGCTGCTGTGACCAGGCCACGCCCCTAACGTCCAAGTCTGTTTCCTCAGTGGCCACACCATCCCCGCCTTACGGGCCAGGTGGCAGGCCGTCTCTCAGCAGCACCGCACCACACGCTCAGAGTACCAGGTGCTGCTATGGTGTTTTCCTGAGACAATTTTCAATGCACCTTGAAAACAATGGGCGTTCCTGCGGTTGGCCCTCAAGTCTGTGTAGTTCCCTTCATTGACGGGGTCTGCCAACCTCCTCACGGGCAACACCCAGTTCTCAGCTCAGCTGTGTACAAGCCTTGGTTTCCAGTAAGGACTTGGGGTCAGAATGGACATGCCCTAGGCTGCGGCCCAGGGTGAGCCTCAGGCCCTCCGTTTGCAAAGGGAGGGAAGATGCTCTGAGGAGGGAGGCTGCCCGGCAAGTGGGAACAGAGCTGGGGTCGAGGGTGTGGTCGAGGGCCATTCGTTTTAGAGTGACCGAGGCGTCACAGGGCAAAACATAAAAGGAAGGAAAGGCCCTTGTCGTGTGGTGCACTGCTCACCCGGAAACAAAACCGACAAAACCCTACACGCCCTCTCCACCAAAGGCCAGCGAGCAAGAGGAAGGAAGGAGACAGCAGGTAGGAGGCGGGGGGCGCAGGCCGGCTGACACTCGGCGAGGGGGGCGCACAGACTTGCTACAAGGGCAACCCCGAAGCAGGAGCTGGGAAGGCCAGGGAGACCAGCTGGGGTTGGAGTGCGCTGTCCCCACAGGAATGAGGAAGCTGAGTCTCAGAGCTCAAAGCATCTGGAGCTGAAAAAGGCTCTTAAATCAGCCCTGTCCCTCGCCATGGCACCAGCCTCAGGGGCCAGGCCTGTGCATGGAGGAAGGAGGAGCGCTCCCTGGACATCTGTGTCTTCCCAAGGCTCCTCCCACGCTGGGCCTGTTCCTGAGAAAGGCATCTCTAACAGCAACACCGCCTGCCGGACCACTAAATAGCAAAGGCCTTCTTCTCAGGTAGCAACTGCTGACGAAAGGCTGTGTTCATGCCGAGAACTATCTGGAATGTCTGGCTCTGAAGGCCCAGGAGGTGCTTAGCACGGATGGCTGCCCGCAGTTCCCTAACACCCACCTCTGGCACCCAGGGGTGAGGGCAGATCCACACGGGCCCCAACTGCCAGACTTCTGCTCTGGAGACACGAGCAGGGAAACCTCAACTGTTTCCTGGGACCCTGCAGCCGAAGCCGCTGAGTACTCACACGAAAATGTCATCCCGCGGCATGATGTGGTTTAACCCTTCATCCATTTGGAAGATTTTGTGGAAGCGATGATTATACACATCTGTGACCACCATCTAAGAATCAACAGGAGCAGAAGGATTACCGGACGGATTAAGAGTACACCTGCTTCAAACCGAGGGACAAATGAAAGAAGTGTGCGTCCAGAGAGCGCACCCTGTAACCGACCCAAGCTCAGGGCCGAGGCCTGCGGGGGAGCGGCACAGCTGCACCAGCTAAAGGCACGCTGGCCACGGCTGACCGAGTCTGCCGTGGGCTCTGCCCAAGAGGCAGGGTGGTTGGGTGAGTGCTGATGGAGACGGGAAGTCGTCCAGAAGTCTCTGACGTGTTCTTGGGCTGGAAGTCTCCAGACCCGCTCAGCACAGGGCAAGACGGACCACCCACAGCACCACTGCCTGGGACCAGCAGCGGAGCGAGGGGAGGGGAGGAGCAAGGGCACTGCGGGCTGGGAGCGTCCGGGAAGCGGGCCCTCATGCCCGGGGGCGCTTCCCTCGGCCCACCTCCAAACCAGCCCGGCCACAGGAAGCCCAGCTCGGGCAGTTGTTTCTAAACACAGATTTCTATCAAGAACATCACAACAGACACCAGAGTTCGGGGCAGGAAAGAACTTCTACCCCCTCTCATAAGGGAGGTTGTAGAAAGGGGTGGCAGAGCTAAGAGCAGAGCCCTTCTGACCCCAGTGGAGGAGAGCTGTGTCCCCGGACGGGTCTGGGAGGGAAGGTCTCGGCAGCAGTGGGCACAGTGAGCAGGGCCAGGGTCCTGAGCATCCGGCGCCATCACCTCCGTGCTCGCCAATAAGAACCACCCCCCAAAAGTGGCTACAAGGTTGAAAACAAACTCCAAAGGACTCTGAAGTGCCCCCACCGGCTGAGGGCACTGCCGCCCTGCCTTACGTTTTCTGCAGCAACGCCAGACAGCTGGGAGAGAGCCTCGCACAGGTCCGACACGGCGCCCATCAGCGGCACAGTCACGCGGTACTGCAAAGGAGACGGGGGTGAGGAAGAGGCAAGGGCGCGCCACGAACGGCAGGAGAGAAGCGGGAAGAGCATGCACGGGGGAGGGCAGGGGTGTCCTCCCAGAAACAGCCTACAGGGAGGACAGGGCCAGACAGGCGGCCGGCAGAGCCAACAGGCAGGGCTTCCGCACCAGCACCCGCTCACTGTCCAGAGCACAGGTGCGGGCCGACTCTCTCCCTCTGAACACAGCTTTATTCTATGTATTTATTTATTGTTAATGTATTTCTTATTGATTTCAGGGGGGAGAGGGAGAGAGAGAGAAACATCAATGCTGAGAGAGAATCACTGACTGGCTGCCTCCTGCACGCCCCCTACTGGGGACAGAGCCTGCAACCTGGGCATGTGCTCTTGACCAGAATCAAACCCAGGACCCTTCGGTCTGCAGGCCAACGCTCTATCCGCTGAGCCAAACCGGCCAGGGCAACACGGTTTTATTTTATTCTTAACCATGTTCTTCAAAGAACTATTAAAATCATACAACTGCCAAGCAGCCCCACAAGCACCTTTCTTTAGAGATGAAGAAAGGAATACCAGGAAGCTCAGTACCGTCGTGCAGTGAGCCACCTGGCCTTTGGTTCCGGCCTAGCTCTCCTGGCTGGCCGAGGGGAACCTGACCCAGACAGTGCCCTGCTTCTGAGTCCCAAACGTTCAGTTCAAGGACCCCCGAGCAGTGAGCCAGGCTCCTGCAGCTGAGGGAAGCCTGGGGAAAGGTGGCAGAGCAGCCGGGAGCCCTTCGCCGAGGCTCTGAATAAAGGGGTTCCACGAAGGCCTGATGGAGGCCAAGGGCACTGAGGCAAGTGCCAAGGGCTCTGCGTGGCAGCTGATGAGCTTCTGCTGAGGGAGATGGAAGCGGCCCCACTCTGGGTCTGGAAACCACTCAAACGGAGGCGCTGGGAGGGTGCCCGGCTCTCACCTGCACAGGTCTGCAGCGGGGGTCAGCGGGGACCAGGAAGACCTCCATGACACGATCTTTCTTCAAGGGCAGCGGGAGAGTTAGATAACAAAATGGGTCAAAGGTCACAGAAACCTTAGCACATTCTGGGCAAACCAAAGTCGATTTGAAGAGACCGTGGAACGTATCCACAATCACAGAGTCATTCCTCAGCCGATGATTCTCCCAGGCCTCCTTGGCCACCACCTGAGAGAAAAGAGAAAAGAGAAATGACACTGGCAACACCCTCGGTCCTTTACCCGGCGTCCACAACGCTTCACCGCGAAACCGAGACGGAGCCCTGAGGCATGGCTCAGCTGGCTGGCATGTCCCCCGGGCACCAAACGGGTGAGGATTTGCCCCCCGTCATACCCAGGTTGCAGGTTTGATCCCTCGTCAGGGTGCATGCAAGGGGCAAACAATAGATTTTCTCTCTCACATCAATGTCTCTCTCTCTAGAATCAATGAAAAATGTATTCTCAGGTAAAGATTAAAGGGGAAAAGCTCTGATGGACCGTGAGGCAGCTCCACGCCCATCACACAATTGGGGTGTTGACAGAGAATTAAGGAAGCAAGGCAGCGGTCCGAAGCAAGGCAGCGGTCCGGCCCGTGAGGGAGACAGCGGCACTGAGAGCACCGCGGGCACAGGCTTCCCAAGCTCCGAGCCCTTCAGCGAGCCTGTGGCTTCTGGTGGCTGTTCCTCTGCGATGTCAATGTGCTTTAAAGTGTCTACATGGGCCATTCCACCGTGACAGGGGAACTTGTACACTGAGTTCCCTTTTCCTAGATCAGAAAATCAAGGTAAGAGGTGTAAATGCCCTAGTAATAGTATAGAAACTATTTTGAGCGCACACCCTGGCACTGCCCAGTTCTGCGTGCCCCAGTCTCCGCGTCACCAATGAAATGATATCCAACTGACTGCAATATGAAGACGCCATGAGGGAGCAGCAGGAGCGGCCTGAGCAACCCTCTCGCTCTCTGACCTGGAATGCATTTCTCTACCAGGAGCCACGGCCACATCACCAACGGCAACAGGCCACCAGGCTCCAGCACCAATGCTCAAAAGAACCAAGAGCGTCCCTGCGACCCTCGTAGCGGCAGCGTCTCTGGAAGACGATGCTCCAAAGGCGCCATGACTCACCGCGTCGGGCCGCCCGTTGGCGTCCTGCAGCTCCAGGTAGGGCTTCTTCTTCACGCGGTTCAGGTCTTCATGCAGCCCGTCCAGTAGGAAGGCGAGCAGCTCCTGGGAGTCCTGCTGCTGGTAGCCAGAAAACTGAGGGGCGAAGCGGCCCACCTGGGTCTGCGACAAAGCCAGGGCACCGGAGGACAGAAGAATACGAGTCAGGGAAGTCAGACAGGAAACTGTCATAAAAAGTAGCTCTGCAGCCCTGGCCGGGTTGGCTTGATGGTTAGAGCCTCCACCCGAGTACCAAAAGGTCTGGGTTTGGTTCCTGGTCAAAGGCATGTACCTGGGATGCAGGCCCAGTCCTGGCCTGGGCCGGGGCATGTGCAGGAGGCAACTGATTGATGTGTCTCTCTCACATGGATGTCTCTCTTTTTTCTCCCACCTTCCTTCCTTCCACACTCTCTAAAAATCAATGGGAAAAATATCCTGGGGTGAGGATTAAAAAAAGAGAGAGAGAGAGAGAGAGAGAGAGAACAGAAAGCGCTGCCGTGAGCTGGGACAGGAAGGGGCATCTGACTGAATAGCCCGATTAATGCTTCCAGGGCCGTAAAGGGGACGGCAGTTCTCACCGAGAGGCCTTGGGTCAGAAAGCCGGGATGACAGCGGCTCTGGAACCTCCCCTGCCCCACAGAAGAGCGAAGGTGGCCCCTGAGCCGCCCACCTCCTAGAACAGACATGAGTGCTGCTCCAACGTCTCTGGTTCAGCCTCCGGAGAGCTTTACAAAGGTACACAGCAGCCCTGCTGGCCTAGCCAATACCGTGCCTGGCGCTGACCTACACAGCGATCCTCAGAGTGCGCTCCCCACCGGCAACACCAGCCTCGCCGGGCAGCGTGCTGGCAACGCACATCCCAGGCCCACCCAGACCTGCAGAAGCGGAGATTCTCATGAGCCTAAAGCTGGAGCCACTGCTCTACCCTGTGCCAACAGCAGAGCCACCAGCCACATGTGCACTCAGATTTAAATTAATTAAATACAATAAAAAATGCAGCTCCTCGTTCACCCTAACCACATTCCAAGTGCCTCGTGGCTCCCACACCCACAGCGCAGAGCGGTGTCCGTCATCGGGGAAGCTCCTCGCACCCCTCATCTCTCTAAACACTGCTGCTGACATGAGCATCAGCCCAATGTGTTGTTACCCAATTGCAGCCTCTTTGTGACTTACTATGTGAAAGGAACTCAATTATATTTCCCAGGAATGAATATGACCATGGGGGTGAAAAGAATTAGTTTTCAATTTCAATGAACCATCTAAGACTTTAACTTCTCCTCCTGGAATCAAAAATATGCCTGTCTGCCCTGGCCGGTGTGGCTCAGTGGAGAGAGCGTCGGCCTGCGGACTGAAGGGTCCCAGGTTCGATTCTGGTCAAGGGCATGTACCTGGTTGCGGGCACATCCCCAGTGGTGGGTGTGCAGGAGGCAGCTGATCGATGTTTCTCTCTCATCGATGTTTCTAACTCTATCTCTCTCCCTTCCTCTCTGTAAAAAATCAATAAAATATAAAAAAAAAAGCCTGTCTTTACCACGTGCTCCATGAAGGCTCCTGGAAGCCCAGGGTGCAGGCAAAAGAGGACTTCCCACATTTCACAACATGGAGGCAGGGCACTCCCTCTCCGCAGGAAACACATTTAGGGCAACGGGACGACCAAGTTACTCCAAGCGCCCACTGCCATTTGCCCATCTCCTCCTCAATTTTATTCTTTTTTATTTTTTTAAGGTATTTTTATTGATTTCAGAGGGAAGGGAGAGAGAGAAAGAAAAGGAGAGGGGGAGGAGGGGGAGGGAGGGAGAGAGAGAGAGGGAGGGAGGGAAGGAGAGGGGGAGAGAGAGAGAGAGGGAGAGAGGGAGAGAGAGAGAGAGAGAGAGAGAGAAACATTGATGCGAGAGAATAATCAATCCGCTGTCTCCTGCATGCCCCATACTGGGGATCAAGCCCACAGCCTGGGTATGTGCCCTGAAGGGAATGGAACCACTGAGCCACACCAGTCAGGCCTCCCCAATCTTCTTTCACTGCCCCTCACCTCACCTTCCAATAATGCCAACCCCATTCCTAACTCAGGAGGCCCAACTCAAACCACTGTGGGTATAGGTTCCCGGCTCAGAGACCTGGGAGCAGCTTCAGATGATACTGGAACTCAACTTGAATTTTTAAGGTCCGGCTTAAGCTGCTGTCTATTTAAAGGTCGGCACCACAGAACACAGCATTCTGAGCAACCAGCTGATAAAAGACTTCTCAAGTACCCCAGCCCAGCGGTGGGGCTGAGGTCACTGAAGGTAAGTGCACTAAATGGCTGACCAACAAGAAAGAAGGGTCTGATCATGTGGTGTTCCTAGTCTCAGATTCCATCTTTTTAAAAAATATATATTTCTATTGATTTCAGTGAGCGAGGGAGAGGGAGAGAGAAACATCAATGATGAGAGAATCATAAATCAGCTGTCTCCTGCACGCCCCACACTGGGGATCAAGCCCGCAACCCAGGCGTGTGCTCTAACTGGCGATTGAACCATGACCTCCTGGTTCTTAGATCAACACTTAACCCCTGGCCCACACTGGCCAGGCTCAGGTTCCATCTTAATCTCAAAATGCAAAGAAAAGAATGCCCCATGACCACATGACACTCTCCCCCACGTGGGGCGGCACAGACATCGGCCCACCTTGAACATGCGAGGCGCCACGTGAGCATCCCTCCCAGACCACATCTGCTTAATGAGCTCTGCGTAGGCCTCTGCGATTTCGCCCTTCATCCCCAGAGGGTTGTCTCTGTTGATTTCGGCCTCATACTCGTCTCTGAGGAAGTAGTCCGTCAGGGGCGCGGTGTTGCTCAGGCACTGAAAGAGAGCGGGATCGGCGCTCACACCCTGCGGGAGGGCACGCAGGTCCAGGCAGACCCGTCCTAAAGGGCCAACCAGGTCAACGCCAGCCGCAGGGAGGACTCGGCACATTCTCCGAAAGGCTCCCACAGGAAGGCACGGCCTCCCAAAGGCCATGCCGGTGGTCACCTTGCAGCTAACCCCCAGGTGATGGTCTCAGGCACTCCTACCCACGCCCACACTAGGTCACAGGCTGAAGCTCCCCCTTTACCTGCAAAGCAGAGTTCATGAAGCAGGTGTTCCCCAGGTTTCCAAGTCCACAGAGCCCGGGTTGGACATGAGACGATGGGGGCTCCTGACAATTATACGAAGCAGAGAAGCCAGATCCACTGGAAAACACAACCCACATCACCAATAAAAGCGAGTGCTGCACACTCGCCCTAAGGACGCCTTTTAAGGCTGTGCCAGGGCCTCTCGAATTATCTGGTAATAACCCCACGAAACAAGCTCTCTCCCCTCTCCTCTGCAGCCCCAGCCATGCCACCCCCCCTCAACCCCGCCATTGATGTGATAGGAGAGCAGGTGGTGAGCACACCCGAGGAGGACAAATGCTATGTGATTTCTCCACTTTCAGGCTGCGGCAAAGGCTAATTCTGTGTCCTCCAGAAGGCCAGCTGCCAGGTGGCTTCAGGAGAGGAACACGGTGGCTACCATGACCAAGAGCTTGCACCTGCACCACCTCCAGGCCACACTCAGTCCTGCCTGCGCCTGAGAGTAAGTCCACCCTGTCTGTGCTGTGGCAGAGGCTCCTGAAACAGGCAGGGCTCTCCCACAGCGCCTCACCCCCTCAGAGCTCCTGCCAGAGGCCAGCCCTTCCTTTCCCAGTGACCCCAGGACCACCAGTGACTTGGGCTGTGGGATAACGCCAGCTGGTGGGAGAACAAACAACCTAAGTCAGTACAGGAGGCACCCTTCACTGTGAGCATGAAGTGGAGCAAGAAGCCACACGCGGCAGGTTCCAGTGGGAACCCTGGGCCCCCGAGCTTAGTGCAGCAGCCAAGAGCTCAGAAAGGACTCAGAGGGAGGGAGCCGAGTGAAAGGGCCTGCTCTTACCCCCTGCCGACACCGGAGCTGTGCATCCCAGAGGTGTTAGTGCTATCACCATTTGCAATGGGAGAGGCAGACACAGAGGAATAGGGACTCGCTGATGATTTTGGAGAGGTAGTGAAATTTCTGCTAGGCGCAGTGCTTGATCTGGGAAAGAGAAGCAGAAACAATGCTACTGACTTTTAGCAAAAAGCAAGCCCTATTTAATGCCTTAGGACTCTTCTCAAGAAATACGTATCCTTTTGCCCGGCTGGTGTGGCTCAGCGGTTGAGCATCAATCCATGAACCAGATCACAGTTCGATTCCCGGTCAGGGCCCCAGCCCGGGTTTCAGGCTGGATCTCCAGTAGGGGGCGTGCAGGAGGCAGCCCATCAATAATTCTCTCCCATCATTTGATATTTCTCTCTCTCCCTTCCTCTCTCTAAAATCAATGAAAACATATTTAAATAAATAAATGTTCTCCATATTCAATTATTTAAATTGCAAGAAGCCTATTTTCAAGAAATTAATTGGTCATTCAACCACGTAGCCATGTGCCGAGTCTCTCAGGAGGGTAAACCGCAGTGTGAGCCTCAGGAGCTCCCCTGAGTTACCAGTGAAAGACACAGAAAACAGCAGAGACGAGTTACCCAAAGACTTGTCCCAAAGCCAGCAGCTGGCCCTGAGCACAGCAGACAGAACCGGCAATGTGCTCTCCCTTCGCAAGGGGAGTGCTCGGTTCACAAATTCACATGTGAGGAGCCTATTCCGAACTCCTACTTCAGCATTTCACAGCATCTTCGTTACATTTATTCCCACTTCCAGGTTAATTCAAGAATTGCCCCAAACAGTCAATAGGTATCAATTTTATCAACTTTCTACTAAAATCCACATAAAAATATGCAGAGAGTGAATCGTTCTGCACTGTGTCAAATGGTACAAGGATGGCTTTCCTTCCAGATGTGGGGTTATTTTCAGAGCGCAGAAACCAATGAGCGCACGCATCACAGCACCCTGCCCAGCCTCATGGGAGCTGGTGTCAGCCAGGGTCCCTGTGAGAAGAAAGCGACATGTGGCCGGATAAGGAGTGACCCTGTCCGTAGCCGGCGGCCGTGGGCAGAGGTCAGGAGACCACCGGGGGCCCAAAGGGAACTGAGTTCTGCTCCACACTCTGAAGTTCCAGCGAGGGAGAGGGAGAAGGGGCTCCCAGCCTCTCACCTCCCACCTTCCTGACCGGCCACCACTCGCTGTGCTCACAGAGCCTTATCCTCACGCTGCGAAGGAGCCCCAGAACTCAAGACCGCTCGTGAAGGGAGCCCCACCCGGGCCAAGGGCCCTCCCTGCCACCACGCAGCTACCCAGGCACCGTCTCAGGTCTGTCCCCTGGGTGCAGGCAGCCCGCCTCCTACGCCAGCAGAAAGTCACTGCCCAAGGCGGGTCTGAGGCGGCCGCCTCCGTTCTCTCAGGGGTGGAACAGGTACCACAGGAGATGATGCAAATTCTGACATACAGGACCTCTAGGTGTGTGGTCTAATACTCCCCTTTGCAGTAATTATTTACTGGTTATTCTATTACCTTTAATTTTTTTTTTAATTTTAGAGACGGAAGAAGGGAGAGACAGAGAGACAGAGACAGAGAGAGAAACATCGATGTGAGAGTTACACTGATCGGTTGGCTCCCATACACACCCTGACTGGGGATCAAACCTACAACCGAGGTGCATGTCCTGCTCAGGAATCGAATCCGTGGCCTTCCAGTGCATGGGATGACGCTCCAACCCACTGAGCTACACTGGCCAGGGCTATTCCCTTGAACTTCAAAGGGCAAAAATCCTTATAAGCCAATTACAAATATCCAAGACCTGTCAATTTTCAGGTTGAAATTAAAGAAAGAAAAACACAAAATTTTATTTGACAATTGATTAAAATATTCTAGAAAATACTGTCAGTAATTTTTAGAGTAAATTCAGTTGAAAAGAAACCCAGTGATGAATACACATAAGGATACTATTGGATTTGCTCAAAAATGTACATGATACAAAGTCTTTTTAAACGACACCCTTGACAAACAAATCAAAAGCAAGACCCGTGTGCAGAACAGTGACTGGTGTCTAGGAAATGCTTGGGCGGCCATCTGTCCTCGGGCACTTAAAGCACACGCGGGGCACTGCAGGCTGGGACACAGGCATCCGGGGGAGACAGCTGGTGCTCAGGTGCACCTATCAGGTGAGGGGAGACCTCACCCTCTGTTGTGCATCTTCTGCCACCAACATGCTGAAAACACAGGCCACACCTCCCAGGAAGGATCCCTCTGCTCCTGACAGAACTCTGGCTGGGCCTCTGGTCTCCTGGCCCCTTTCCACCAGACAGGTCCTGCTTCAGTCACGTCAGCTGGTCTCAATGGCACCAAGCATGCCGAGCCCAGCGGGAAGCCCTGGGACACGCGCAGCCTGCGCCCCTGGCTCTGCTCCCCGTTCGCTCCTCAGATGCCCTCCAGGCTGCACGCTGCTCACAGGATGAGCCCCCCTAAGACTAATCTCAGTATCCAGAGCCCACGTGGCCGTATCACTGCCTTCACAGCACCCTCAGCGGTGCCCTCCCCACACCACTGGTCACCGCATGGGCGCGCACTCACATCTCTGCTCCAGGAACACCAGCCCCTTGCCCGCTGTGCAGGCAGCCTTTGGAAGGGGACTGCGAGTCGGCAGATGTGGCTCCATGGTTGAGCATAAACCCATGAACCATGATTCTCAAAGGAGCTATGAACCCATCACTGTGCACAGTCACTGTCCAAGGCCTGACTGAGGAAAGGGAGCAAAGACCAACACTGTCCCCATGACCAGCAGAACACAGACCCTGCTTCCCCAGCCTACACCATAAGCAGAGTCCATCCCTTCCTTCTGCCCCTTCCCAGGACATGCACAGCTCCACACCCCACACGGGCACCTCCTGAGACAGAGGTGTCTGAGCCTCGACAGAAACAAAGCCACCTCCTGCCTCACTCACAGCCCCTGACCACTTCCCATGGACGCTGCCCAGGTGCTGCCCAGCAAAGGCCGGCACCTGCAACCAGGACGACAGCCTCTGGCTATAAAGTCAAATACATTTTTTCATCCGAGAAACGTTTTCCTCCGCCGGTAACTGCCTTAGGAAGAGTCTCTCACACCTGTGCCCAGCCACGCGGCAGAAACGGTCACTTACTTGGACTGCAGGGTCTGCCTTGGCCACGTGCCATCCTCATTTTGGGGCTCAATGACTAGCACCTGAGAGAAAAGGAGAACCACATGTGAAATGTGCGAACCACCTCCCTTCAGACCTGCTCAGAACCAGAAGATGCCTGGCACCCTCCCCCTGGCTGAGCCGCCGGCTGGGCGGCCTGGCCCGCCTACCTGACCCTGGTACAGCCCCGCGTCCTGGACAGTGTTGTCGAGCTTGCTCAACTGCTCGTAAGTGTTGCTCATGTACTTGTTCCACAGCCGCGTCTCCCGCTCCGCAGGGATGTTGAACAGCTTCCGCATCTCCTTCTCGATGGTGGCTGGGGACAGGCAGGAAGGTTGCTCAGGGCTGCCTCCAGAGGGAAGGCTGCAGACGGCCCTGGCAAGCGAATGCCCACCCGCCTTCCTCTTCCGAGGGCCACAGGACGCTCGGGATCAAAAGTTCTGACTGACCTCAGGCCAACATCTTCCATGGGCGTCCTCTGGCCTCAGGCCTGGAAACGTTCCCTACGCTTGTCCTTCTCTGATGATTGGGTCCCGTTTATAGCCCAGAGCAACACCGAGAAGTGAGAACACTTATCCTTGGAGTTGAGATAGATCTGGTTTCAAACACTCGGCTGTCACTTTCTCCCTGAGGTTGTTTAATAAGTTACTTTAAGCTCTCTGAATCCGCATTTCTCAATCTTTACCACCAGATGTCGGGCGGGCAGGGACCATGCCTGGTGTCCTATAGAATATGACTCTTAGGCTTAGCTCCCAAGTCAGGACTGGTAACCCCAACCCAAGATGACCTGGTAATAAGTCTAAAGAGGGCACCCAGCCTCCCTCCCACCAGCCACAACGCTCTGCACGCTCCCCAATGGGCCTAGAGCCGGCCCAGCTGCTCACCGATGGTGTCCGCCTTGCTGAAATGGCAGCTCCGCATGTTGGTGGGGTCACTGTTCTCACAGAGCTTCAGTTCCAGCAGATACACCTCCACCTTGCAGTGCTTGACAAACAGGCCGTACTCCACGACCTGGGAGAGAGGCGCGGGTGAAGGAGCAGCACTGCCGCACCTGGGCAGTCCTGGAAGCAACACGGCTCCGCGGAGGCCAAAGGCAGGATCCACCCACATGATGAGCACTTTCCTTACGTGATCAGATCATCAAAAGTTCAGATGTTTAAAAAATATATTTTTACTGATTTCAGAGAGGAAGGGAGAGGGAGAGAGAGATAGAAACATCAATGATGAGAGGGAATCATTGATTGGCTGCCTCCTGCATGTTGGACCGAGCCCGCAACCCAGGCACAAGCCCTTGACCGGAATCAAGCCCGGGACCCTTGGGTCCGCAGGCCAACACTCCATCCACTGAGCCAAACCGGCCAGGGCAAAAAGTTCAGATTTTTCAAGCCACTGGCATCTGGCCTAGGCGTTAAAAACCCTTTTCCACTCATTAGGACCAACCAAGAGCACCAGGATGGAACCAAAACAACATCCCCCGCGACAGGCAGGCACTGTTCATCTCTACTCGGGGTCACGGTGCCTCCCTTGCGTCACGGGCGTCAGTCAGAGTTACAGGACCAGAGACTATGGCTATAGCCCGTGGCAGGACACTCGCCACATGGCAGCACTGGGCAGCAGGGCACTTCTGCAGGAGGCTGGCATGCACCTAAACTTGTGATCCTGAACCCTTTTCCAGGTTCCAGGTTTCAGGCTGGAGAAAAGAAGGCAGCTCTGGCCTACTGACTCTGAGAAGCATGGCTTCAAGACTACAGCTCTTTCCTCCTGCTAAGGAGGGAACAACAGACCAGGCAGAGAGAAATTCACCCAATGCCGACTAGTACCGATCAGCAGGCACACAGGCTCCTGTGACTCCCCCTCCGGTAGGACAAGCCAACTACAGGTGGGCGTCAGGGTGGGAGTCTTCTCCTGAGTCCTGTCTACCAGAGGGGTTAACAATCTGGGTGTTCACCCCAGGGCCTGCCTTCCTTCAAGAGGCGATTCCTCTCTGGGTTATAAAAACCTGCTTTTTGAGATATTCAACCGTGTGGCCAAAGGCACGTAGGCACAGGGGGAAAAGCAGAAGAATCAGCAAGGCTGTGAGATAAACAAGAAGCAGTGCATTCCAGCATGGCCATATGACCCCAGGTGAACTTGCTTCATGCAGCAAGTGTTCCCACGGCACCGCTAAACACAGCCCACGCCACGGCCAGCTTTGGTGTTTGAAGGCCACTCACTGTCACTGCCTAGGTGAGCAGCCTCCCTCATCACCACTCACAACCACAATTCCCGGCAGAACTAGAAAGAAGGCCTCACACACCTCCATTCAACCACTTAGGCACATCCAGTACCGCAGAGCCTAACGCGCGGGTCCCCAGGGAGCAGTGAGACGCTGGCCGGCATGTGTGATCACGCGTGTACTCACTTTTCTGACGATGGGCTGCTGGCCTTCTACGCAGCCATACCAGTTGATTAGCTTATTCCAGGCCTCAGCTGGGACCAGTACATAGTCCAATTCATCGATTAAATGTTCTTTCAGGGTCTGACTCTCAGGATCTGAAAAAGAAAAACAGCTTATAATTCACTGCTCTTATCCCCAGAAATGTTTGTTTTACAGGATTCTTATGTCTTTTTCAGAAACCAGAAAAGTATTTCTCAGAACAGTACAAAATTACAAAACTCAGTCACTGGCCAGAATAGAGCAGACCTGACTATCCTTGGTCTCTAGCCATGTTTTCTGAACATTTTATGAGGAACTGGTATTCCTTCTAGGAGGTTAAAAGAGAAAAGCTCCAACTTACATTCCCAAAGTACATCCACAATTAAAATGGCTAATTATTATGAACATTTAACATAATATCCTGATAGTGAAACTGCATTGTCAAATGGTGTCTTCCCCTCAAGACTTACTAAGAAAGCAAACAAACAAGCCACTGAATTAAGTTTATTTACCAAGAGTCACTGAGCCGATGCAGTTTTCTTTTTTTTTTTTTTTAGTATTTTTTTATTGATTTCCGAGAGGAAGGGAGAGAGATAGAAACATCAATGATGTCAGAAAACAAAGATGACGGCATAGGTAAACACCTGAAATTGCTGCCTCACACAACCACTTCAAAAATACAACTAAAAGACGAAACGGACATCATCCAGAACCACAGGAAGGCTGGCTGAGTGGAAATTCTACAACTAGAAGGAAAGAGAAAAGCACACTGAGACTCAGAGGAGGTGTAGAAGTAAAGTGCAGAGGTACGGAGGCGCACGTGGAAAGGGCTGGCAACTGAGGACGCAGTTGTCTTTTTCTATCGGGAGGGAGTCTCAAGCTCCCGACTGCTCTGAACTCCAGTTCCAGGCGAGTCTCTGGGGACCCAGACTCATACGGGGAGAAACTGGACCGTCTGGCATCAGTTGGAACTCGAGGGCGGCTTTCTCTCAGAGATGCTTGCAGCGATTACCAGGACGATTACCAGGACGCGGGGCCTCTTAGGTAGGACTGAGGAGCAGCCATAGTTGTTTGCTCTGCCCTGTTGATTCCATGAGGCCCTGCCCCACCCAAGCTGTGCACAGAGGCTTTTGCATCTGAAAGGCCTGGCCCTTTGCAATGTGAAAATTACCTAATAAACTGCAGCTGGGTCAGAGAGCACTGGAACTTCCAAAAGAAGGCCCAAGCCCCCACAGCAGCTTGCCATGCTTCACAGCTCAGCCTCATCTAGGCACCTCCAAACCCCCAAACAAAGAAGAGGAATCTGCAGATCTCTCAATAGCTCCTGCTGGGTAGCCTCAGGCTGAGGCTAAATTAGCACCTCCTTAGGTATCCAAGAGCCAGTGTACCCAGAGGTCAGAGTGAGACCATCCAGATTACAACTCCTCAGATCCATAAGGGACACACACAGGGGACAGACTCAGTGAGCACCAAAGCCCCACTGAAGCAAGTCCTGCCCCATAAGGGTGTCTCCAGCACAGAAGTTCTCCCACTGCAGACACAGCCGATTCTCCCAGCCAATTGGCCTGGAGGTCAATTCCTCCCAGTGATACCTACAACAATCAAGGCTTAACTACAATAAGACTGTGCACAAAGACCACAAGGGGGTGCACCAAGAGTGTCCTCCTCAGG
>NW_006295816.1:1477845-1479134 GCF_000327345.1 Myotis davidii
TGGGTAGAAGAAAACTAACATAACAGCTGTGATTATAAGAATGTGAACATTGCCCTAACTGGTTTGGCTCAGTGGATAGAGCGTTGGCCTGTGGACTCAAGGATCCCAGGTTCGATTTCGGTCAAGGGCATGTACCTTGGTTGCAGGCACATCCCCAATAGGGGGTGTGCAGGAGGCAGGTAATCAATGTTTTTCTCTCATCGATGTTTCTAACTCTCTATCCCTCTCCCTTCCTCTCTGTAAAAAATCAACAAAATATATTTAAAAAAATAAAAATAAAAAAAACATCAATGATGAGAGAGAAGTCAATAAAAACATATTTTAAAAACAGATTTTTAAGAAATGGTTAAGATGATAAATCTTATGTATTTTACTCCAATTTAAAACAAAAAGGGGGCCCTGGTCGGGTAGCTCAGTTGGTTAGAGATTGTCCTGATATGCCAGTTGGGGATTCAATCCCCGCACATATAAGCAACCAACGAATGCATAAATAAGTGAACAACAGATCAATGTTTCTCTCTCTAAAAAAACAACCCCCAATCAATACATTTCTTTTTAAAAAGAGTGGCTAGTCCTCAGTGATGAGCCACTCTCCACAGCCGCTGTCGCTGATGATTAACATTGACAGGCCCATCAACAGAAGGGTGGTCCAGGGGTTCCAAGAGATTGCTCCCAAAACTGATACCAGCCCAGCTGGGGTAGCTCAGCGGATAGAGCATCTGCCTGCGGACTGAAGAGTCCCGGGTTCGATTGTGGTCAAAGGCACATGCCTGGGTTGCAGGCTTGATCCTCAATGTGGGGTGTGCAGGAGGCAGCCAATCAATGATTCTCTCTCATCACTGATGTTTTTCTCTCTCTCTCCCTTCTCCTTCCTCTCTGAAATCAATAAACACATTAAAAAAATTGATACTTAAATTCCAAACCTTTGTCTAATTTATAAATTAAGAACTTATGGAAGTTAAAAGTTATTCACTTATTGTCTTATTTGGAGAGATACACCTTCTTCATTTTTCACACTGAGCACTATGCAGATCTGGCCACCCAAACTGTGCCAACAGCAGCCAGGAGCCTTTACAGTGGGAACGGAGTCCTGGTCCCGTAGCTCAGTTGGTTCTGGGTTTGATCCCCGGTCAAGGCACATACTGGAATCAACTAAGAGTGCATGGACGGGTGGAACAGTGAATCGATGCTTCTTTCTCTCCTTCCCCCTCTCTCTTCTCTCCCTCTCTCAAATCAATCGAGGAACCAACAGCTTTCAGCATCATCAGCCCCAAGTCCCACAGTTCTAT
>NW_006295816.1:1479252-1484074 GCF_000327345.1 Myotis davidii
CGTCTTTCTAATGATGCTTAGTGCAAATGTAGGAAACTTAACTGGAATTTTCAATGCAGTTCACTAGTTTCATTTAAACCTGGATCAGTTCGCCAAAGCCGGTTTGGCTCAGTGGATAGAGCATCGGCCTGCGGACTGAAAGGTCCCAGGTTCGATTCCAGGCAACGGCATGTACCTGGGTTGCGGGCACATCCCCAGCCGGGGGCGTGCAGGAGGCAGCTGATCGATGTTTCTAACTCTCTATCTCTCTCCCTTCCTCTCTGTAAAAAATCAATAAAATATTAAAAAAAAAAAAAAAAAATCTGGATCAGTTCAAGGGCATCATGCTAAAATCACACGGGTTTGCCGAAACCGGTTTGGCTCAGTGGATAGAGCGTCGGCCTGCGGACTGAAAGGTCCCAGGTTCGATTCCAGTCAACGGCATGTACCTGGGTTGCGGGCACATCCCCAGTGGGGGGCGTGCAGGAGGCAGCTGATCGATGTTTCTCTCTCATCGATGTTTCTAACTCTCTCTCTCCCTTCCTCTCTGTAAAAAATCAATAAAACATATGTAAAAAATAAAAAATAAAATAAAATCACACAGGTTTGAAATGAAGATTTAACCTCTGCAACTGTCTTCAACAGAGAGGCAAATAAAGAAAAGATGAGGCACAGGTTAGTCAAAGCAGAGGCGTCTGGCGTCTAGTGGGGGCACAGGGAGACGAGAAGGGTGCTCGGGGGACACCACCGGCCGGGATATGCTCTACCCTCAACTTCCCACACTTTCAAGAGCCCCTTCCAAGTCACTCCCGTGACCGTAGGTGGAAGGCAGCCAGACAGGGACTGGCAAGTGACTGAGAGCCTAGGAATGAGGGGACCTCATGTGCCTGAGGTAGGTCGCTCCTGCACTGTCAGTGTTACAGAGTTTAAATGGAATGTACTTCTCACTTCCCAAGCACACAGCAAATATTTCAAGCCAAAGCCAAATTGGGGGACCACAAAAGGAATGTTTGCCCTTAGATGAAGGTCCTGTAGCATACCTTCCCAGAGCCCCTCCAGCTCTAGGATTCTCATCGCTATTACTATTAAAAGCCCTATGAGTTCTCCTTTAGCCCTGGTTCGGTAGGTCAGGTAGTTGAAGCATCGTCCCGATACGCCAAGGCCGCAGGTTTGATCCCCAATCAGGGCACATACAAGAAACAACCAATGAATGCACAAGTGGGTGGAACAACAAATCAATGCTTTTCTTTCCCTCTCTCTCCCTTTTTTTTTTTTAGTATATACTTTTTAAAATTATTATTATTTTAGAGAGGAAAAAAGAGGGAGAGAGACAGAACATCAACAATGAGAGAGAACCACTCATCAATCGCCCTCTGCACGTCCCCAACTGGGGATCTCTCCCTTCTCTCTAAAAAAAAAAAAAGCATTCTCCTTTTAAAAAAAAGAGAAAAAAGGACAAGTGCAGACATTTTTGCAATGATCCCTTGAGGCAACTTCATGGTAAAAAGCCATTCTGTGACCTACTTCAGGAAACAAAGCACATGGCATTGCTTATTATGTAACTTAGACGCCCCTCTATGGGGTGTGGGCCGAAGCACTGCTCATCTTTTAAAGCGCCCAGGTTAGTACTAGGTCCCTGATCAAGCCTCACGCACTGTCTGCCGTCCTGCTGTCCTGATTCTGGGCACAGGAGACGGATGCCCGTCCTGCCTGCACGGGAGGGAAGGCCGACTGCCATCTCTGCAGACACAGGCGCCCGCTAAGCTCAGGCGTGTCACCCATCACTTCTGCAATCCAGTCACCAGGTCCCTTAGGAGCTGACTCTCCATCGCTCCTCCTACCACCTCTACACAAACAGCCACCACAGAAATGCTTGATGAACATCGACGGGTCTACAATTTGTTCCACAGTTAAGGTAACAAAGAAAATTCTGGTTCCCAAATTTCAGATTCCAGATGTAATTTCAAAATGATATCCTATTTCTTTCTATTCCATATACTCATCTAAAATCTCTAGCAGAGCTTTGCACAGTGGCAATATCGTAGCCAGTGAGGTTTAACCAAGGAGTGATTATTGCTAATTGAAAAAAATAAAAATAAAATAAAATCTCTAGCAGAACTAGTTGGCAAAAAAAGAGATTTTAAACCCTAGAAACATGCTCTTGTAAGAAGCAGTTAATTTAGGATGAAACCAACTTAGCTTCTCCCTGAGGGTCTGTAAAGACCCAGTATAGACACAAATAGAAGACACTGTATCCCCTCACAGGAGGAAGGTCAGGTGTGTTACATATAAACATGACCCCAGGCCACTGCCCAAATGAACACCAGTTAGAAAAGCAACAGGAGCTCAGCTGGTGTGGCTCAGTGGATTGCCCAAGAGACCAAGAGGTCCTGGGTTCGATTCCCGGTCAGGGTACATGCCCAGGTTTCAGGCTCCATCCATAAGAGGGGGCATGCAGGAAGCAGCCATCGCTGTGTCTCTCATTAGTGTTTCTCTCTCCCTCTCCCTTCCTTTCTATCTAAAATCAATTTAAAAATATATTATTAAAAAAAATACAAGAGAAGTTAACCACACACATGCTAATGAGAGGATCAAATGCTTATATAGTTGAAACCTATACCCCCAATAAATTCAATTTTTAAAAAAGGAGCAAATGCTTTGTTTGCTGGTCCCCCGAGACTTGCAACCAGGGGAGCAGTGGTAGTGGCAGCCCGTCCGGGGCTGACCCCCCCCTGCCTCCAAGGCCCCCTTTTCTGACGTCCCCGCAGCCAAGCAGCCGCCGGGCCCCTTTCCTCCGATAACATTTCCAGAGTCAAAGCAGCCTGCAAGGCCCTCCTGCTGCTGCTTCTCCCGTGAGCACTCCCTTCTGCCGCTGTCCCAGCCTTAGCAAACGTGCTGTCAGAACAGAAAGTAGAAAGAAAGAAAAGCAAAGCACAGATACCGCACCTGAGAAGAGTCCGGAGTTATCTATCGGGCCGGGGAACATGTGGTGTTCTCCCACATTGTACACGTCCCAGCTGTCAAAGCCCACATACTTCTTCCACTGTTTGAACCACCGGCTGTCAATAAGATACCTGGAGACGGAGGAAAATTCACTGTACAGGAAAGCTGAGGTTGTACGTTTCTGCAGCTGATCCCTTCATTTTTTTTTTTTTATGGTCTTTCCATTTAGGGAACAAGCACCCCCCCCCCCGCAAAAAAAAAAAATACATTCTCAAACAGGAGTAGGGCCAGGCCCTACATGGCACAGAGCTAATCGATACTTGTGAGAGTATCCATGACGTGAAATGATTGCTGGAAGAATGAATAAATGAAAGGAAGGAAATGATTGGCTTCAAAATGCTTATTTAAAGGAAATGTTTCTACAGATAAAATCTTGTTTGCTAATGATCAAGCCACTAACTTCATAATGATTTTATAGAGGTTCTTGTCCAGGTAGACAATTTGGTTACACTACTTTGCTTGACACAAATGGCACCAAACTAATTTTCTTTCTGAAAGTGGGATAATAACACCCAGCACTTCAGTAGCCCTTTGACGACCAAACAAGATACACTTTAAGAGTGTGTATGTCTGTATATGTGTACACACACACACACACACACACACACACACACACACACACACACACACACACACACACACGAGTGTCTAGGTGCATGTACCTTGCCAACAAGCAAGTTGATCTGGTTACATTTTAAAAGTATCCCTATGGCCCTAGCTGGTTTGGCTCAGTGGATAGAGCGTTGGCCTTCGGGCTGAAGGTCTCAGGTTTGATTCCTGCCAAGGGCACAGGCCTAGGTCTCGGGCTCAATCCCCAGTGAGGGATGTGCTGGAGGCAGCCGATCAATGAATCTCATCATCGATCTCTCTCTCTCTCTCTCCCTCCCTCCCTCCCTCTCTGAAATCAATAAATATATTAAAAAATAAAGAATAAATAAAAGTATCCCTATATAAGACAGGAGAGGAAAATATCTGTGATTAAACAAGGCACAACATTTATATTGGTGAGTCCTTCAAGTTTTCTAACTGACAGACCTCAGAGATCAGGCAGCTTCCCAGGGGCCGGCAGGACCCATAAATACATCCAAGTCTCTAAAATGCTCTTTTCCCTCCCAGTGCTGTGTGTGGTTTTCGTCTCTCAGACGTCCTCTGCTTCTACTGAGTATTCTTCAGAAATCACCCCTAAGCAGGGTAACTTCTAAAAGTGACTGCTGCCCTGGCCACTGGGCTCACTTGGCTGGAGGGCCGTCCTGTTCCCCAGAAGGTGGCGGGTTCCACTCCCGGCAGAGCAGTACCCAGGCTGCCGGGTCAGGGTCCATGCGGGGGGCAGCGGATGGATGTCTCCCCCACCCCGCCCCTTCCTTTCTCTAAAATCAATAACAATAAAAAACATGTAAGTGCCTCCGCTTGCCCTGTCTTTCAGTTCGGGGAGCCGTATGTGAATCCCTGCTAACCCCAATGTCTCGCTCGTCCCTACCCAATTCCGTCCCCAGGAGGACCTGCCCACACCGCGCGGCCGCCTGGGCAGCACCGCCGGACACCTCTCCACCCGCAGGGTGCTGTCCCTTCTGCAGGACGATTTCGTAAGAAACGCCCGCCTCCGATTTGCTCTTCCCAGTGCCGGACTTCGTCGTCGTCTTATCTGGGCTCCGAAACGCTGCGGCCACAATTGTTTCTGACATTTGCTACTGAAACATCTGAGCTCGCAGGCCTCGGCTCAGCTCCGGCCCGGGGCCTCTGCTCTGCAGTTAACAAGTTACAAAGTATCTCCTCCTCTTCTTCGCTCAACCCCGGGGCGGGGAGGGGGCGCCCGCACCCGCAGGCCCGGCCGGCGCGGGTG
>NW_006295816.1:1484740-1493009 GCF_000327345.1 Myotis davidii
CGAGGTGTTGAAATCCCCCGGACGGAGCTGGTGGCCGAGGACGGAGGCCCCTGTAAACTTCAATATTCTGGGGGGCACGTAGGGGACCTGCTGCCCATCAGCCACCCAAGCCAGGTCTCTCACCCTTTGGGGGCCGGCCTCGGGGTCCCCACGTCCTCCGCGTTAGGGGGTTCAGATGACACCCGGAAGCTCGGGCCCTCCACCCGAGCCAGCGACTAGCTGTGTCGCCGGGAGGAGCAGCCGGGGCGGGGTGGGGGGCGGGGGCAGTGGCCCAGGTGTGTCCCCACCCGAGGTCCCCAGGCTTCCCCATCGGCTGCCACGAGTGCAGTGTCCTCCACACTTTTCCGCTGAAACCTGCACACAGAACACAGCCCTCCTGTGGGAGGGGGGTCGGGAGTGCCCACTGACGGGAGTTGTGCATCTGGGAGCAAATCGTTAAAAATGTTATGCAGTGAGAAACACTACCCTTAGTCCTGATATTTACGGAAAAAGGAAGGTGGGTGGGTGGCCGAACCTTCCTCAGAACCCCCACTGGAGAGTGCTTCCGGCTTCCTCTTGGCGGCTTCTGCCCCGTTTGCACCCTTTGTCCTAAGGAAGGAGGACAAAACCTACTTACAAAAATGAGAACTTCGGGAAACCTCTTTAAACCTGGATCTCTTCAGTGCTGTTACATCGCTGTGAAAATAGTCTACTGATTACGGGCACCTCCTACAATTTCTATGAAGCTACAAAGTGCCAGTAGTTAAAATTCAAGGAAGAAAATGAGACTTCATAGTCAGAAGGTCGCACTGATCATCATTTCTAAAGTTTTAAAAACTTTTTTAAAAAAATAAGTGGTATTGATTTCAGAGAGGAAGGGAGAGAGAGAGAGAAACATCAGTGATGAGAGGGAATCATTGATTGGCGGCCTCCTGCACACCCCACACTGGTAATCAAGCCTGCAACCCAGGCAAGTGCTCGGACCTAGAACTGAACCATGACCTCCTGGTTTATCGGTCGACGACACTCAGCCACACTGGCCAGGCTTAAAACTTTTTAAGTTAGTTTGATTAAAATGTTAAAAAAAAAAAAAAAACCCAGCCGGCTGGGCTCAGTGGTTGAGAGTTGACCTATGAACCAGGAGGTCACGGTTCGATTGCCAGTCAGGGCACATGCCCTGGTTGTGGGCTTGATCCCCAGTGTGGGGCATGCAGGAGGCAGCTTATCGATGATTCTCATCAGTGATGTTTCTGTTTCTCTCTCTTCCTTCCTCTCTGAAGTTAAATATATTTTTTTTTAAAGTTAAAAACCTAGAAGTAGTAACAATGAGCATCTGGGTGTGTTCCTGCTATTGTGGGAGTGACCCACACATTTGGAAGGAAATGAGTGATTCAGCTCAAGAGACACCCGGCCCCAGGGCTGTGCTGTCTGTGTGCCATTTGCGAGGGAGAGGTTAGGCCTACTGGGGCACTCCCTTGGTGCCATAACCAAACCCCAGAACTTAACTCGTTGCCATGGGAACGTGGGCCACAGAAAACAGGAAGGGAAGCAGGAAGGGAGCTGGAGGAGAGAGGCCTGGCCGATGATTGGTCACGTACTCTTTGATCTTGGTCTGTGGTGATCTATTTGAAGATTGGTAAGATCTGAGTGTGTGAACTTGAAGCTTTATTTGGTTGCAAGTCGTAAAGTTCTCACCTTGGCTGGTGCCGTGGCTTGCTCTACACTGCGTTGGCACTCCCAAGTCACCCCAGGTCCCTCCTTGGCCTGCAGCCAGAGTGCAGGCGCGGTGTTCACAGATGATGGGCCCTTTTGATGAGAGGGGGCAGCAGGAGAGACATCACTTGCTTCCTGCTTGCCTGTGCTTCCTTACCATGCCCAGGGGACTGTAAAGAAGTTAAAAGCTAGAAGTACATTTTAGAAGAATTAAAGGTCCCGTCAGTGCCATTATAACCTCTGTTATGTAAGGGTTTGATTACTGCCCAACTGGCGTGGCTCAGTGGCTGGGCATTGACCTATGAACCCGGAGTTCACCAGTGATTCCCGGTTGGAACACATGCCCAAGGTGTGGGGTGTGCAGGAGGCAGCCAATCAATGATTCTCTGTCATCATTGATGTTTCTATCTCTCCCCCTCCCTTCCTCTCTGAAATCAATAAATGTGTCTATATATATGTATGTGTTGGTGTGTGTGTGTGTGTATATATATATATTTTTAAATTTTTTTTAAGAGGTTACTGGGGAAGGTGACAGAGGCAAAAACCTGAAAGGATTTCAAGGAGGAAGCGGGATCACCCTCCTACCTTGGAGACTGCTGCTGCTGTGGACAGTCCATCCTGGTTATGTCCCTGGCACTGCCCAGCCCTGACTGGACAAGGAGGGTGTGGCGCCCAAGGCCAGGTGTGGCCAGCAGTTCTCTCTCCTCCAGTTCTGTTGCCATCACTGTCTGAACCGTAAACAAGTGTTTAGACATTAATTGGGTCTGTCGTTTGCTCTTGGCACAGAGCAATTCTTGGATGAACAAATAAAAGGATTACCCAGATACTCGTCATTTCTTCATTTGACTAATCTATTCTGTGCTCCCAGCCCTTACCCGGCAGGGGTTCGCAGCCTGTGTGGTTGGGGAAGATTTCACATGTAATGATAATGTCCTGTGTTGTGTGATAAAATGTGCCATGCCAAGGGTGAGCCTGAGTGGGGGTGATGAAAGGATTAAGAAAAGACAGACAAGAGAATGAAAGCTGGGCCTCGGTGGGCCGCTGCTCCCAGGTGAGAGATGGCACCAGCGCCCACAAGCCGTGTCGTTTTTTTATAGACGGATTCCACGAGGCAATGTAAGGGTGTGATCACGTTGTTTACAGCATTCTTGTGGGTTTCAGTCCCACTCAATTACATGCACCTGAACTCTCTCACTCAGACACGTGGGGCCACGTGTTCGGACCATCGGTTCAAGCTCACAGCTAGAGCCGTTAGCTATAATTGTGCTGGGAACGCTCTGCCCTCCAGCTGAGACTTGCACGTGGCCATGAGAGGACCGTGCCCTCTCATCAGTCCAAGGCTTGAACCTGTCCAAACACTTTACCGCGCCCCACCATAAAAGTGCTACAGGAGCCCGGCTGGTGTTGCTCAGTGGATTGAGCATCATCCCACATAGACCAAGATGTCTGGGGTTCGATTCCCAGTCAGGGCACATGCTTGATCCCCAGTAGGGGGCGTGCAGGAGGCAGCTGATAGATGACATGGATGTTTCTATCTCTCTGTCTCCCTCTCTTTCTAAAAATCAATAAAAACTTTTTTTTAAAGTGCTACAGGAACATGGAGGGAGATGCTGCAGACACTTCTCTGGGAAGGAAACTTAAGCAACAAAGGCGTGCATAACATCCCCCCGGGCTTTGGGGGCCACTGACGCGTCTGCAAAGGGATTCTCAGAGGACCAGGGCTTCTCTAGGCTCGCACTCAGTCACGTGCTGGGGACGGAGAAAGCTGGGGTTGGGGTGCTTCCTCTGCAGGGAGACTCGGACCCCCTCACTTGCCTCCCGTGGAGCGGGGGGGGGCCTGCAGCCCTGGAGGATAGCACCCACGCTGGGCTGCCCCTGGATACCGCTCAGAATCTAGGCATTCGGATTCAGTGAGTCCATGTTGTGGTCTCCTCCCCTGGCCTTGCTGGCCACAGCTACGCTGGACCTGGGAAGGGCTCGGGGGGTGGGGTTTCTGTCTGCAGAGTGCGTGCTGGACAGGCTGCCGTGGCCCGCCCGGCACACCGCTATCGGGTCATGTCAGTCTTAGGGCTTTTGATGCAACTAACAGAACACCCACCGGCACATGGCCTCCTAGCTGGTGGTTTTTGTTTTTCCTTTCTCACATGACAAGCCTGGAATTAAGTACTTGGGAAGGTCAAAGCTCAGAGTTTGCTGTCTGTTACCCCCAGGGCCAGGGCACATGAGACCTCACTCACTGAGCCAGAACTTGGCTCGTTTGTGCTCCCAGCTCCCAGTCTAGCGGCCCCCGATTCCAGGCCTGAGTCCAGTAACTTGTTGACCGGCTGGAGCAGGGCTTGCTTTAGTGCCCGCCCAGGGGTGTCGAACCTCCATGTGACAGCCTGCTCTGCCAGCCCATCTGGTGATTGTCCAAGAACTCGGACAGGAATCCCTACCCGTTCTTTAAAAATCCATGCCCTAGCTGGTTTGGCTCAGTGAATAGAGCATTAGCCTGGAGACTGAAGGGTCCCAGGTTCGATTCCAGTCAGGGGCACATGCCCGGGTTGCGGGCTCAACCCCCAGTAGGGGGCGTGCAGGAGGCAGCCAATCAATGATTCTCTCTCATCATTGATGTTTCTATCTTTCTATCCCTCTCCCGTCCTCTCTGAAATCAATAAAAATACATTTAAAAAAAAAATCCAGGCTGTGTTCTCTTGGGGGACTTTGGCCCGGTATTTTTGTGTTGTTGGGTTTTTTCCAGTCCAAAAGTTAACATTCATGCAATTTATTAGGCTGATCCGACCCGGAATGTTTCTCTAAAAATAATCTTGCTGTAAATGTTTTTGAAACTACATTTTCACAGAATAAGGAAGTCATCTGATAAAGGACTAATTGTGCAAGAAGTGCCTGGCCAAATTTCATCAGATTATTTAAAAATTGAGATGTAATTAACAAATAAAATTGTAAAATATGAAAATACTGTACATCGTAGTGACTTAAATACAATAATCTTATCAGGTTTAATGTTTAAAAAAGACAAAACAAATAGCATTGCTGGAAAGAAGTTCTGAAGCGGAAGTTTCTGAACCTGGTTGAGTAAGAGCAGGGCCCACCCCCTTCTTAGAGTAACTGGGCTAAGCCCTGCCGCCCGCTCCGCTCCCAGAGCAGCAAGGTCCTGCAGCCACTTCCACCAAAGGCAGCAACTCGGGCAGGCGCCCTAGGGTTCCTTCCATTTTACTTTGTTTATGCTGAGTCACGGGGTGGGGCGGGTGCAGGTCGGAGCCAGGAGCAGTTACATGGTTGAACGATAAAGAATGCGTGTGTGTACGTGTGTGTGTGTGTGTGTTGGGGGAAGGTGTCCAGCTTCCCCTCGGTTAGCTGGCTTTATTGAGTCTTCCTGAAGAATAAAGAGTTGGAAAGGACTTTCAATTAAGGGAGGGAGGCAGCTGGAAGTCTGAGCAGGAATACTCCCCAATCAGGGTCAGCTCCGAAGTTCCCTTCCAGGGTAGCCAAGGCATAAACTGAGAGGGGAAGAGTGGGTGAGGAGGGGTGAGTCCCCAGCCAGCCTGGGGAAAGGCTGGAGGCAGTTCTGAAAGCTCTGGGTTCCTATCCTAGAGCCACCCCAGATTGTGGGGCGGGAGCCACACCGACCCTTCGCAGGAGGGGAAGAATGGAGCAGAAAGGCTCTCATACCTTCAGCTGTAGGCCACTGAGTAGGTTTAGCAAGAATCCAGGTGATTTTTTTAAAATTGATTTCAGGGAGAAGGAGAGATAGAAACATCAGTAAGAGAGAGAATCATTGATCGGCGGCCTCCTGCACACCCTCCACTGGGGATGGAGCCCACAACCCTGGTATGTGCCCTGACTGGGAATCGAACTGTGAACTCTTGGTTCATAGGTCACCAACGCTCAACCCTGAGCCACGCCGGCCCAGGGGGGTCTCGCGTGCTGTATGTTTAGCTCCTGGAGCAGGACCCGGAGCAGCAGGGCACTTGGCGCTCAGCTCCAGCTCCAGCTGCCTCCCAGGAACCACACACCGTGAGCACTTGACCCAGCTGATCATCCTTTCCAGAACGCGCCTTCCCTCGGTTCCTTGCTCCTCCCAGAGCCTCCCTGCCACCTCGCCCGGAAGGAGGGTGAGTCAGGCCTGCACGCCTCCTCTTCTTCTTGCCACTCTCCCCAGGGAATGCCGTCCTCTCCATGCTACTGACTGTGCCGCTGGCCAGACCTTGTCTCCAACATCCTCCTTTTCTGAGCCTCTGGTAACCACCTGCCCTGAATATGCCATCAGAATGTCTCAGGCACCACACCTAAATCCAAACACACCCCCCTCCCCCAGCCTGCTCCTCCTGTGTCGTCGGACTGCCGATGAGGCCCCCTTCCCCACCCAGGCCCCTAACGCTGCTCACCGCCTGACTACCCTCCGTCAGCCTGCTCCTCATCCACCTTCTTGCCCTCCCTCCAGCTTCACTGTGGCTTCTTCCAGGAGGCGAAGCATGTCGTCCCTCCCAAGCCAGGCCCCAGAGCACCCGGGCGACCTCATGGAGCTCAACATGCTTTTCGTAATGATGCCATCTTTCTGCCCGAGGCCCTCGGCCCTGGCACCCAGCAGAGCCCCTGACACAGGACGGAATGGAGGGGCGCAGTCCGGGGGCAAAGGGCTTTTCGTAATGATGCCATCTTCCTGCCTGAGGACTGTGACCCTGGCACCCAGCAGAGCCCCTGGCACAGGACGGAATGGAGGGGTGCAGTCGGGGGCACAGGGCTTTTAGCAAAGAAATGTGGGGTGTGGGAGTCACAGGTGGCTTGGGTAAACCCAGACACACCAGATGCATAGGTTGCTGTTCTCCATTCCAGAAATCGGATTTGGAAGCCACAAATGATCAAAGTCTCTTCATATTGACAAACATTTGCCGATTCACGTCATAGGCCAGGCCCTGTGGAGCGAGATGGCCAGCCCCAGTCCACCTTCCAGACTCTCACCCTGGGGCAAGCAGATCCTGAGCTCTGAGGGGACAGGCAGGGTGGGATCCAAGGGGAACTGGACAGTTGCAAGGCCTTCCCCCTAATGACCTCAGGGCAGAGAAGAGGGGGAGGGCGCAGCAGGCTGCTGCTTCGGGCTGAAGGAGTTCTGAGAGTTGGTTCAGGCACAGAAGACTTGAACCACCACTCTGAGTGTGAAGGCCAGGGCCCCGGAGCCTCAGGCCACATCCTGCATCCGGGTCCTTGGCTGCCCACGCGAGGCTCCCTCCCAGCCCTGGAGTCCCTCCCACTGCGACAGGAGGTGGTCCCAGGTCTGCAGGGAAGATCACTGACAGCAGCACCCCCAGACGGAGAGGCGGGCCCTGAGCCACACCTCAGCAGCAGCTGGCCTCCGAGATAAGTTCCTACCCCAGGCCTGGCCCTGCACCTGCAACTAACTGCCAAGTGCCCTGCAGGGCGCAGCCAGAGGGCCAGTGGTATAGCTTCTCACTCTGAATCCAGGAGAGCAGCCACCAGTGAGGACGGCATGGGAGCAGGCGTGCTAGGTAGCAACATGCAAAGGTCTAGCAAAAGAAATGGGGAAAGAACTTGTCATGTTGCACAAGCTTCCAGCTGTCAAACAGGCTTGTGTGGGCCTAACGCTCGGAGAAGCCACAGCCTCCGGGAGTGGGAGCCTGAGATGGCGCCGTGTTGTGTGAAGGTCACTTCACGCCCAGCCCAGGCACAGGGAGAGGCCCACCGCTGGGTTAGGAGTCAGCCCTTGCCCGTCCTCCCTTCCAGAGCAAGGACTTTCTCCTCCAACAGGCCCCTGGGGATGGCCCTATTGCGTGGCAGGGCGAGGGAGACACCGGGACAGGAGCCCGGGGCGCATAGGAGAGTGGCCCCACACACCGCAGAGGAAGGAGAGGAAGCTCAGGCTTGGCCAGGAGTGGAGGGCGGGGGGCTCCAGCTCCCAGCCCCTGACAATGCGGAGAGGGGAAGGGAAAGGTGTGTGTGTGTGTGTGTCCCACGCTGACGCTGACACAGGACAGACAGAGTCCGCTGACTCAGGGCAGTTTATTGTGAAAGCCATGTGTGGGAGGGGGAGGCTGGGGTGGGCAGGACCAGGGCGCAGCTGGGGGGGTTTGGCAGGGCATCAGGCATTCCTCCGCGTAGGTTTAGAGGCAACACCCTCATGGATAAACACCCCCAGAGGCCGGTGGGTGAGCGGGCGGCCTAGGCACTGGCGGGGACCTGGGCCAGCAGGGCTTCGATGTCGGGCTCGATGTCGATGGTGGGGAAGCGGCGGCTGTACCTGCGCACGGGCACGCCGTCCGGGCCCACCAGGAACTTCTCGAAGTTCCAGGACACGTCGTTGCGGCACACGGGGGACCAGGTGACGAGCTTGGGGTCGGTCATGAGCGCCGTGGCGTCGTCGCTGGGCGCGGGCAGCGCCTCCCGCAGGAAGACGAAGAGGGGGTGCGCCTGCGCGCCGTTCACCTCGCACTTCTCGAACAGCGTGAAGTTGGGCTCGAACCCGCCGCCGGGCCGGACGTACTTGAGCAAGTTCAGGATCTCCTCGTTCTTGGCGTTCTCCTGCGGGAGGGGAGCGCTGGGAGCCGGGGCCTCGAGGGGA
>NW_006295816.1:1494000-1508831 GCF_000327345.1 Myotis davidii
GTGTCCGGGCCCTGCCCAAGGTGTCCGGGCCCTGCCCCAGGGCCTCCCTCCTCCACGTGCAGCCTGTAGGGCCCTGTCCCAGGGCCTCCCTCCTCCTCGTGAAGCCTGTAGGGCCCTGTCCCAGGGCCTCCCTCCTCCTTGTGAAGCCTGTAGGGCCCTGCCCCGGGGCCTCCCTCCTCCGCAGTTCCCTGCATCCGGGGCTGTCCGAGGTGTCCGGGCCCTGCCCCAGGGCCTCCCTCCTCCATGCACAGCCTGTAGGGCCCTGACCCAGGGCCTCCCTCCTCCTTGTACAGGATTCCAGGCCGTCCTCCATCCCTAACCAACTCCACCTGGAGCTCAGTCCTGGACCTTAAAGGCACTGAAAACGGGAGGGAACGAGGAAAAGGTCCCACTCTGATCTGTGTAACGCCGGCTGGGGGTGCCCTCCCGCCTCCGCAGTGGGCGGCACTCCCCACCCAGCCCAGTGCCGAGCCTGAATGCGACACAAGGTGGTCGTGTGCATGTTCTAGGAGCCAGGCTAGTGGCGTGAGGAAAGGGGTGGTGGGCCAGCTGGCACCCCGCCCCTGCAGGAAGCTTCCCCGGTGAGCAGGGCCAGGCCCACCCTCCCGCTCCCAGCCCCGAGAGGAACACAAACACCAGGACACAGGACGTGTAGAAAACTGCCTTTATTCTATTAGTAGTTGGAAAAGTAACTGGTACAGAAACAGTTCAGTCAGCGGAGGACAGCCCGAGCGCACAGAACTGGGGGCTCCCCGGAGGGAACCTGGCACAGCGAGGAGCAGGGCGACCGAGCCAGGCCCGCAGTCCAGGTGCGACAGCTTGTGCCGCCTTTGGAAGCAACTGCATTCCTCAGGCACGGAACCAAATTCCTGTTTACTCAGCCCAGCTCTGGGGAGGGGACTGGGATATGTGGGGTGAAAACGGGTGATATGGCCATCTTTTATCAGAGAAACCGACCAAGCGGGAATTTTAAAAATGAATCTTCCATCTGACTTTATTTTCAAATACACTTTCTTTTTTAAAAAAACCAATACACTTTCTGTGGGGATGACAAATATCAGTATTAGGAAATCCAATTATACAAAAAATACTACATCTAGTTTGGGTAGATATATTTATTTTTGGTAACATACATTAGGTGGCACTAATTACACAGTAACTATAAGGTAACTAACATGAAACCACAGAACTGTAACTGCCACAGCTGCAGGACCCGGGCCTCCGCTGAGCACGTGGAAACTGGATGCCCGTTCCAGAGGCACAAGGAAACCTGCTCAGGAGTCAAGCCCCGAAGGGGCAGCTCCCAGAGTCCCTTGCAGCTGACAGATGACAGGCAAGCATGTTAGTTATGAAGTAGTTACAGCCTAACTCACAGAAGTTACCATTTCTCTTTCTAGAAAGAAGCAAGAAGTGAAGGGATTCCTCGAATTAGCGCCTGTGTATCGGGTGGGGGTGCAGAGGAGGCTGTTAGAGCGGTGGCAGAGGACCCACGGGCCAGATCATTAATAATCATGGTTGGCTTCTAAATACTGGTAGCAAGATGACTTCTGATTTGTAATCTTAGGTAAATTATAGATAAATGAAAAAGGCCAGGAATCATACACTAAGATTAATAAACAGCACTTCAAAATGAACCGCCTGAGGGCTGTGCTCGCAGCGGGCTCACAAAACAAGGCACCCGGATTTCTTCTTCCCACGTCTGGCCTGCAGGGCAGCTCTCGTGGCCATTTCGAAAACCTCCCTCACTCCGTCTTTGGTCTTTGCTGAGCACTCCATGTACCCAAAAGCGCCAATCCTGTTTGCCATATCTCTGCCTTCTTCCGGTTTGACTGGCTCCTAGCAGAGAGAGAAGAGTGTTATATACATACAGTGAGAAGGTGTATTTAATTTCAGCTAAGACCTCTTTTAAAAGCTACCAAATCCCCAACTTTGAGTTCTGTCTATGAAATTCTTATGTAGTGAGCCCCAACCCGATATAATGTCCCTCTCACACGAGCTCTTCTCTGGGGAGAGGCCAGAGAAGCCCTGTAGGTTAACATTAAGGAGGGACTGGAGGACACAATGACTCAAGCTGCTGATCCAGGCAAACCTCTGGTCCTCCTGTAGCTTCCCAGAGGACGAACGCTCCCGGAGAAAATAGATCCTGACCTTGACATTCAGTCAGAGAAACCCCAGTGGGGAGAACCTGGGGTGAAGACCTGCGGACTCTCCTCCTGCCACGGGGAAGCCCCACCACTGGGCCACCTGGCTTCTCCATCATCACCTTTAAAGGCATCGGGGCCCCGGGCCTTGACTCCCCGCCCTCAGAACTTCCTGACCCTTCAGTTGCCACCAATTTATTTTGGTCTCACATATACCAAGGTAATAACTGAAGAGGGAAATCCAGAGCCCGGTCAAATTCCTGCACTTGGAGCATTGACGCCTGCTGTGACGGGCCCTTCCGAGGCAGGCAGTCCGTGGAGCGTAGCACTACCTCACGGGAGATTCCATCTCATATGACCAGACCCCAGGCAATAAGGGCCAGATGGAGAGAGAGGTTTCTGTTGGGCTCCCTGAACCTCCACTTGGGCCCTCAGGTTTAAGAATGCTACAAGACCTGGCCAGTGTGGCTCAGTTGGTTGGAGTGCCATACCATGCACCGAAAGGTGGTGGATTTGATTCCCGTTAGGGTGTGTGCGATCATTGTCTTCTCCCCACCCCCACTCAATGAAAACCTATCCTCAGGTGAGGATTAAAAAAAGAAAAAAGAATGCTACAAGACAGAACCCTGCCCCGTCCATGCCTGCTTCATCTTGGCTAGCTCCCGCCTTGTGTGCTCATCATTTCGAAGATCCTTCTTGTTCCCAACCAGGATGATGGGCACATTGGGACAGAAATGCTTGACTTCCGGAGTCCATTTTTCTGGGATGTTTTCTGAAAATAGCGAAATGCACATAATTCAGGGATACATAATGTTCTATTGCTAAGAATCTCCAAGACCCTAATTAAACTGTGAATATGTCTGTCTCCTCCGTGTGCAGCACGGCTAGAGCGGTCCAGTTCCTGAGTAGGGACGGCTGGGGACTGAGAAAATGAAAGAAAGAGACAGACACAGAGACAGAAAGAAAAGGCTGGGGCTGGGTGGGACCACTGTCCTCTGATGCAGACAGGGACAGAGACAGTGACCCCGGGCCAATACAGAGTATTTATTTTATACAGCAAAACCCAGGAAGTTTTCTAAAAGTCAAGACGAAAAAGATTATTTGCATTCTTGGGGCTTGGCTGGATTTAAATAACAAAACCCACCCCCTGGCACCTGGGCTAAAGGTCAAGCTGACAACACCTGCCTTTTGGCAAAACGTGTTTCCAGGACCTGGCTTTGCCAAACGCCACTGGATTTAGCTGACAATAATTAAAGAAATGCCCATGTGCCTTCCCAGGTGCTCTCTACAAAACTGCAAAGAAACTACTTCAGAATCATGCTGGCCATTTAATGGCATTTCGCTAGTTTAAAGACTAGTTTTAATTTTGCCAGGAAAAGGCAAAATTTAACCCCCGACCATTAGGCACAGAATCACCAGCTGCTGTCAGTCCCACTACGAAGCGCAGTCCTGCGGAGGTGGGGCCCAGGGGAAGACTCCGGAGCAGCAAAGGATGCATCAGTGCCCAGGGTGACTCCACAGTGGTGCCATCTGCCCATGCAGGGAGGCTCCCCATGCCCATCACCATCCCTGCTGGCAGGGGACTCTGACCACACCCCCATTCTGGGGCTGCAGCTGGCCCAGTGTCCACACGTTCTCGCTACACCTTGCTCCTGGGCCCTCGGCATGTTCCTACCCTGTAGGTTACTGGTATTTCCAATGGCTTACGAGCTCTGAACATGCGTGACAGCCAGCTGCAGCTTCCTGCTGGCCTGAGTATGGCTGTAAGGACATCAAGGTGGACGAGCGCGCTGGGTGCAGCCTCCACACCCTCACTTCGGGCCCCTCAGTGTCAGGGATGGTTTATAAAGTGGGGAAAGGAGTAATCCCTACCTCACACCGGTTATTCCGAGTCAATGCATGCAAAGCACTTAGTATGATGATGATTTCAATGGTGCCGATTATGATTTGAAACTATATTTTATAAGTAAGCTGCTCACTCTCTGACTTCAAGGCTAGTGCCTTGTTTTATAGTGTGAGGTCAGTATTAGTCATTTTCTGAAGGAGTGGCTTCTGAAACATGTGACCAACTGAGCTAATATGGCAGGTCCAAATCTCTCATTATTAGCTAAGATGCTTTAGAAAAGGGCTAAGAGAGGACTTGAAAACACCACCGGAAATAGCAGTCCCCAGTCTAGATACAGTGAGGCAACATGAAGCACTAGAAAAGGTACAGGCACCCTGGAAAGCCTTCCCCCAATCTTAGTTCTGTCTTTGGAACTCGCCTGCTTCATAAAGTGGACACAGGGCAGCCTCGGGAGACCCAGGCTGAAAAGGACCAGGGCCCAGGTTACACACATCCAAGGCTCTCGGACTCTGGCCACTGAGGAGTCCTTCTCTGATGCTCGCCTGCTTGATGCCCAGAAAGGACCTGAGAAACTCGGTGTCAGCCAGGCACGCGGGCAATGACAAACTTCAGGCTGCAGAGCTACTCACCTAAACTATCAGGGCTGTCGATGGAGAAACACATCAGGATAACATCCGTGTCCGGGTAGGAGAGGGGCCTCAAGCGATCATAATCCTCCTGTCCGGCTGTGTCCCACAAGGTCAACTCGACCTGTGGGAGGAAAAGTAAATGCCCAAGTGCAAGGTTAATCCCACTACCCACTTTCGTGGCTTTCTGTGTGTATTTTTTAGAGGAAGGGAGGGAGAAAAAAAGGGAGAGGAGGATGGGGATGGGAGGGAGAGAGAGACATTGATTTTTTTGTTCCACTTATTTATGCATTCACTGGTTGAGATTCTTGTATGTGCCCTGACGGGACTGAACTCGCAAACTTGGTGTATTGGGACGATGCTCAAAACAACTTAGCTAATCCGGCCAGGGCTCACTACCCACTTACAAAAGGGGATGTTGGCCCAGCCAGTGTGGTTCAATGGTTGAGCATTGACCTATGAACCAGGAGGTCACGGTTCAATTCCTGGTCAGGGCACATGCCTAGGTTGTGGGCTTGTCCCCAGTAGGGGGTGTGCAGAGGTAGCTGATCAATGACTCTCTCATCACTGACGTTTCTATTTCTCCCTTCCCCTGAAATCAATAAAAATATATTTAAAAAAGGGGGGAGGCAGATGTTTACCATAGTGAATTCAAATAGCAGACTGTCCAAAACAGTAAAACACAGGAGTGTTCCACTTTTATTAGAATCAAGCCTGAAGGTGGAAGGTGTGTTCAAGTTGTTTTAGGCTACATTCCTCAGAATTGCAATTTTACAAAGAGATCCAGAGAATGGAATAAAGTGCATAATTCAAAATGTCAAAAGAAAAATAACTTTATAGCCTATAAGAAGAATTTAATTATAAGTAACATTTAGTGGATGAACAAGAGGAGAAATCAAACTGTAAGTAATATTCTACCTGGCGTACAAGGCAAGACAAGTAGAAACCGAGCTGTAATTTGTCTGGTCACTCTGCCCCAGAAGGAAAACATGGCGACGGGAATGTGCCTGCGCTGGAGGGTGAGGAGAGACACCAGCTGGGTATGAGGTCTCAGCGGAGAGGAAGGCCTCTGGCCCTGCCTTTACTGCTCACAAAATGTCAGAATGAAAGCGTCACGTAAGGTGGGAGGACACTCCGCTCACGCCTGGGCTCTGGGCATGGGTCCTCTCTCAGGCTGCCCAGCACGCACTGCAGCCGCCCTGCGACTTCTTCTGACCAGAGTGGATTTTAACTCCTTCTGTTCGAGGCCCTTCGGGGCCCAAGGAGCTCTCCCTTTGATGCTTGGAATACTCTTCTCCCGGCACCTCCACACCCTGACTGCACTTTCTCAACGCCATTCCTTCTCTAAAGTGGGTGGCCAATTGTCTCTTCAACCCTCAGCCTCCGCCCCAGGATGCGCCTCCTGCCACCGCCGTCAGGCTCCTTGCACTGCCATCAGGGACACACCTCGGCTTGGTGTGGATCGAGGAGATACTGACCCCCAATCCTCACAACTGGTCTGACCTCAGGATGGTACAGCTCATTCACTCTCTGCCACATCCCACTGCCCTGGCCCCTCCAAGCCTCCTGGGTGTTCAGTCGGACACGCCCACCGTCTGTCTCCTGATAAATGGTCCCGGTGTCGATGCTGCTGAAGGTCTGTCGCATGTCGAAAGGGGCCTCCCCACTTGTGGTAGCCGTGTTCCTGGGACATGGGCACTGAGAATCTGATGGTTCCCAAGGTGCTGGCAGTGCTGCTCTTCAGTGCCCCCGCCCACTGTGGGGCTGCTGAGTCGCTGAGGTAGGAAGCTGGGCTGTGATACCTCTTCCAGATCCAGCATCCTTACTTAAGGGTGTGCTCTCCCTGCTGAGAGGGCTCGCCTACCTTGCCAGGGTCCGGTATATTCACAGTTGACAGTGCAAGAAAAACTCACAGACCATCACGCAGGTTTTAAGTCAAGGTCCCTACATTTCTCATGGATAAGATCCTGGTTGTTCTAAGACCTCCAGGTACAAACAGTGCTTCCAAGAGAACAGAAAGGCCATTACTGGCTCCAAAACATGCGCACTGACTTTCCCAACCAAGGCCACAGGCACAGAGCACCCGGCAGCTACTCTCTCTGCAGGGAAGGACAGGATAAAACCAGCAATATGCACGCACCAGGCATCTGAGAACCCAAGCTGACCTGCTTCCCCTCAAGCCTGGGTCTTTGTGTTGTGTGGCATCTCAGTGGACAAGAGGCTGCTACAGGACAGCAGGCGCCAAGATCTCAGCACATTTCAGCTCAGTCTGTCACAATTGGGCCGGGTGTCTACACAAAACCACTCTTCTGGGCTCCCAGAAACACGTGTATCCAAGCATCAATGCAGAGAACTGACTCAGGTTATACTGGCAACACTCTGTACTGATGGACCCCCTGCAGGACAGGCCCCAAAGTTCTGCCAGGCTGAAACTTACTGTTGCCCCTCCCCCATCTATTCTTTTTTTAAAAAAATATATTTTTATTGTTTTCAGAGAGTAAGGGAGAGGGAGAGAGAGATAGAAACATCAACGATGAGAGAGAATCACTGATTGGCTGCCTCCTGCATGCCATCAACTGGGATCAAGCCCGGAACTGAGCACGTGCGCTGACCAGGAATCGAAGCAGTGACCGCTTGGTTCATAGGCTGATGCTCAACCCCGGAGCCACGCTGGCCAGGCCCCCATCTCTTCTTGACCAGAAAGGTGCCTTGTGCCCCCTGACGGCAGGAGAGCGATCACTGGGACCCACAAGGCAACGGGGTAAAATGGGCCACAGGCTGCACCAGGAGGTTTGAATTCAGCCCCATTTGTAAAGCGCTTTGGTGCTTCCAAATGCTTCCAGCTACTAGAACCCTGATGTCACCTGCAAAATGAAGGCGACTCAAGAGTCAGGTGGCTTCCTCATGATCACAGGCTATCAGCACATCCATGAGGCCTAGGGTTCCGAGCAGCTAGCCTAACGTGCTTTCCACACGAGTGCCACACACCGGGCTAAGTAACACCGGACAGAAAGGGACAGTAGGGAGCTGGAAAATGAGAAGGGAGAAAGGAGATGGAATTATGAAGCCAGCTTAATAGGTGCTAGCAGCACAGCCATGTGACTGAATGCCCGAGAGGCCCGAGTGTGCTGGAGAAGAGCCCCTTGTTCTAGTTTTCTTTCCAGCTGACCAGCCTGTGCTGAGAATTTCATTCCTCCCTGCAGGAAAGATGCAATTGAGTCAACAGAGGCAACTTGTCTTTGTTAAAGACAAAATGTTTTAAAAATTAAATTTGAGGCCTGGACAATGTAGCTCAGTGGCTGAATGTCAACCTATGAACCAGGAGGTCACTGGTTCAATTCCCAATTAGGGCACAGGCACTGGGTTGTGGGCTCAATCCCCAGTGTGGGGCGTGCAGGAGGCAGCCGATCCATGATTCTCTCTCATCATTGATGTTTCTATCTCTCTCCCTTTACCTTCCTTTCTGAAATCAATAAAAAAAAAAACTAAAAAAAATCTGTAGACTTCCAATAAAAATAAAAATTACATATGAGGATGTTTGTTGTCTAAATGCCACACTGCTGATGGTGTTAACTCTGAGAGTCATAATGAATAAGGACCTTTCAACCTAGTAATCTCATACCCAGCACTAAATATAGCCAAAACAGCACATATACTAAGGTTTTCCCAAATGAAATACATATGAATATGGACAATTTAAAAATGAACAAAGTTGGGCTATGAAAACAGGATGAGAATGAAACTCTCATTCTAACATTTTTGTTCTTGTTATACTGTGTACTGAAGAGACAAAAAGGCCCGATTCTCTCTAGACTACATGGATAGCCTAACATGCAAAATTAGTACCATTGTTATGGAAAGTGGACTCACCTGCTTTCCATCCACTTCAATGTCTGCCACATAGTTCTCAAACACCGTAGGCACATACACCTCTGGGAACTGGTCCTTGCTAAAAACGATGAGCAAGCAAGTCTTGCCACAGGCTCCATCGCCAACAATCACCAATTTCTTCCGGATGGCAGCCATTGCTGAAAAATAGACAAAGTATTATCTAGATTGCACACGAAGCCATAATAGCTTTAGGCTATGATTCACTTTTCCAACCATGGGGCACAAGCCTCTATTAGCACACCCAAATATAAAATGCCAGTACATCTTTCCAGTTGGCACCAAAATATCATACCAAAGAACTTATAACAAACACTAGAGGCCCAGTCCATGAAATTCATGCACAGGTAGGGTCCCTAGCAGCTGCCAGCTGCCAGCTGGGACCTCCCGTCCCCTGGCTGCCTGCTGCCATCACTGGCTGGGGCCTCCCTTCCCACAGTTGGCCGGCTGCCCCCACCCTCTGGTCGAACTCCTGGTCGAGAGAACAATTTGCATATTAGGCTTTTATTATACAAGATTCTACTTAATGGTAAAAAACCTGAAATCTTTCCCCCAAGATCAGGAACAAGGCAAAGATGTCCATGCTTGCCACTTCTACCCATCCAATATGATACTGGAGGCAATTAGGCAAGAAAATACAAGACATACATATGGGAAAGGAAGAAATCAAACTATCTCAACTCACAGATGATAGATCTATACAATCCACTAAAAAACTATTAGTATTAATAAATTCAGCAAGATTGCAGGATACAAGATGAACATACAAAAATGAATTATATTTCTATACCCTAGCAATGAACAAATTGAAAATGAAATTAGGAAAACAATTTCACTTACAATACCATAAAAAAGGAATACATTTAACAAAATAAGGACAAAACTTACTCTGAAAAGTACAAAACATTGAGAGACATTAAAGAAGATCTAAATAAATAGAGACATTCAACACATGCAATACTTCCAACAATAAAGATTTTTTTAAAAAGAGACATTCATGTTTATGAAACGGAAGACAATATATTAAAGAACAAAGTTGCAGTCTCACACTTCCTGACTTTAAAACTTAATCCCCCCTCACACACACAACAACCTACAGTCATCAAGACAGCATTTCACTGTCACCTAGACAGACACAGATCAATGAATAGAACTGAGTCCAGAAATAAGCCCTTATATTTAGAATCAAATGATTTTCAACAAAGATGCCAAGACAATCCAATGGAGAAAAGAAGTCTTTTAACTCAAGATGGATTATAGGTCCAAATGTAAGATCCAGAATCATAAAACAGTTTATTTTTTATATATATTTTTTTTACTGATTTCAGAGTGGAAGGGAGAGGGAGAGAGAGAGAGAGAGAGAAACACCCTGGCTGCCTCCTGCACACCCCCTACTGGGGACTGCAACCAAGATATGTGCCCTTGACTGGAATCGAACCCAGGACCCTTCAGTCCACAGGCCAACGCTCTATCCACTGAGCCAAACCAGCCAGGGCTTGTTTAGAATCATAAAACAGTTTTAGTTTTTAAAAAATGTGATGAAATACACATAAAATTTACCATTTTAACAATTTTTTATTGTCAGTTTAGTGGCATTACATATATTCACATTATTATGCAACCATCACCACCATCCATCTCCAGGACTTTTTCCGCCTCCAAGACTAAACTCTATACCCATTAAACACCTAACCCTCTTTCCTCTCCCTCCGCCCCTGGCAACTACCATTCTACTTCCTGTCTCTATGCATTGTACTTCTCTAGCTATCTCATATAAGTGGAATCATAGAGGATTAGCCTTTTTTTTTTTTGGACTGGCTTATTTTACTCAACATCAAATCTTGAAGGTTCAAACATGTGGTGCGGGTCAGAATTCCCTTTCTCTTTAAGACTGAATAGCATCCCATTGTGTGTACAGACTACATCTGTTCACCCATCACCTCCTGACAGACACTTGGGTGGCTTCCACAGTCCAGCTATTACACTATTTATTACAATACACTGTAAGCAGTGTATTCACAGATGTATTACCCCAGCAGCCAAAGGAAAAAATAGGTAAACTGGACTTCATAAAAATTTTAAAAACTTGTGCAAGAGACACCATCAAGAAAATGAAAAGACAAAACCACAGACTAGAAGCAAATGTTTACAAATAACACGATAAGGGGCTTGTACCCGGACTACAGAAAGAGCTCTTACAAACCGACAACAAAGCAGCTGAGGAGGCGGTCCGGCTCTGGGTCTTTTATTTCAGGGTCTCCCTGGAGGCTGCAGTTGATTTGGATCCAGAATATATAAGTAACTCAATAATAAAGACAAATAACCCAATTTAAAAATGGGTAAAGGATATGAATAGATATGAGCCAGCAATTCTACTCCTAGATATTTATCCGAGAGAAATAAAAACATATCCACGCAAAAACCTGTACATGGATGTTCATAGCAGCATCCATTATAGTAAAAAAGTAGAAACAACCCAAATATCCAATAACTGATGAATGGATAAAGATGTGATCTATCTATACAAAATATTATTTGGCAATAAAGAGGGGGAGTAAGTATTGATATTTGCTACATTTATCAGAATGGATGAACCCTGAAAACTTTACATATGTGAAAGCAGCTAGTCACATATTGTGTGCTTCTAATGAAATGTTCAAAACAGGCAAATGCAGAGCAGAAAGTACAGTCCACTGGTGGTGGCCTAGGGAAAGCAGAAAGGAGAGGAAAAGACTACGGAATGACCTTTATGGGGAATAGGGGAATAGTGGAATAGTGGGGTTTCATTTTTGGGATAATGGAATTTTTCCAAAACAGCTGTGAAATGTCACACCACTTTATGAATACACTAAATACCACTGAATTGAACTGTACATTTAAAAAAATGTTTTCATTGATTTTTTTTGTTTTTCTCATGCTCTCAATTTCCTGTCAAGATTTTTTATATGTACTTTATATATCTCCTCAGGACTAACTTGTATTGGTTTGTACCCAAAGTCAATCAATCAAGACCTTACAGGATTCAAACAAAATAATTCCTCAGGAATTCTCTTGTTGAAGAAAAAGCTGTCAACTTTGAATAGCATCTTTCCCGGAAGGCACTCAGTTCTTCAGAAATGGTCTCGCGGTCTAACATGGTGAAGACACACACAAGGGAAATGCCAAGGAGCGACCGAAAGGCCCAGGGACTGTGTAAATCACCCAGCCTCTATGATGACAAGACAGTGATTACAAGTGACTAGGGGACAACGTGGAAATGAGAAAGGATTTCTGGGATGCTGGGGTCTGGCAATACAACCAGAGTTGTTAACAAGAAATGAAAAGTACAGCCCATCTAGTGTGGTCAGGGGTTGAACATCTGACCTATGAACAAAAAGGTCCCTAGATTCCTAGTCAGGGCACATGCTTGATCCCCAGTAAGAAGTGTGCAGGAGGTAGCCAATCAATGTTTCTCTCTCTCTCTTTCTCTCTAAAATAAAATAAAAAACTTTTTTTTTTAAAGAGAGTCTCAAAAAAAAAAAGGCGGTTACTATTAGCAGGTTCTGCCCAGGCCTAACCTAGGTCTCTTAGCAACTTTCAATTCATCCAGCACGGCCACCTGCGGTGGCCCACATCCCCTCATCTCTACTGGCTGCTCTCTCTGGTCTACTATGAAGCGCAGGGTGCTGCTTTAAACAATGTATCTTCCCACATCTATGCTTTCCTCTCTCTGTTTCAAAGAAAAAATATATCCATTTCTCCTGCTTCAAACACTCACTTGCTTCAGTTCTTCCAATCTGCCTTCTGCCCAAACTTCTACTGAAACATACTCTCAAGTCACCAATGAGCCGACTTGCTCAAAATCCAGTCCTCCTTCCCTTGTTACTTTTTGTTACAACCTTACCTCCCAGTCCTTGGCCCTCCCTGACACATGCTCACATGCTGACTTCTAATTCTTCTGTCTCCTCAGCTACAGCCTTCACACATGATTATTCCTTCCAAGCCCCCCGCCCTCCCCCATTCTCCTAATACCTATCTCTGAGGGCATCAATTCTTCAAATACCACGATTACCCTTCCCATTCCCATAGTCCTCATGCAGCTGAAGTCCTCAGCACCGCCTACCTCGGAAATCACAGGGCAGGGCTGGGCCTGACATACGTGCAGGCAAATCCCCGGTTCCTATGCCCGAGCTTCAGCCCATCATGCCTTCGTGCCTTCGTTCCAAGGCCTTCAAAAGGTCCTCAATGAAAAATTAGGTCAAGACACCTTAGCCTTGCCCTTAGGGGCCTCTACAATTCTAACAGCAACCGATTCCCCTCCCACCTTCTCTCCCTTCCTGATCCCACACCAGGTGCCATTAACTGGACTTGTAAAACTCTTCCACCTCAACTCAAAGCAGTGCCCTCTCTGAAAAGTTATTCCCTTTCCCCGGAAAACAACATTTCACCTGCCCATCCAAAACCCGTACCAAGGCTCATTTCTGATCTTACACCCCCCACTCAAAAATCAGATCTTGGCCCTGGCTGGTGTGGCTCAGTGGATAGAGTGGCAGCCTGCGGACACACATGTGCAAGATTTGTTATAGCAGTATTCCAGTCCAGGTTCAATTCCAGTCAAGGGCACATGCCCAAGTTGCAGGCTCAATCCCCGGTGGGGGAGGCGTGCAGGAGGCAGCCGATCGATGATTCTCTCTCATCATCGATGTTTTTCTTCCCTCCCTTTCTCTTTGAAATCAATAAAACTATTTTTTAAAATCAATAAACATATCCTCAGGTGAGCATTAAAAAAAGACTAATTCAATATCCTATATTTTTATTCCTTTAATCATTACTTTTCAAATAACATACCCCAATTAACCACCCCTCCAGGTGATTCTGATACATGCTAAATTTTGAGAACCCTACATTTAGTGCATGTGTAGTTTTACTTCTAGGGGTAAAAAGCACCCACCCTCCTTCCCACCAGATACCAGGGATAATTTCTCTGAAATCTTTTTATTTGCTTCTTAGTAATACTCGGACCTACTCTGGCTTCAATTATGAAATCCCAATCTACATTTTAGTATGTTTCACAGGTATCTTACTTCCCCAGTATAACTGAACTTCTTAGTCCAAAGTACATAATCCTTCCTCACAAAATGAGCTTTCTAAAATGGCCAATAAACACAGGTAAAGGTGTTTAACCCCTTGGTCATCAGAGACATGCAATTAAAGCCACAATAAGATACTGCCACCTACCCCCAGCTTGACTAAAATTTAGAAAGTGCTGTTGGAAAGCAACTGGAACATGCATTTCCTGCTGGTGGGATTGTACAACTACTTTGCTAAACTTGTTTAGTAGTGTGTACTAAAACACAACATTCCCTCTGGTATAAACCCACAGAAATATTTAATAAATAAGTACACCAAACACATGTGCAAGATTTGTTATAGCAGTATTCCTAACAGGCAGAAATAATCGCCAGTCAACAGCTGAATAGCTATGTTGTCAGACAAATTAAGACTTTAAACAAAAAAAGATTACAAGAGACAAAAAAGACATATATTGCATATACTAGTATTGATGAAAGGTTCAATACTGGAAGAAGATACATTAAAAACATATACAGACCGAACACAGGACAATGAGCACTGGTATAGGGAGAGGGGGAAGGGGAGGGGGGAACGGGAGAAACAGAGAACACGTGAAGGAGATACATCCACTGACTGCCTCCAGCATGCACCCTGGCAGGGCGGCTGGGAGTGAACCTGTAACCCAGATACACGCCCTTGACAAGGAACAGAAATCGCCACCCTTCGGTGCTCATGCCAACGCTCAAACAACTGAGCCACACAGGCCACGGCATCATCGGTTGATTCTTTTATGTGCCCTGACGGGGAAATGAACCCACAACCTTGGCATATTGGGGGTGGGGGGCACAATGCTCCAACCAGCTGAGCTACCTGGCCAGGCTCAAGCACAATTTAACCCTGGCAAGGGCTGATCCCCCCCTCCCCCCGCCCATACACTCCATTTTAACACCTTTAAGGCTAAGAGTTACTCCTCCCCAGGGAAGCCTCCCTGGCTACTCTAGGACACATTTTCCTTCGTGCCTGAATTCCTATAGCACTTAGTCCACTCAGTGCTGCTTCACAAAGAACTATGCAATCAGGCTCCCTCCTCTCTGGTTCCAGGTTCATCACCCAAGAACTGCAGCTGCCAAGTCACCACAGTTTGGCAGCTCCTGTGTTGAGCATCTGCCCCTCTGGTTGAAAGTGCACGTCATAGCTACCATTTGGATGGTCGCTTAGGCATACATACACACACACACACACACACACACACACACACACACACACACACCCGAGCAC
>NW_006295816.1:1508889-1529257 GCF_000327345.1 Myotis davidii
CACACACACACACGAGACCCGATGCACGAAAATTCGTGCAAGAGTAGGCCTTCCTTCCCCGGCTGCCGGCACCGGCTTCCCTCTGGCACCTGGGACCCAAGCTGGCTTCCCTCAGGCCGCCTGCAGGCACCTGAGATCTGCACTGGCTTCCCTCCAGCCCTAGGTTCATCAGGAAGGATGTCCGCAAGATATCCAGTCTAATTAGCATATTACCCTTTTATTATTATAGATATAAATGGACTTACATCATTTGATATTGTTTGCACTTTGATTTTTAATTTTAATCTTTAATCTTTTTTAATTTTAATCTTTTTTTCATATATTGATTCAGAGAGAGGAAGGGAGAGGGAGAGATTGAAACATCAACGATGAGAGAGAATCATTGATAGGCTGACTCCTGCTGCTCGCCCCCTACTGGGGATCGAGCCTGCAACCGGGCATGTGGCCCTGACCCGAATCAAACCCAGGAGTCTTCAGTCCCCAGCCGAAGGTCTATCCATTGAGCCAAACCGGATAGGGCCTGTTTGCGCTTTTAGAGAGAAGGCTCTGGAGCCAGGTGTTGGGGTTCAAAGCAGCTGTGAACCTTTGGGCAAGTGACAACCCCTCTGTGCCCCTGTCCCAGCGTACTCACCTACACCATCGGGGAAGATAAAGGGCAGAGGTAATTACTAAACGAGTTAACACAGGAAAGCTTTTAGAATACATAATTCCTAGCACATAACAGCTACTGTTTAACTGCTGGGTACTATTATCCATAACCTCCCCCCAAAAAATAACTGTATCTTTATTTCTATATTCCCTACAATGCCTGGCAGCGTCAAAAATAGTCCTGAACCAAAGTACGTGTTCACTGATGGAATTAAAGATAAGAAACCTAACCTTCGTAAGTTAATGGGTAAAAATGTGTTGGTATAAGGGAGTTAATTTTCTAAACCTTTGAAAGGAAACTTTCAAAAGCTCAAGTTACTAAGATTAGACATCAGCCTTCAAATTTACTTCCTCTAAATGACTTCCCTTCTTTTCTGGATTGGCCTTAGATCAGTCTTCAAGCAGCAAATTATTTCTTTTCAAACAAGATTTACAAGTAACAAACCACTGTCTATAAGCTCCTTTGTCCCTACATTCATGTATGTACAAAAAGGGGGGAGGGGACTGAAGGGCTACCTTATCACCTCAGACATGGCAAAAGCCTCAAGAAAACACTAGTCCTCCTGTAATATTCGAGAGAACAGCAATTGTCAACCACCACAGAGATTCATTATGGGGATCAAAAATAACTTGTTACCAACAGCTCAAGTACGGAAGACTGCAAATAATTTATTTTTCCATAAATGAGAAGATTCAAGTTTAAGTGAATACAGTGATTTCCTAACTTCCCTCAATCTAGCTAGAACTCTTCTTTACGGTCTCTGGCGTTGCAGTAGGTGTGTCCAGGCAGCATCGCCATCATCGTTACCTGACCTGGTGCAGCATCATGCCTCCTCCTGTAGCTGGAGGGAGATGCAATCACACGCCCTCCAATCCCTCCCCAGCCACAAATTCTGGAAGGGCCATGTGACTGACACATGTTCTCTGAGCTCCATGTGGCTCTTTCCGCCTCCTCGCCACCCAAAACACTAGCACCGCCCTAACCACACACCACCTGGCCACACCTTACATTGGGCTTCAAATCTGAGTGCCATTCTGGGCAAGCCTCACGAGCATCCAGCACCTACCATGGATACTCAATAAAACCAGAAATATACAGCCCTAACTGGTTTGGCTCAGTGGATAGAGCGTTGGCCTTCAGACTCAAGGGTCCCAGGTTCGATTCCCGTCAAGGGCATGTACCTTGGTTGCAGGCACATCCCCAGTAGGGGGTGTGCAGGAGGCAGCTGATTGATGTTTCTCACTCTCTATCCCTCTCCCTTCCTCTCTATAAAAAATCAATAAAATATATATTAAAAAAAACCCAGAAATATTCATTCCACAGATAGGTCCCATACAAGACTACCCAGAGCAAATGTTCCACTAGAAATACTTTCAGTTACAGGTGGCCAGAGTAGAGAGAGAGCCATGTACAGTAGCGGTTAAGGAGCAACACCACCTGAGCGCTCATCTGGGCTCTATCACTTACTAGTTTTGTGCCCCTTTACAACCAGTTTACTTATCTGTCAAGTGGAAGATGGAACCTTTGGGATTAGATAAGATATTACACAAAAAGAGCTTAGGCTAAAATATTAGACAAAAGAGCTGAACTACACTGAAAATAGGTCAGTATTCAATAAATGTCTGTCATTGTTGTTTAGGTCTTATTTGGATAAATAGCAACTCCCTCCTTCAAACTGTGACTGTCCAGAATTTGAAGGCCAGTTTATAATATGGCCTGACCTCAAAGGAATGTTTTCCCTAAAATGAAACTTTTACCAGTCTAGCAACTAATTATTTTTCCAAAGTGCATGTCCCATGCATGCCTCATCCCACCCTCTTCTTTATTGAAATATAGATGTATATATACACAGTAACTTATCTTCCACTCCCCAGAACTATAGGCCCACAAATGTTTCTAAATTCAGAATTTTTCAGATTTTAGAAGGGTAATATGGTGCAAATGCCAAATATTCTGTAACATAACCAATAGGTTAATATTCTTCAGTAAAATAAATGAATATTCACACTAAGTAGGATAAAGACTGAACAACCTCACCAGTTCAGTTGAGGTTTTGACATCAAACGAGATCGTGATTTTCAGAACTTTCTGAACAGCAGTTACGAAAAGCCTTAAGCCAATTTGCTTTAAACACACAGACTCCTCTCAATCCTTTTAAAACACTTTCCCAATGCCCCCAAGTCTGATTTTTCCATGACTCCAACCACACTGTTATCTCAGAGAAGTGGCCCGAGACCCTCCTACCATTTCTCTTGGAAAATTAAAACAAGATAGGCTTTCAAGTAGGCGAACAAGGGTTGTGTGGTATGCTTAAAATGCAGGACTGACAGTAATTTGAATTCTATAACCTAAATTAGCTAAATAATTTTTATTTTTTTATTTTTAGTGATTTCTTTTTTTATAGGGAAAATTTTGATAACTAGTTTAGGGACTACACATTTGCAATACTAATTTTCTCAGACTCATCATAAATCTGCTACTATACACAATTTTTAGCTTATTTTTGGCAGATAAGGAGCCACCGAAGATTTTGAAATGGTGCTACCAGATTATAATGAATGCATTATGCAGACATTTATTAGCCACACATTCATTATAAGCAAGCACAAAAGAGTTCTTCAGCCAAAAACAGAAGTAGAAATAATTTGACTGAATAACTATGCTGCTTCTGCTGGATCAAGATCTTTATAATATTTTGGAAAGATAATGAGTAAAGTTCCATGCAGATAAAATAATCACAGCTTTAAAAATGACTAATTCAGCATACTTGATAATTATAATTTTACCTCATAATTCTTCATAGAGACTAATAATGCAAAAGAAACAGTGATGAGTACAGCAAGCTTTCTACCATTTCTCAACCATCCATGAAATAAAAGCATTTACTACAGCATAGCTTTGAACATGACTTAATTTTTACTTTTTTCTAGCATTTATTACTTTAAACAGGACTTAAGATTAGAAATTGAGTTCATAAGACTTATCCTGTTGACACCCATAAGTCTCAATTATGTAATCCAGGTGAAAAATTTTTATATTTCTCTTCCCAAATAAGTTGATATAAACCATTATTGTACAGATGACTCTTACAAAGTAAGGGTTGTCTAGTCTTTTGAAAACTAAACTTGAAAATTTAAAAAACACATAAAAATTCTGTGAATTTCATTAAGAATGATCCTAGTGTATGTAAAAACTTCTACCCAACCCTAGTTTTGTCAATGTTAGTTTCTGTGGGAGGCAGTAGTGTCAATGTAAGGAATGCAAAAATATTTTGGATGAAATCTGGGTATAAATGCCATATTGCAGGTAAGGTAATAACTAAATCCCAAGACACTAATGCGAAATTATAAAACCCCAAGCACACAACCACTCTCGGCCAAAACAATAAAATACCCACAACTCAGGTTATTAAGCCATGGTTTCTTCCTCCTTCCCTCTATCCAGGCCTGCGTGCATCCCACTCACCTTCCCTCGCCCACTAGGTGAAACCTCCTACCTAAGGCTAAGTCGCTCTCTCAAGGCCTTCCCTGAGCTGTCAACTTAGATCAGGCCCCTTAGGTCCTCCCCCAGCACCTAACATTTCTCTCTTCCCCACCCTCATTTTTTAAAAAAGATAAATATTTTTATTGATTTCAGTGAGGGAGAGAGACATCAATGATGAGAATCATTGATAGGTTGCCTCCTGCATGTCCCACAATGGGGATGGAGCCCACAACCTGGCACGTGCCCTTGATAGGAATTGAACCTGGGACCCTACAGTCCACAGGCCAATGCTCTATCCACTGAGCCAAACCAGCCAGGGCTCTTCCCCACTCTTTACACCCCTCCAAAGTTCTTCCTGCCAGACTCCACTGGTATAATAATATCTGTCTTATTCCGACAAGCACAGAATAGTTAAATGTTCAAATAACAAATAGTTAAATATTCAAATAACAAATTTGAAAAAATAAATTTCCAGGAGCCAAGAAACTTTACATAACTAATGTGCGGCATGCAGATTTTATAAAGAAGGCCCGGCCCTAGCTGGTTTTGCTCAATGGCTAGAGCATTGGCCTGCAGACTGAGGAGTCCCAGGTTCGATTCCGATCAAGGGCACATGCCTGGGTTCTGGACTTGATCCTCAGTAGGGGGTGTGCAGAAGCAGTCGATCAATGATTCTCTCCCATCATTGAGATTCCTATCTCTCTGTCTCTCTCCCCTCCTCTCTGAAATCAATAAAAAATAAAGGCCCGACTGGTATGGCTCAGCAGTTGAGTGTCAACCCATGAATCAATAAATCACTGGTTCGATTCTCAGTCAGGGCACATGCTCAGGATGCCAGCTCGATCCAGGGGATGGGGAGAGGGGGTGTGCATGAAGGAGACAGCCGCTCGGTGTTTTTGTTTTTTAAATATATTTTATTGATTTTTTTGCAGAGAGGAAGGGAGAGGGTAGAGTTAGAAACATCGATGAGAGAGAAACATCAATCAGCTGCCTCCTGCACACCTCCTATTGGGGATGTGCCCGAAACTGAGGTACATGCCCTTGACCGGAATCGATCCTGGGACCTTTCAGTCCGCAGGCTGACTCTATCCACTGAGCCAAATCGGTTAGGGCGGTGATGTTTTTCTTTCACTGATGTTTCTATCTCTTCATCCCTCTTCCTTCCTCTTTCTCTAAAATTCAATAAAGGAAACAAAAACTGAAAAAAGAAAAGTTAGCCCTGGTCACTGTGGCATCATCCAGAGCACGGAAATGTTGTAGATTCGACTCCCGGTATGAGGTATATAGGAGGTAGCCAATCGATGTTTCACTCTCACATCAATGTTTCTCTCTCACTCCCTTCTTCTCTCTCTAAAAATCAATTTAAAAATCCAATAAATAAATAAGAAAAAGAAAAGTTACAACACGATCAGCTGTGTATGCTAGTGGTGAGTCTTCCTCCTTCGGCACTTTGCTTTGATAGTACAAGAATCAGTCTGTAACAAGGAGTGTTACAGCACAGAACCTCCTTCTAAACTCATCTGCTCTTATTTTAGACAACTGTTTAAGTCTAAGTGGCCAGTAGATCAGTTCACAGTAATTTAGAAAAATACATGCTTGGGTGAGAAGAGGTACAGCCTTTGACAAGAATGTAGGAGGCAGAAAACCCTGTAAATTGGGCTCAGAAATGTCAATGGGGAGGGAGGAAAGTGTCATTCGGGCCAATTCAAAGTCCTAGAGTGGAGCAACAGACTTCAAAGATGGACCTCAAAAATCCTTTAGGAGGAAAGACCTTAATCATTACACACGGAAGCTTAATGCCCAGATACCGATAGGACAGAAAAAGAGAAGATACCCACTACAAAACGAAACACGTTTTAAGGAAGAAGTTTTAGTTGTCAAGAGCACAGTAACACCATCTCAATGGTTTCATGTCTCAAAGGTTCTATAAGAATCACTAAGCACATACAAATCACAGAGAAGTGTAAAAGTTGCCCTACAATGCACCCTCTTGAAGTAAAGCTTGCATCCTCTTGACGCAAAGCTATCAGCACTATAAAACTGAAAATAAAGGTAAAAATGCAGCCTTTTCTCAAGAGAGTCCTAAAATTTGTGTCCAAATAAACATGGTTGAAAGGAATTATACCCCTTTCAGAAACACACCCTTTTCCAACACTCATTCCCCAGCTTCTCGCCCTTTATAAAATATACATCTTTTTTTCAAGTATTTTTCCCCATTGATTTTTAGAGAGAGTAGCAGACAGACAGAAGGAAAAACAAGGAGAAACATCAATGTGAGAGATACACATCAATTGGTTGCCTCCTGCTTGAGCCCAGACCAGGGCCAAGGCCGGGGAGGGGCCTACAACTGAGGTACATGCCCTTGATTGGAATTGAACCCGGGACCTTTTGGTCCACAGGCCAATGCTCTATTCACTTAGCCAAACCAGCTAGGGCTAAAGTATTTTAAAAAAAAATTTTTTTTTATTGATTTCAGAGAGGGAGGGAGAGGGAGAGAGAGAGAGAAAAAAACAGCAACGATGAGAATCATGGATCGCTGCCTCCTGTATGCCCCACACTGGGGATCAAGCCCACAGCTGGAGCACGTACCCTTCACTGGAATCGAATCCAGGAATCTTCAGTCAGCAGGCCGATGCACTATCCAAACCAGCTAGGGCTAAACAATATTTTTTAATTATTTCAGAAAGGAAGAGAGAGGGAGAGAAAAACATCAATGATGAGAATCATGGATTAGCTACCTCCTACACCCCCCCCCCCCTTACTGGGGACTGAGCCCACAACCCAGGGATGTGCCCCAACCTGGAATCGAACCGTGACCTCCTGGTTCAAAAGTCCATGCTCAACCAGTGAGCCACACTGGCCAGGCAAAGTAGACACCTTAAATGAAGAGGAAACATACTCTTCAGTAAGTCAGAGGAAGAATCCTTAGTAAGTTTCTCCAACGTCTCCCATCTCAAAGAATTCACTTCTCAACCTGACAACCCTTCCATGTTGATACCCGTGCGAGCAGTCACGCATCTCTCTCTCAGTGAACAAGCAAAAGAGAGAATGCGGGAATAGGAATCCGTTTACCTGTTAAAACCTCAGGATATTGTGCTGTGAACATTTTCGTATTTTATTGTTTCTGTTGCTGCTTGTAATTGTTAAATTTTCATTTATATTTCATGTCCTTTTTGTTTTTAAAGTGTTTACTTAAAGATTAAACAGTACAATAGACATGTAAGAAAAGTTAAAACAGGGAATCATTTGGGGGTCTGGAACGGATTAATTCAATTTACGTTATTTCTAGTGGGAAAAAATAATTCAGTTTTCAAACAGCCTTCCGGAATGAATTAAGTTTGAGAAAAGAGGTTCCACTGGATTTAAACTGTTTCACTGCCATGGGCAGAAATCTATCCTATCAACTCCAGGTTCACCCACACCCAGAACTGTGCCCGCCACAGGAAACACCATTAAACAACGGGAAATTAAACTGAAAACATAAAGCCATTTATTTACAAACTACATAGGAAACCTCTGGCAAAAAGGCTCAAACCACCATCTGCCATGTGCTCATAATGAGCTTGAGCCTGGATTATTTGCCATCTTGATCGAGCAGTTGCCAAGAGTTGATGCCAGCTCAAGGGCCCTTGGAGATGGAGCAGCGTGCCTAAGGCACACAAAGGCAAGCAAAGGGGTGACCAAGCCTCCAATATAATGCCAAGAGAGACTCACCCAGACTTCAATTCCTTGGGGGGGGGGGGGGGCAAGAAACACTGAGGGAACACTTTCTCGGTGTCGTGACAGCCACCTCAAAATGCCGATATCCCAAGGTTAGCCTTACACGGATGCACAGGATCGGGATGCCTCCGTGCAGCCTAACTCTCCACTGCGCTGCCCCGGCAGAGAAGCAGGAGCTACAGGGAAGCCCACGGCGGCACCGAATGGCCTGCCGGAGTGTCAGCGCTCACCTCGCGCCGCTAGGCACCATGCGTTCTGGCACAACACCTCCATTCTTCAAGCCTCCACACTTAGAAGACTGAAACCTTCAGGGTGGGGACTGAACATCTATTTAAAACTTTCTTTTTTTTAACTGAGGTGAAGTTCACATAATACAAAGTTAACCTTTTTACAGTATACAATTCCAGTGCTACTTAGTGCATTGGCAATGCTGTGCGTGTTACACCAACACTACCTAGGTCCAAAACCATCACCACAGCAATGCACCAACACTACCTAGGTCCAAAACCATCACCACAAAAGAAACTCCACACCCATTAAACAGGCAGCTCCACGCCCACTCCCCCGCGCCCCAGCACCTGGCAAAACCACCAATTTGCTTTCTGTCTCTATGGACTTACCGACTGGACATTTCATATAAATGAAATCATACAGTATGTGGCCTTTGTCTCTGGCTGCTTTTACTTAGCATAATTCTTTCAAGGTCCATACATGTTGTAGCATGTGTCAGTGTTCCATTTTTTTAAGTGGCTGAGTACCATTCCACCTGTTGATGGACATTTGGATTGTTTCCACCTTTTGGGTATGAATACTGCTTTGAACATTTATGTACAAGTGTTTGTTCAAGTACTGTTTTCAATTCTTTTGGGTAAATATCTAGGAATGGAATTGCTGGGTCATATGGTAATTCTCTCTCTCTATATATGTATACATATATATTTTTAAATTGATTTCAGAGAGGAAGAGGGAAAGAAACATCAATGATGAGAGAGAATCATCAATTGGCTGCCTCCTGCTCACCCCACATTAGAAATTGAACCTGCAACCCAGGCATGTACCCTGACTGGGAATTGAACCACGGCCTCCTGGTTCATAGGCTGATGCTCAACCACTGAGCGGCGCTGGCTGGGCGGTATTTAATAACTAAGGAACTGCCAAACTATTTAAATGAGTATATTTGTTGTACAGATATTATACCTTTTATAAAGGCGATTAATGGAAAAAAACCAAAAGGCTTTCCGCCACGACCGGTGTGGTGTGGTGATTGGAGCATCGTCCCAGGCTCCAAAAGGTCACTGGTCTGATTCCCAGGCTGGGCACATACCCAGGTTGCGGGTTTAATCCCCAATCAGGGTGTGTGAGGAAGGCAACTGATTGATGTTTCTCTCTCTCTCTCCCCTTCCTCCCCTCCCTCCTTCTCCCTTCCTTCCCCACACTCTCTCATATCAATAAAACCTATTAAAAAACAACAAACTTTCCAAAATGTTTCCAGTTTTGGGAATTGGATACCAACAGTTTGTGAACCAGTAGCGAACTCTGTTATATTCCCCTAAGACTTCATTCTTAGGACACTACTCCCACACCAAAAACAAACAAACAAACAAACAAAATCTCTCCCAAATTATATTGAAGACGTGTAACCATTTTCTTTTTCCGCTTTGCCCTCTTCCACCTCCCCCTGCCCCCAAGATCTGCGATCCCTCATAGCACTCCATTGTCACCCATTCTACAGAAGAGGAAACTGAGTCACATTGGGTCACATTACTATCCAGAGTCATAAGCTATCAAGTGTATGAACTAGTACTTAACTGTTAGCCTCTCTTCAGAGTCCATGATCTTACCTAAGATATTCTATTGTCTTTCTTTTCTGAACTTAAGACCTTCAAAAGATAAACAGAGCTTCTTTCTGAATAACTGGAAAAGTTAAACAAGAGACTTCATCCAAAAAAGAACTTTTTCGCAAAGAACTCTAAACACTGTATTTCCAAATCAGCCCAGCTGGTGTGGCTCAATGGTTGAGCACTGACCCATGCACCAAAACGTCACAGCTTCAACTCCCAGTCAGGGCACACGCGCCTGGCATGCAGTAGCTATTCTGTAGTAACTACTTGTTAAATGAGTAAATAATGAAAAAAGTACAAACTAGCTTGGCCATTCCTCACATACTAAAGAGTTCAAAGCCAACCAAATCCACTGCCATCATATGCCTTCCCTGTCATGCAGCCCATCTCCTCAAATGAGAATCACCTTAGGAAATAATTGTTCCACACAGAGTGCCCTCGAATCCAAGGAAACCAAGAAAAGGTGGTCCAAATGGTACCAGACCAGGACATTTATTACAGTGTCCATTCAATTAAAATACTATTTCCCTATCGGTAATCAGTTTAAGATATCTGCAACAGCTGCTAGATGGGCTGTTATACCTGCTGTTAACATTGCTCTCTTCCAAGCCAGGGCACTGCTACTGCCCACTCTTCTGGTAAGGACTGTCCTGTTTCTCATTCTCTAATTGGTTCATTTTCTATTGATAATTAGATATACCCACAGCACAGGCTGTGATCAACTGTAAGATGACCAAACTATGCAATCCAGAAAATGAACATTTAAACATGAGCCCTGGCCAGTGGCACAGTGGTCAGAGCACCAGCCCGTGCACCAAAAGTTGAGGGGTGTGCCAGGGTTGCAGGTTTGATCCCTGCCCTAATGTGTCTCTCACACTGATGTTTCTCTCTCTCTCTCCCCCACTCCACTCTCCCTGAAAAGCAATGGGAAAAATATCCTCCGGTGAGGATTAATCAAAAGAAACTTAGACATGAAAAACAGAAGGATGCGAGGAATGGTCCACAAGTAAGAGAAACGTGTGTGTAATACGGTGAGTCCATCTCCTTGAAGATTAAGAAAGAGGTAAGGAAATGTATCGTCATCTAAGGAAGAAATATTTCTTAGAGAAAAAGGAAGTTAGAGGACTACCTCAGGGAGAGGCAGAAACACAAGACCAAAGAGAAAAGTTGTGGGATAAGATAACGATCTCAAGACTGTGGAGAAGAAAAGCAGTAGTGATACACCCACATTTTCCTAGAATCCACATTAACACACAATATATTATAACAATCTCTATTCCATGGGGACAGGAGAAGGAAAGAAGAGGCTTCTATTTACATACCTTACAAATGTGCTGCAAGACCCACGCGCGGCCTGTGGCAGAAGTTCTACAAAGTGCCTTGAACTTCTCGGATGAAAGGCACTATAAAAACATTTAAAAAATCAGGAATTATGTCTATTCATTTCACAAGAAAAAATACATAGCACAATATGTAAATGGGCTTGCCCAAAGTTCCACGAAGTAATTTAGATTTCAAGTGAGGAAAAAAGTACAAAATTTAATTTTTAATTGACACACCATAAAAAGTATCACATTTATACAAGTCTTGGCATCTTTCACTTAGCATAATGCACACAAACAACCTTATTTTCTGGACATTAAAATGAATGTTGCCCTTTTAAAAGCAAATATCAAAAACAGATAAATCCTATGTAAATTAATTTTCCCACTTTTTTATTATAAAATTTTTCAAACGCCGAAACCGGTTTGGCTCAGTGGATAGAGCGTCGGCCTGCGGACTGAAGGGTCGCAGCTTCGATTCCGGTCAAGGGCATGTACGTGGGTTGCGGGCGCATCCCCAGTGGGAGATGTGCAGGAGGCAGCTGATCGATGTCTCTCTCTCATCGATGTTTCTAACTCTCTATCTCTCTCCCTTCCTCTCTGTGGAAAATCAATAAAATATATTTAAAAAAAAAAAAAATTTTTCAAACACACAGCAAAGTTAAAAGAATTTAACAGTGAACACCTGCATCCCTACCACCTAGACTACCAGAAACACTTTAATGACTTGCTTTATCAACTATATTTCCTTTTTCATACAGGCATTACAGAGAAACCATAGGCCAAAGGCAACTGTCAGAAAAGTCAATGGCTTCAAAAAAAAACAGGTCAAGGAAATAAATAATAACAGGAAATCTTTGATTTTTTTTGTCAGAAATTATTAGTATTAGCTTATTAAAGTCAGATCTACCTTTACCCTCAATGAACAATTCTAGCCACTTATTTGTTTAGTATTAGATCATAACATTCCCAGCTAAAAGAAAAAAAATCTAATTTCTCATCTCAGAACAAACCTGAAGAACTCCCCATGTTCTAAACGCCGTACATGATCTGGTCCTTGCCATCTTTCTACTTTCATTTTATCTCTCACTTTTCTCTTTACTCCAAACCTATTTCACCGACTACTTACTTTCTCCTCTTGCCCTTCACTTGAATATTAAGATACTGTGATAACTATGCTTATTGAATATATTTAGTTTACCAACCCTCTTTAAAATAATCAAGCTCCATTTGGTATAAACTACAAAGTGGCTGCAATTTAACAGTGTATCTCTCATATTTTGATGATTATTAGCTATAAATATGTCAATGCCTACCTGATTTTCAGTCACATGACTACCATAATTATGAGCATACAAGGCTGTAACTTATTACCACAGCCCCACAGATTAAAAATAAATCACTTGAAATAGAAACACTTGAAATAAGAATTTTATGGTAATTAATAACTTTAAACTGTTTTGGAAATTTTAATTTATTAATCCCAGAAGTACTTAACAGTGAGCATGTCCCCAAAATACTCCAGGGTATAGTAAGACACATCAACACAAATTTAAAATGTAGTTACATTAACGTGTAGGAACAGGTGCTTAAAGGAATAAACTGAGTGGCAAGGGAAGACGAAATACTTAGGGACCTTTTAAAACTACAAGTATGTGATTACGATCCAGCAATTATGTACCATTTATCATTATCACTAGTAGCCATAATGCAATGAAGCCCAAGGTGCTGTCTATAGAAGCCCAAATTGGTTCTCTCAAAAGCTGAAATATCACTCTCTTCTGACAGAGCTAACATACACCTCACAGCTTTAGGACAAATAAGACCCGAAGTAGCAACCACTTCCTCCTCCTGTCACTGCGTGGACTCCACCCACAGACAGGAAACACCTGAAGATCTACCTGTTTTCACTCTAACAGCTCACACCCCCACATGACCAGGGTAAACCTTTAAAAGAAGTTAACTGGCCCTGGCCGGTTTGGCTCAGTGGATGGAGCGTCGGCCTGCGAACTGAAGGGTCCCAGGTTCGATTCCAGTCGAGGGCACATGCCCGGGTTGTGGGCTCGATCCCCCGTGGGGGACTTGCAGGAGGCAGCCGATCCACAATTCTCTCTCATCGTGGATGTTTCTATCTCTCTCTCCCTTGTACTTCCTCTCTGAAATCAATAAAAATATATATATTTAAAAAAAAAAAAGTTAACTGACAAAAAAGGAATCAGGACTATGAAAATACTCCAAAAAGCCACTACCACACACACAAGGCATTATCTACATGATATATGTAGTTTCTGCCCATTCTACCTCAAAATCAATATCAAAACGAGCACAAAGCTGCTCAATAACATCTTAGCCTGACCTATAAATTAAAAATTATGTTGCATTTGGGGCAGGGAAGTCTGGGACTGCCTGTGGAAGAAGGTGGTCCCTCCACAGACCCAAAACCTAAAGCCAGGACTAGGCAGGGACCGGCATATATGCTGATTTATCTATTCCGATCAGCTGCTTCAGGATCACCCGTTACAGGGAGGAGAGCACCTTAGTTAAAGAACTGAAATTTGTTTGGAAAACGAAATTTTCCGATTTTTCCAACATATGTAAAATCAGCAACATATGAACGGAGAAAACACCGGAATAAGCCGACTCTAAGCAAGCCGTTGGGGAGCGCACAGACAACTCCCTCCAGGAAAACAGCTGTGGCCTGTACCTGGCTGGACGTGACTGAAGACATTTATTTGGGTCTTTAAACTGAATGTCCTCATCTGCAAACGGGGCTGAAGATTCCTTTTCCGACCCAAATTCGGGATCGACGGAAAAGTCGCATTCCCACTCTCTTCTTCCTCCCACTGCAGGTTTTTATGCGAATAGAAGCTGTAAATCTCGGATTAGAGTGTGACTCAAAGCAAGTCCCACGGTACCCGCTGTATGTCCCCAGGAGCCACCAGTGCTGCCGCAGGGGGTGGAACCCAGAGACCCTCCGGCGAGTTACCCTTTGCACCAGCGAGCCCGGACGTTCAGTCCAAACAACGTCTGGGTGTCAAACTCTCAGGACAACATCTCCAACTTAGCCGTGTCCAAGGGGCCTCCCTGCAACTGCACAGGCACCTTACACAGCCGGGCGCGCAGCACCAAGTGGCTGAAGATTTCTCACCCTGAACAAACTGAAGATTTTTTTTTTTTTTTAGTATTTTCTCCCCCATTCAGACCTGGCAGGGAGGAATACAACCTGATTACACACTTGCAAGTTACTTCAAAAGGCTGCCTTCAACACAAAGGAACCAAACCCGCCACCAGCAGGGGTTCCGGGTTTAAATCGGGGCCCTGACCGGGCCCCTCACTGGTTAGCGTGCCCAGGCAGCCAAGGTCTGGGGTTCGATCCCCAGTCGGGGAACACACGCCCAACAGTTAATGAGCAGATGGGTAAGTGGAACAAATCAATGTCTGTCTGTCTCTCTCTCCAAAAGTCAACAAACACGTAAAAAAATAACTGTAATCAGGACCACTGAAAAAACACGAGTGGAACCAGCTGCGAGGTGAAAACGATGCGTTTCCCACCGCCACTCACTAACCAGGATTCTGACCAAATCAGTTCGCGTGCAAACAGCACTCCTCCTGAAGGCGACCTGGAACGGGGTCCGGCCTGACAGGGGGTCCGGCCCGGAACGGGGTCCGGCCTGACAGGGGGTCCGGCCTGACACGGGGTCCAGCCCGGAACGGGGTCCGGCCGTGACGAGAGACGGATGCTCAAGGGACGCCTGGTCAGGGCAGCAACTTGGACCAAGCAAAGTTGCAAATCAATGCTATTTTGATGAGACATCGTTTAAATTACTTAAACCATGAAAAATGGCTTTCCTGGGTAACTCCCCTCTTGGCAACACTGAAGAATCCTAACCCCCAGGACTTCAGTGCTATCTTTTACTTACACCACCTCGAAAAACGCTGCATTAAATAGAAAAAATCTACCCAAAACATAACTGGACTTCACCCCGTGTAAACCGGTGATTCATGTTTCACGTTCAATGTAAGAGACAAAATGGAGTTGTAAGAGTTTCTTTCCCGTTGCAACTCCCGCAGGCACGCGCGCTGGGCAGCTCAGGGCCCCCGCCCTACGTACCATTGTTATGGAAAGTGGACTCACCTGCTTTCCATCCACTTCAATGTCTGCCACATAGTTCTCAAACACCGTAGGCACATACACCTCTGGGAACTGGTCCTTGCTAAAAACGATGAGCAAGCAAGTCTTGCCACAGGCTCCATCACCAACAATCACCAATTTCTTCCGGATGGCAGCCATTGCTTACAAATGTGCTGCAAGACCCACGCGCGGCCTGTGGCAGAAGTTCTACAAAGTGCCTTGAACTTCTCGGATGAAAGGCACTCGGAAGACGCTCCGACTCCGGCCTCTCTGCGCCGACGACGCCGGTCCGCGTGTCCCAAGCTCGGAGACGAGGGTGGGCGGCTAAGGAGGCGGCGGACTAACGAGAGAACCGACCGAGGACGGGGGGCGGCGGGCGGGGAGCCTGAACTGTCAATTTCTATTGCTAAGCTTAACAGAAGCTTTGAAAACATCCAAGTTTGGTTATTTGCTTTTTAATAGGATTAAAAGTATCCTTTTACGTTTAGAGAAACAAAACCAAAAGCGCATGTGAACTATGCAAGAATAACAACCCCATCAAATATAAGGAAATTGGGTCAAGGAAGCAAAGATATTGGTCTGACTTGGAGCAGACTCGGTCCAAAATCCTGAAACCAGTTTCTCCTGAGGCTACTTTTATGTTTACTCTCAGAGCGTAGCTCCACTTGAAGAGAGGTCTGAACCACGTACTGCTGTTTTCAGTTTTCTTTATAACCACCAGCATTTAAATCTGGGCAGCGAGTTCCTGCGGGAGTGGGAGGCGCAGGACATGCGAGTGACCCTCTTCAAGCTGCTGTTGCTGTGGTTGGTGCTCAGCCTCCTGTGCATCCAGCTGGCGTGGGGGTTCTACGGGAGCACGGTGACCGGGCTGTACCATCGCCCAGGTGAGGCCCCCCGCCAGCCTCCGTGGACTGGCCGCCCTCACACCCAGCGGGATGTACCGTTGGGCTCCCCAGAACCCCCTTAGACTACCATTGGTCCCCTAAGAACCGTATCGCAACTTAACGCTGTCCTCTGACCCATGCCAACATACCATTTCACGCAAGAAACGCCAGTATCCACGCATCTCGTTAGAACCGTTTTTTTGAGCCCTCACCAGACAATGCACTAGTCCCTTAGGGCCTCCACCAGACCCTCCACCAAACGCCACTGGCCTCTAACCTGCCTGGGCTGAGGCCTGCTCAGACCCCCAACTCGGCCCGCTGCAGCTCTGGATGTGTTCCTGCCCCCAGGTCTGGGCGGCCAGAACGGATCCACACCCGATGGCTCCACACATTTCCCTTCGTGGTGAGTAAATCTGTTCCCATCTCAACCCCGTGCTAGGCAGGCAGAGGGACACTCCTGTCCTGGGGCCTGGGGAGGGGAGTTCTCAGGGCAGGAGTCCTCCAGCTTAGTGGCCTTTGCCAGAAGCTCGGACATCAGCAAGTAGAGCTCAGGTTTCAGGTGGCCAGGATGTCGGAACAGTCCCTCATCGGTTTGCTGTTCAGCACCCTGTGGGGTGAACCGTGTCATTCACAGTTTCAGAGATGAAATGGCAAGTGCCTTGCACTGCACTCCACTGCCAGCCCCGCTGGAACGGCCAGGCCTCTGTCCTTCGGGCACTGACTGCCTCATTAGGATCAGCCTGCTCATCTGTGAAACATGGGCCCAGTCGTCAGGGCATTCTTTCAGCTAATCTCTGGGCTTCCACCACCTGACAGGGACCAGAGAACAAGGTTAACCCAGGCCCTGCTTACAGGGGAGCCAGAGATTTGAAGGGAGTGGGGGGAGCAGTGCAGGGGTGAAGGTGGTTGGAGGTTTCTCTTAAGAAAGACACTAAAAAAAAAAAAGAAAGACACTTAAGCTGAGGGCAAAGGCCAACAATGGCTCAAATAGGCCCAGAGGCAAGAACAAGGTGACATATTGGAGGAATAGACAAGGCGGTGATGCTGGAGCTCCAACGTGAAGGCCTGGAGGGACCTGCAGAGCCCTGACCGGGGGTGGGGAACGTCAAGTGTTTGACCAAGCAGAGCAGGCTAATTTTTAAGTTGATGATTTTGTATGGCCCGAAAAGGTGTTATAAATACCCACATGGCCCTGGGCAGGAGAAAGGGTCCCCACCCCTGGCCGAGACTTTTGGGAGCTATTGAAGGACTGAGTCACATGGGGCCATGGCTTAATCTAATTTGCTTTTTCATCTGCCTGTTTTGTGGCAAGTACATAAAGGGGTCCAATTAGAGGGCAAGGGGTCAATTAAGAGACCTGCACTGCTCAGGTTTTTTCCTCAGGCAAATGGATGGAAGGATGGAAGTGCCCTCCTGAGGCGGGGACCGGGAGGGAGAATGGGTCTGCCGGGGCAAGGTGGTGGGCCCAGGGGGCGCTGTGGGAGCTCAGAGAGGTTTGGGTTGTGGTGTGGCTCTGCTGAGCTCCACTCAGCCCCAGGAGCAGGAGAAACCAACATCAGGGACCGTTGTGCTGCCAGCTGACTAACTCTCTCTTCTCTCCATCACCTTCAGGGAGACGGCAGCAAACGAGCCTCTCAAAACCCACAGAGAATAAGGAGGCAGCAGAGGTCTCCAGGGACATCTCCGGGTCTGCCGGCTCCCACACTGGGCCCTACTGCTGCCCAGGCCCCAGGGACGACTGCAGGGGCGTCAGGGTTGGGGGGTAGGGAGTACCCCAGTGCTTGTGGAGTTGGGCCCCCACTGCCCTGGGCATTTCCTCCAGCAGCCCAGGCACTGGGCCAGGAAAGAGTTCCTCTCCCCTGATCTGGTGCCTTAAGGAAAGCAGGTGTGCTGCTCTCTCGGTCAGTGTAGAAGCCTCTGGGTGAGGAAGGCCAGCAGCCCGTTTCCTGTCTTGGCTTTTTCCTGTCCCTCTTCCCATCCCCCTGGGGGGTGACCCAGGAGGATCTGTCCCTCACGAAGCCTGAGGTGACTCGCTCTGGGATTTGAAGGGAAGTCTGTTTTCACTTACACCATAGGTTTTCTGAATTTGGTTTTGCTGTGTTGGCAGGGACCCAGGAATCTTGGCCTGGACACAGCCTTATACTCTGTGGGTACTTAGTTGGCCATTCAAGTAGAAGTAAGGCAGGGGGCAGCTGGCACCATCCAGACATGGAGGCACCAAACACCCAGCTTCCAGTCGCATCCAGAGCTCTCCAGGTGTGAGCCGGGCTATGGAAACTCTTATCCTGAGCATCATCCTCATATTCCTCTCAATCCTCGGAGGGAAGCGGGGTGCTGGAAGAGGCTGAGCCCCACGGTGACTTCCCACCCCAACCCTTCAGTGCTCGGCGCCCGGGCGGTGGTCTGTCCCCTGCCCCTTCTCTGGATCGTAAGCAGTTAGCGGAGGGCAGCCCTGCCTGCAGCCTCATCACTTCCCATCTTGACCCGGAACCACAGGAGCTTCGTCCTAAGAGCGCGCTCTCGGCTCAGGTCCTCCCCACTAGCGCCATCTCAGCCCCCAAGAACTTTTAAGAGGGCAGAGCCACAGGCGAGGCAGGCCTGCCACTTCCCAAGTAGGCCAGGGGGCCTGCCAAAGGAATGGGCGGCGAGGCCAGTTCCCGAAGGCGGTGTGGCCTAGACCTGCCTCCGGGCCGTCTGCCTGCCCCCCTCCCCACCCCACCCCCCGTCGGTGTCCCATCGCCATCTGGCAGCCTGTGCCTGGACCGCCTGCCTGCACAGGGCACTGAGCGCCCGCCCGGTGCTTACTGCCGAGACACCGTCTGCCACGGGGTGATGGTCTGGCAGCCCCAGGTGACCCACTGACGCCACCTCACACAGAGTCGGGGTCGCATTCCATTCGAGGCTCAACTGAGGACGTGGCTATTAAACATGGAAGTGCATCAGCTGTGTGGTTATTCAGACAGGACAAGGGCGTGCATGCACAGGAAACAAGGGAATACCCCAGGGCTGTTGCCCCTCAGCTCCCAGAATTTAATGACTTGTGAAGTTGGGGGGTTAATGCCAGCTCCCTAAAGTAGTGCGGGGTGCCCAACAAGGGCACTATCCCATTAGTCCTTATAGACCTGCCCCGCTCTAGGGGCACCCCCTGAGCCTGTCCCAGAGGCCAGGAAGCAAGCATCAGGGTGGCACCCCAGGAACCCTGTGGGCAGAGGACAGTGAAGCTAGACTCTGGCAAGAAGAAGGAAGCTCGTTTATTTTTTAGGAGTCAGTGGCGTCCAGTCACAGGCCATAGGGGAAGGCAGGCCCAGGAGGGGGCCCAGCCTGCCCTACAGCAGCCCTGGGCTCAGAACAGCGGTGAGCCTGGCTGGCTTGCCGCTGGGCAGCAGGCTGGGCCAACTTGTGCCCCTCAGCCATCGCCGAGTTTGCACCCGGGCGCAGCAGCCCTCCTGAGCCACGCCTCCGGGTCAGGAATCGGTGCTGCCCAGGGAGAGGCAGCGGTTTGCATTCATGGGCAGTAAACCAGAGCAGGTGGCTGGCACTGCCCAAGGTCACGCCCTTGGAAGTGTGAGGTAGGCTGGGCAGCTCGATCCTCCTAAAGGTGAGCCTTTGAGGCACAGGCAGCACCCGGCAGAGGAAATGCGGGGACTGACGCTTCTCAGCCCTCAGCAGGTGAGAGTGGGCCCACGGGAGCGTGGGCAGAAACAAGACATTGGTGAGCTGGTCCGGCACTAAGAAATCGGTCTTGAAATTGAAGTGGCACAGGGTGAGGGGGTGCAGGTGGTGTGTCCTGCCCACAACCAGACAACCAGAACCAGCCTACACCCTCGCCACCTCCCACGTGTCCTGCCTCAGCTTCCTGGCCAGCCCTTGTAGAAGGCCCTCCCGTGGAGGGCCCCGCCCCCAGCCACCCTCACTTCAGGGTGTAGTAGTTGGTGGGCACGAAGGGCATCTTGCTGACCACAGCCACCTGCTGCTGCCGCCGCACCTGCACCAGGAGCGGGGTGCCCGGCCGGCTGTACTCGGAAAACTGCGGCCCCAGGAAAGTCCATGGCGGCCCGGCGCCGCCGCCCTGCAGCGGGACGCCAGGCCTCAGCACGGAGGCCCTTCGCTGGGGCCCCCGGGGGCTTTGTTCATCCCCTGCCGTGTGGTCAGCCAGCCCCCAACCGCTGCCCTGGTCCGAGAGGCCCCGCTGGCCCGCTCAGCCTGCCAAGCGAGGGGCCCTGGCGGCTAACGGGGGCAGCCACAGTGGCCCCTTCAGGGAATGAGGCTCGAGGAGGCGGTCATGGCTGCAGGCTGCCCGCTGGGAGTGGTCCCAGGCTGGCTGGTCTCTGACGGGC
>NW_006295816.1:1529291-1531862 GCF_000327345.1 Myotis davidii
GGCCCGAGTCCACCGCTGCCCTGCCGCCACTCCCTGACCCACCTCCACACCATCCTCTCCCGTGTAGCCACAGCGGGTGACGCGGCAGCTGGGCACGCCAAACACCTCCATCACGGCGCTGGTCATGAAGGGCAGCTTCCTCAGGTCGTCCGCCACGCCAGCCTGGAGCACCTGGGCCGCCGTGGGGCCTGGGCCCAGGGAGCCAGTGACTAAGCGCCCAGGTCCCAGGGCCCCCCAAGCTGGACGGCAGCCCTTGCCCGGGGCCAGACGAGCCCTGAGCACAGTCTCCACTGCAGGTGGAAGATGCTCCTGCCCCGTAGCCCACTGAGCCCTGGGGCTGGCAGGGGGAGGGCATGCACCCAGCTGAGGGGGGAGGGTATGCACTCAAGTCCCACACGGCCCACACCTCCCCCCGCTGCAGCCCAGGAAGCCAGGAGGCAAAGGTCACGCCAACCCCCGCTGGCTGCTCACCTTGCAGGGCGAGCAGGGCATTGTCCACCACCTCCAGGCCCACGTCGCTGCCCCTGCTCTGCAGCTCCCTGACCTTGTCCTGACGGGAAGACGGGAGCACCATGTCGGCTTCCAGGGCCGTCTCCCGGCACCGCCAAGCTCGGGGAGTAGGCGGCTCTCACCTCACAAGGTCGTGTGAGTGGCAGGGGTGACCCACGCCCGGTCTGCGGGCTCTAACACCAGCTCTGGCCTCCATCCTCACCAGAGCGTGCCCACCTAGGGGCCGGCTTGGCTCCCCTCCCACCGCCCACTGACACCTGGCATGCTCCAGGGGGGGCCCGCTCTGGCCTCTGCCCATTCCCTCAGAGGTACTGACTGAGCCCCTGGTCCCTGCCAGGTCTGCCCTGGGCAGCTCTGTGAACAAGGAAGACGGGGCACCTAGAACCCAGGGCTGTACCTGCATGAGGGCCAGGTCCTTGTCCCGGCAGCCAGCATTGGACACCACGTACAGGTGTCCCTCCGAGGTGTTGGTCACAATCAAGTCATCCAAGATGCCCCCGGCCTCATTGGTAAACAGCGACAGGGTCCCCTAGCACCAGAGTGGAGCCACTTCGCACCCAGGTCCGGAAGGCCAGTGTCAAGTGTGAGACGCACCCGGGGCCCACTCATCCCCCACAAATTCATGAACCCTCAGCACGGGGCAGGGGTGTGTGCGTGCAAGGAGCAAGGCTGGGTCACCCAGGCCACTGCCCAAGCCCAGGGTGTTTTTGTTTGTTTGTTGTTAATCCTCGTGGAGGATATTTTTCCATTGATTTTTAGAGAGAGTGGAAGGGAGAGGGAGAAAGAGAGAAACATCAATTGGTTGCCTCCCACACACACCCCGACAAGAGATGAGGATCGAGCCTGCAACTTAGGTACATGTCCTTGACCGGAATCGAACCCGGGACCCTTCAGTCCGCGGGCCGACACTCTACCCACTGAGCCCAACCTGCCAGGGTGAGCCCAGGGTGTTTGATCCTCATGCTCTGAGAACATTTCCACTCCTTCCTCACCTTGGGGGACCTCCCTGAACTGGTAGGCCTCTGGACCCCTACCCACTTAGTACTGAGAGCCCCATCCCACACTTAATCTGTGCTACCTGGGACTTGCTGCTCTAACCCACCCAAGCCCGGACAGCTCGGTCCATCTCCAAGCCCGGACAGAAAGCCTTCAAGTCCATCCTGATGACCTCACGTGGTCCACGGCAGCGACGCCCCGAAGTGCTGAGGCTGCCGCGCCCCGCATGGGGAGGAAGGGGGAGCCGAGGCGGAGAGTCATGCGGGACCTTGTTAAACGCAGGCTCTGCCAGAAGGCCCTCACGAGTCCCTCGGTGACGGAGGCTGCGGCTCAGGGACTGCACTTGAACGACGAGGGGTTAGGCGCACGGAAGGTCACAGAACAGGACCTGAGCCTGGGTTTCTGGCCTCCCAGCCTGATGTGGGGAGCACAGGGCGGGACAGGCCCATCTCTGCGAGGGTTGGACATGACTCGGGCTCCATCCCCCAAGATCGCAAAGCTGTGTCTGACCCCCACTGCGCCCTGAGCCCAGGTGAGGACGGCTGCCTGGTGACCAACAACGCCCACCGAGCAGGACCAGGGGGGCCCACCTGGTTTGGCCTCAGCTCTGCAATATCTCCCACCACCAGACTCTCCATCAGCTTCACCCGGTCACGACCATGTATCTTGGTCTGAGAAAAAAATCAAAAGCCTCAGGACAAAGTCGAGAAGCCCCTGGCCAAGGAGCATCCCCCCTGCTGTCCAGGGCCAGCCCAACCCGCCCAAGTGCCCCGTTGTGGTTCTGCAGGTGGCAAAGTCCCCCACGTCTGATTCCCCCGATAGAGGAGGGGGTGCCATGGGGGAGGGCCCAGCACCTTCCTCAAATCCCCCCTTTCCCTTCCCAAGCCAATACCGGGGGCCAGTGGCTAAAAACAGGGGGGCAGCCGGGAAAGCCCGGGGCATCCAGGCCCCCCACTGGGCGGGCGGGCTGCCGAGGCCAGAGAGGCGCCCATCCGGAGGCCCCCCGAGTTGATTTCCCGTCGGAGACACCGGAGGCCTCCAGCCCTTGTGAGGGCGGCCCTGGAC
>NW_006295816.1:1532148-1532860 GCF_000327345.1 Myotis davidii
GACGCTGGGAGATGTAGTCTGGCCCCTGGCCAAGCCCGTCTCTCCCCACAAAGGGGATCGGAAGGGGGGTGGGCAGCCCCGAGGGCAGGCGGGGCTTCAGCGCACCGGTACAGTGAGTCCCAGCCGCAGAAAAACAGCCCCGGGCGCTTCCACCAGCCTCCGGGGGCGGGAGGTGCTGGCCAGTTAAGCTGCTCGGAACCGAGCCAGGGGCCAGGCCTCCCCCTGCTGACTGCCCAGCCCCCAGGGGTCAAAGTTCAGACAAAGGGCTGAGAGGCTAGAATGGCATGTTGGGGACAGCAGAGACTAAGGTCACGGGAGAGGACCCAGGAGGGGAGCCAGGGCCCCACGGGGGACTCCAGCTCCCCGCTGGGCACACATGGGCGGGCAGCAGGCATGCATTCCACAGTGTTTATTGATCTTGCTGCACACTGGGCCCCGTGCGTGCGGGGACCGGCCTCATTCACAAAAGCTGAGAGCTAAGTCAATGGAGCTGAGGGGCCGCCGGTAAAAACCCTGCCAGTGAGAGAAGGTGCCACCAGGCGGCTGACCTTCCCCGGAAGCTGTTGAGCCACACAAACACCTCCTTTTCCAGGTCCAACACTTGCCCTGTTGCCTCCTACAGCCACCAGGGCAAAGCCAGAACACACACACACTGGACACACACACACACACACTGTACACACACACACACACACACCAGGGCAAAGCCAGA
>NW_006295816.1:1533680-1539745 GCF_000327345.1 Myotis davidii
CACACACACAACACACGAGAGCAGCAGCTGCCTTACTCAGCTCTGGCCGGGGGGGTTGCCGGGAGCCTCAGCCTCAGCCTTTTAGGGTCCCAGTGAGGACCCTGGCCGGGTCCACCTCCCACCATGAGCCCCGGGTATGACTTGGAAGGAGGCAGCTGGGAGGCGGGACAAGGACGTACTCGGGCTGGGTCAGATGGCAAGCAGGTCCTAGGGCTCATCCTCAGGCCCCGGCTGTGCCACAGGCTCCTGTGCAGGCCAGGTGGGCAGACCCACGTGAACACACATCCCAGAGCCGGCTCAGAGACCAGGGCTCCGCTCCCAGGCAGGCAGCAGGCGTTCGGACAGGACTGCCTCTTTGTGGGCACGACACGGAGGGAAGGAAGGCCACTAGGGCTCCTGCTTCTCCCTGGGGCTTCCGGCCTGACTGCCATGCAGAGCATTTGAGGTCCTGCTTCCTGGCATGTGGTCAGTTTGGCTTAAATAAACTAAAAAATTCTTGTAAAAAATAGAGTGCCATGGCGACAGCAGCCGCCCAAGGGTGGACTGGGCCGGTGCGAGGAGGGCGCCCGGCCCACCGCGCTCAGGGCAGGGAGCAGCAGAGGCAGCAGTGTGCGTGTTGGCAGGAGGGGCCCCGGGCATGCAGGGGTTCTTAGTAAGTGGAAGTGGAGTGTCGTGAGGGCGGGGAAAGGAGTTTCGGGTTGCAGTCAGGTGAGAACAGAGTGTACCCCACACCAAGCACGCATGCTGAAGCGGCGCAGTGAGCACCAAGAATCTCGGCTCTGGACGTGGCCCAGGCAGCAGGGCACGCAGGCAGCACTCGGAATGCAGGGAGAGCACTTCGGCCTCTGACGGCCCAGAGCAGGCCCGGGCGGGCAGAGGGTCAACGTCTCGGGGAAGAGCCACGGCTCAAGTGTAGGAGAGCAAGTTCAGGTCGTAGCAGCCATCCACCTGCAACACAGACGGCCATCAGATCGGACCCTGGCCGGCTCCGGGCCCCGGGGGCCAGGCAGAGGGCAGCGCGGTCACTCACATCGAAGCGGCCGATCCTCCTGGAGGTGCGACTGGCCCGGACCATCTCTGTCAGCGCCCACATCTGCTGCACCTCCGAGGACACCCTGCTGGGGTCCGGCAGGCCCTGCTCCGGAAGGGGGGTCAGTGGCTGGGGGTCTCCCCCAGCAGTGCCTTCGAGCCCCGGAGAGGCCAGGCTGGGCAATGGGGCCCTCCAGCGGAGAGTCACCTTCCCAGCCGGCTTGTGAAATATGAGGTTGGGGCCTGACGTGCAACCCCACAGGGAGAGACCTCAAATCCCATGGAGCCCCAGGAGGAAGGTCGGGAAGGTGGCACAGAGTGACCGGGGCCCCAGGTCCAGCCCCAGGTTCCTGCAGGGCGGGCCCACCGGGACATGAGAGCTACTCACACGTGGCTCTTACCCGGGGTGAGGGCTTACCTCCAGGAGGGGAGCGGGCTGCTCACAGGGCACTGGGTGGGACAGCCACTTGGGAAAGGTCACGGAGGGGCTCTGCAAGGCAAAGAGGGTGGAAGAGGGGGAGAGTCCTGGGACCAGTTCCCAAGGTCCTGGGAGCCTTGAACACTGAGCAAACCCTGCTCGGGGTCCACAAAGGCCCAAAGGGCAGTCAGACTCCCTGAGATCTTCTGAAGGAGGCCCCAGCAACACAAGGAACAGAAGTGTCTCCGGCTCTGAAAGAGATGGCTGGCCCCAAAGATCAGGGGGTTTGGGGGCATAGCGTCCCTCTCATGAGCTTCCAACGTTCCCACCTGGCTAACTTCCATGAAGGCCTCCCTCCGGGTCTCATTATCTTGACCCCCCACCCCCACCTCACCCCCGGCTCTGCCAGCCACACTAGGGCCTCCTTGGCAAAGGGCCGGCCACCAGCTGAGTCGCTTACCTTTGCTCCCTGCTGGTAGACCTGCAGCTCCTCCACTGTGAACGACAGCCACAGGGGCGACGGCTGCCGCAGAATCAGGCGCAGCTCCAGCACTCTAGCCACGTCACACAGCATCTGACACACACACAAGGCCCCCGCGAGCCCCAGCTCACTACCCGGGAGCCTCCCAACGGGCAGGGAGCCAAGCTGCTGCCCCCCAGGCCTTTGGGAAAGAAAGAACAGTGGTCCCTCCAAGGCACTTCCCAAAGAGCCACAGCCCAGGACAGCCCTGCCTCCCCGCCCCCTTTAGTATCCTAGCCCAGTTCTCAGGCCCCCAGCGAGCCCTCGTCTGGGCTGCCCTGGCCATGCCCTGTCCCAGCTGACCTGGTGCTTGGACAGCGATACATACTCCTGAGCTCCCTCCTCGCTGTGGGGGTCAGGCATCAGGCAGTAGTCCCGCAGGCAGGTCACCCACTTGGCCTGTGTGTGTATCGAGCTGTATTGGCGGACACGGATGCTCAGAAAGGCTGTGTAGTAATTCTTAAACGTAATCTCCTGCAACTGCAACACACACACCACCGACCGTTACAAAGCAGGCACAGGCCCAAGGCCTCAGAGAGTCTCAGAGGCACCACCGCCTCCTCCCCTTGGGAATGTACTCCGCTTCCAATCTGATAAGCACCCGTTGAGGCTCAGTTTCACAGCCTAAATGCGGAGGTCACATAAACCACAACCGCAGATCTTGCCACACCCAGGATGCTGCCAGGGGTCGGAGCCCTAACTCTGGAGGAGGCACAACATGTACACGTGAGGCCTGAAGGGGAGGAGTTCACCCAGAAAGGCAGAGGATGTAAACAAGTAGGATGTCTGGCTGCAGCAGTTCTCATCACTAGACACTCATCAGAATCACCCCAGGAGGTTTAAAAACATGTGCATCTAGGTGTACAGGCTCCAGCCAGACCTACTGCATCAGCACTTCGCAGCTTATACCTCAGGAACAGCTTGGGGGAGAGCCACACTAAACTGGACAGAGTGCACGGGGCTGAGAGGTAGGCAGGCACAGGCACAAAGCGGCCCTGAGTGCCAGGCCATCAGAAAGCGGATTTTAGCCCGGCCGGCGTGGCACATGCCCAGGTTGTGGGCTCCATCCCGAATGTGGGGTGTGCAGGAGGCAGCCGATCAATGGTTCTCTCCCACCATTGATGTTTCCATCTCTCGCTCCCTCTCCCTTCCTCTCTGAAATCAATAAAAATATATTTTAGAAAAAGAAAAAGAAAACGGACTTTATCCTCCAAGTTGAAGGCCTGCGGTGCCCGGTCCCTGTGCCAGCTGCTGTGGAAGTGCAGCGGGAGCCACTGGGGAGGTCCCGATGAGAAGACTGTAGGCATGCGCAGGCGGCAGGTTTGGGGGTAACTCATTGTCTACTGATTCCCAGGACAAAATGACCTCACCTAAACTGGGCTCACAACTGTATTTCCAACACCTCACCTACTACCTTGGCCCTTCCCCGCCAGCGCTGTCCTGGACGTGGGGAGAGATGACGCAGAGAACTAACTGCACAGGAAGCTGCCTTCTAGTAAGTGTGTTAACTGAAGGAATGAATAAATGGTTAACTGATGCGCCAGGGCGAGGCCAGCGCCAAGCTTCGTGTAACCGATCCAACGCCTGGGACACGCCCGAGTTCCCAGGTCAGTCCCGCCCAGGAACCACGGTCTCGCCCAAGGGGCTGGCTCACCTCGAAGGGTGCGACGTTGGGGAAGGTGACATCGATGACCAGCACGCCAGGCCGGCCCTGGGAGGTGCGCACATCGCCCACTTGCAGCGCCACGGTGCCTTTCACGTGGCAGGGCACCAACACGCGGGACATGGTGCCAGCTGTGCGGAGCCAGCACCACCGCCGATCCCAGCCTGGGACCTCTGGTCCTTCCCGGCATCCCCAGCCCAGTCCCAAGGACTACAACTCCCGGCAGGCCTCGCGCTTGGCCAGCCCACCAATCAGCAATGCTCAGGGCAGGCGGGGCGTCGGAAGTGCGCGAGAACGCTGCGCGAGAGCCACCGGGGACCCTGCCTAGAAACGGCCGGCGGCTTTGTCACCAAACCGTCTGCACCCGTCGGCGTCCTGACCCCTTCCTGTTCTTGCTTCTGTGCCGAGGAGGGGTGGGGGTGTCGTCAGTTAAAGCGTGTAAGCCATGAGCACGAATGATCATAAGAGCATGGCCGACATTAATTGCAAAAATAGATATAAATCCCCCCTTTACTTGTTATATTTTTTCCCATTGATTTTGTAGAGAAGGTGGAAGGGAGGGAGGGAGGAGGAGAGAGAAACATGGATGTGAGAGAGACACATCCATTGCTTGCCTCCTGCACGAATGGAACCTGCAACCCAGGCATGTGCCCTTGAACCGGAATCACTCGGGACGCTTCAGTCCGCAGGCCGACACCCTGTCCACTGAGCCAAACTAGCCAGGGCTCTCTTTTTTTTGTCCTTGGTTTAGGGAAGATAGGATTTACTAGGTGGCTGCAAACTGCTAGTTTCCCGATTACACTTTCCCTATAACTTTCCTAGCTTCTTACTATTCTAAACGTAAAGACCTATTACACAACCCTCGAAATGAAGACAGGGCTATTGGGTGTGATGCAGAGGTACAACAGAATACAGAACCCAGAACCAGAATCGTGAACAGACGGGCATTTGGTTAATAACAAAGGCAGCACTTGGGAGAAACATGAAGTAGGATGCCTGTGTGGGAGGAACACTTCCTCCTACCCATCTAGGTTCTTCAGCTGGTCTAACAGTCCAATGAACATAAAACACTTTCACAGGAGAAAACGAATTTTCGCACAAATATTTTCTGTTCATCTAAATTTAGAAAAAGACAGGAACTCACAATGCTCACTTCCACCAGACTGCACAGGCAGCGAGGCCCCGGAGACGGGTAGGAATTCCTTCTGCGGTGCTTGTCCCCGGTCCCAGGGTTTCTCAGCGGCCCCAGAGCAGCGGTGCCCAGCCAGGGGTCTCCCAGCTTGCTCACCACAGCCCTAGGGGAGGCACACTTTAGGAAAAATACACTATGAACACATCAAATTAACAGCCCAGACAGAAAGGACTCTCCCCTGCATAACACCAACAATGTAATAAAGCTCGTCAAAAACAAACAGACAAGGCCTAGGGGAGAACAAGTTTTCCCTTCTTTCCTTCTGGGTTGTTCTCTGGCTGCCTAATCTTTACATTTGTTGCAGCCGGCAGGAAAGGAACCAGGTGTCACTTAGCTATTTGTTTTCTATCTATGGGATTTTTTTTTGATTCTTCAATTCCTCCATTTATTTTTTTAAGTTGAATTCATTGGGGTGACATTGGGCAATTCCCCATATCGGCCTTTTAAAAATATATATATATTTTATTGATTTTTAACAGAGAGGAAGGGAGAGGGAGAGTTAGAAACATCGATCAGCTACCTCCTGCACACCCCCTACTGGGGATGTGCCCGCAACCACGGTACATGCCCTTGACCAGAACCGAACCCGGGACCCTTCAGTCCGCAGGCCGACGCTCTATCCACTGAGCCAAGCTGGTCAGGGCCATATCGGTCTTTTTGTATTTAGTTGCTTTTCCCCTGTGCCACTTTGATTTCCTCTGAGGTCTAGTTGGCAACCATCCGCACAGTCAGGACAGTAGCGCCACCTGCTGGGAAGTGGAGAGTCGCCCACTCAAAAGAACAGGCTCCCAGATTCAAGGCTGGGGGGCCTGGCATGGGAGGGAGGTGGGCTCTGGGTACCTGAAGTGACGTTCCTTACCTGATCCTTGGACCCTCAACTTCCCCAAGGTTTTTCCCAGACCTCATCTCCTAGTATTACCAAGGCAACGATTGTATCAAGAGTCCCATCAATGATCAAAAACAAGTCCTGGCCGGCGTGGACTTGGTTGGAGCGTAGTCCTGTGCACTGGGAGGCTGTGGGTTCCGTTCCTGGTCAGGGCACTTACCTAGGCTGTGGGTTTGATCTCCAGTTGGGGTGTGTACAGGAGACAACTCATCAATGTCTCTGTCACATATTTCTCTCTCTCTCTCTCTTTTTAAAAATATATTTTTATTGCCCTAACCGGTCTGGCTCAGTGGAAAGAGCTTCGGCCTGCGGACTGAAGGGTCCCAGGTTTGATTCCGGTCAAGGGCATGGACCTTG
>NW_006295816.1:1539852-1542004 GCF_000327345.1 Myotis davidii
TTCTCTCTCTTCCTCCCTCTTTAAAATCAATTTTAAAAAGTAAAATTAAAAAAAACACGAGACCATGCCAGGCTCCCTGTTGCATGGTCCACACACACCTGGATTTTGGAAACGACTGCGTGAAAGTCTCCTTCAAGCCAGTCCTCTGCCCAGTCCTCTATAAATAAATAAATACGTTCTAAAATTCTTTGTTGTTGAAAGTTTTACGTGTCTCCCCTTCCCCCATTGACCTCTCCCCTCCCGCTCCCGCCCCCCAGCATATGCCCCCATTCCCTCTTGTTTTCATTGGTCATGCTCATATGCAAGTCCTTTCGTTGATCTCTTATTAAATTGCACATTAAAAGGGAATTAGAGGAAATATTTTAATATTGCTATTTGCCCTTTCTCTATAATAGAAGTGACAGAGATGAAAGAAAATTTAAAAAATGTATATGAAAATCTCCCTTCTGTCAGAGTCTGGGGCGCAACCATGGGACCCAGAGTCAAGTCCCTGTCCTCCTGCATGCACCTCGAAATCATGCGAGACCCAGATCTGGCCGGCCCCAGGTGGAGAGCAGCTACAGTGTTTGGACAGGTTCAAGCCTCGGACTAATGAGAGGGCACAGTCCTCTCATGGCCACGTGCAAGTCCCAGCTTGGAGGGCAGAGCCCTCCCAGCACAATTATAGTTGTAAGCTTGAACCTGTGGTCTGAACACGTGGCCCCACGTGTCTGAGTGACGTGGGCTTGATAGAGTTCAGGTGCACGTAGTTGAGTAGGATCGAAACCCACGAGAATGTTGCAAACATCTTGACCGTGCCCTTACTTTGCCTCGTGGCATCTGCTATAAAATAAAGATAGGGCTTGTAGTCTGTGGCGCTGTCTCTCCATCCGGGAGCAATGTCCCACCCAGACCCAGCTTTCTTCTCTTGTCTGTCTTTTCTCCATCCTTCACCGCCCCCCTCAGGGTCACTGAACCGGGCTGAGCTGGTGCAGCACATAAGGCCCTGGGGCTGAGTGTGCCATGGCCGTGCCAGCTCACCACAGCCCCACCCCGTCAAGCCCCGCCAGGCGGGGGGCACGACCTCAGGTCCCTCAGCCCCGGCGTGATGATCATTTGCAAGTTAGCTCTTTATTATATAGACCGGCAGGGAGGGCAGCTCTTTATTATATAGGATTTAGCCAGTTCACTTTGTGAAAGGCTTCCTCGAGCAAACACAAGTTCTTTTCTCCTCTCCTGTGAGTTCAAAATTGCTTGTTGGCAACAGGAGGAAGCATGAGGTGACCAACAAGACCAGGCTCTGCCTAGAGGTGGCCACACGGGCAGCTTACGAGATGCGTGGAAGAGGGATTCGGTTTCCAGGTGAGCCAGATGGGCTCTGGCTGGTTTGGCTCAGTGGATAGAGGGTTAATTTTTATAAAAAAACACCAGAAGGTATGTTTATGGATATGTATGTAAATCCAAGCCCAGAGCTTCCAAAGCTCCTTGAGGCCCCCAGTTGGCAGCCAGACTCCTGGGGAGAAGCAGAAGGCAGGAGGCAGCAGATCCCGTGGGGAACTGGGGAGGCCCCGTGTGATCGGGACAGCCCAGCCCCGGTGGGTGCAGGTGTAGATTCTCAGCTGGGTTTGAAGCTGCCCTTGCTTCAATCTAGACCAGGGGTGGGCAAACTTTTTGACTCGAGGGCCACAATGGGTTCTTAAACTGGACCGGAGGGCCGGAACAAAAGCATGGATGGAGTGTTTGTGTGAACTAATATAAATTCAAAGTAAACATCATTACATAAAAGGGTACGGTCTTTTTTTTAGTTTTATTCATTTCAAACGGACCGGATCCGGCCCGTGGGCCGTAGCTTGCCCACGGCTGTTCTATACCATTGGTTCTCAACCTTGGCAGCACATTAGAATCACCGGCCTGCGGACTGACAGGTCCCGGGTAGGAGATAAAGGCAGGGCCCAGAAGTGTGGGCATGATTTCACCTTGTGCTACACTCAGCCCAGAGCCTGTGTATAGCAGGTGCTCACTAGATGGGGTGGGTGACTGATACCGCCCATTGAAAACACCGCCAGCCCGGCTCAGTGGCTGAGGGACGACCTATGAACCAGGAAATCAGGGTTTGATTCCCGGTCAGGGCACATGCCTCATTGTGGGCTCGATCCACTGTAGAGGGCGTGCA
>NW_006295816.1:1542172-1547338 GCF_000327345.1 Myotis davidii
TTGATCTTTGCCCTCATGGAACATACAGTCTAATTGGAGCTTGAGCTAGGAAGGCTAGAGGTAGCATGTATTGATAGAGAAAAATGGTGAAACCTGCACAATAGGGCAGTTGACGGAAGCTTCTCTGAAAAGGTAATATTTCAGCTGTGACCTGACATTGAGAGGTTATCTGTGTGAGTGGCCAGAAAGAGTATTCCAGGTAAAGGTAACAGCTGTAAGAAAACCAAGAGGTGGGGAGAAGGTTAGTGCAGGGGTGGGCAAACTTTTTGACTCGAGGGCCACAGTGGGTTCTTAAACTGGACCGGAGGGCCGGAACAAAAGTATGGATGGAGTGTTCGTGTGAACTAATATAAATTCAAAGTAAACATCATTACATAAAAGGGTACGGTCTTTTTTTTAGTTTTATTCATTTCAAACGGACCGGATCCGGCCCGTGGGCCGTAGCTTGCCCACGGCTGTTCTATACCATTGGTTCTCAACCTTGGCAGCACATTAGAATCACCTGGGAATCTTTTTAAATTCCTGATTTCTGGGCCTCATCCTCCAGAAATTGTGTCTCTGTTACTAATGTTGTGGCCCCGCCCCATCACAAAGAAACAGAATTCCCGGAGGATGAGGCCCAGAAACCAGGATTTTAAAAAGATTCCCAGGTGATTCTAATGTGCAGCCAAGTTGAGAACCCCTGTTCTATACGGTCCCCGATTGGATGATTTGAAGTAAACCAAGGAGCGGGAAGAGCTGGGGGGCCCCTGAGTCTCCCCTCGCCCAGCCTCTCAGGCCCTAGAGGGCAGTGCAAGCCAAGATGGCCAGGCGCGGCCGGAGCCTCAGCCATGTGGGGCAGAACCAGACTCAATTTCACCACCCTGCAGGGGCTTCTGGAGTCCCCGGCGTGCTGCCGGATGTTCAGGGACCCTTGTCAGCCACGGCAAGGTTCTCTGTCTGGGAGGGTTGGTCTGGGAAAGCGTCAGTCACTTCCTTTGGATTATGGAGGGAGGAGGCCGGGGACCGGCCACAGGCAATGACATCCACGGCACCCCCTTCTCAGGCTTGGTTTCCGGACAGGCCCCCGCTGCCTTCCTGGGTGTTGGCTCGCAGCCCGCCTACCCTCTGCCTGGGGCGGCCCTGGAATCCTCAGCTGCCCAGGCAGGACTCTGAGTCTGTCACCAGGGGTGGCAGGAAGCGAGCCCTTCTCCGTGGGGGCTGCGGCGCATGGCTGGGAGCTTGGAACCATTTCCTGCAGCTGCTGGGGACAGGGAGCCAAGGAATGCTGTGCTTCCCGGCTTCCCTGGGACCCGCTGTCCCCCCGCCACAGCCCCTGGGCTCCACCAGGCCCCACTCGAGCCTCGCGGTTGGTACATTTTATCCCATTAGGAAAGGAATCTGCAACGAGATGACTCTAGCGCTGGGCAATGCGGGCGAGCAGCTGGCTCGCTGTCATCCCCGACCTCCTTTTCTGAGCTCCCCCTGCGTGGCCCCCCACTCCGGACCATTCTGCTCAGAGCGAGGCAAGTTCCAGCGAAATCTAGACGCCTGACAGATCTGCTCAGGCAGTCGCCCCTGCCTCACTCTCGTCCGCCCGGCCAGGCCTGGCCAGGCTCTGCTGACCTGGAATTCCCAGCGGCAGGAAGCAGCCGCGCCCTCCCCAGCGGCCTGGCTGCAGCGTCTCCTCCTCCACGTGCCCTCAGCCCAGGCCAGGCTGCCCGCTGACCCCCCACACCTGCTGGTGTCCTGTGCGCAGCTTCCCCCTGAAGCGCAGACACATGCCTCTCCGTGGCCCTGGCTGCGACGCCGGCCACTGCTTCTGCACTTCGCGGGTCTGGGACTAACTAGGCGCTCAGTAAAAGGGCTCTGCGATTCCACTCGGCTACTTACCCAGTCCCTTACCCTTTACCCGGAAGGGCTGATGCGGGCTTAGATTACAGGCCAGAACCTGTAATCAGCGGCCGGAGAATTCCTGTCCGGCCGCTGGCCCGGCCTCCGTGCTGCTCTGTTTTTGTTGTTTGTTTTTTTAAATTCTCACCAGAGGATGTTTTTCCATTGATTTTTAGGGAGAGTGGAAGAGAGAGGGAGAGACAGAGAGAAACATCGATGTCGGAGAGACACATGGGTTGTGTTGCCTCTTGCACACACCCTGACCAGGGTCCAGGAGCCTGCAGCCAAGTATGTGCCCTTGACCGGAATTGAACCTGGGAACTTTTGGTCTTCAGGCCGACGCTCTACCCACGGAGCCGAACCAGGGTGAGCTGGCCTGGAGGCCTCTGCCTTTTCTTCCTCACTGGGGTTGGCCCGCAGCCTCTCCCCTCCCTCCCTGGCCCCTGACTATTTCCACAATGTCCAGACCCGGCAAGGGAAGCCAGGTGCGTGAGGAGAGGGGAGAGAGAGACAGACCTGGCCCTGTTTCTCCCAGGTCCGGAAGCCCCTCTCATGAGCCCCAAGCCTCTGTATCCCCAGCTCCAGGGGTGGAGGGTCCTGGCAGTTGACATTTGATGCAGTGCATCCACTTTTCACCCACTCGGCAGGCATCAGTGGAGTTCTTTGTGGAGAGCGGCTACGGTGTTTGGACAGGTTCAAGCCTCAGACTAATGAGAGGGCACAGTCCTCTCATGGCCACGTGCAAGTCCCAGCTTGGAGGGCAGAGCCCTCCCAGCACAATTATAGCCAACAGCTGTGGTTGTGAGCTTGAACCTGTGGTCCGAACCCGTGGCCTCGCGTGGCTGAGTGACGTGGGCTTGATAGAGTTCAGGTGCATGTAGTTGAGTAGGATCGAAACCCACGAGAACATTGTAAACATCTTGACGGCACCCTCACTTTGCCTCGTGGAATCTGCTATGAAATAAAGACACGGCTTGTAGTCCACGGCGCTGTCTCTCCATCAGAGGGGACAGCGTCCCACCCAGACCCAGCTTTCTTCTCTTGTCGATCTTTTCTCCATCCTTCACTGCCCCCTCTCAGGCTCCCGAACCTGGCTGAGCTGGCGCGGCATGTAAGGCGCCCGGCATGGGGCTGAGTGTGCCATGGCCGTGCCGGCTCTCCACAGTTCTTTGCTCAGGGCCAGGGACAGTGAGGCTCTGAAGATGAACACACATCCACAGCGTGGCCACCCACTGGCTCTGTGACCTCTGACAAGGACTGGACCCTGGGCCTCAGTTGTGTGTCCAGGGTGCAGGGGTGGGACCGCGCTCAGTGACGGCAGCTGTCGTCCCGAGGGCGATCCCTGCGTCCAGGAGTGAGGTCTCCTGGGGACCAGGAGCAGTCAGGCACCGGGAGGCCTGGGGAGGCTGTTCTTGAGCCGGACAGGCAGGACTGGGTGGGTGGCGGGAGAGGGGACCACACAGGTGGCCCTGGGAGGACGTTGAGGGGAAGTGCTGAGCCTGGTGGGTCCTGGCCTGTGTGGGGCAGGTTCCTGTGGCCCAGGTGGCACGGAGGGGCTTAGATTTATCCTGCAGGTGGCTGGCATCCACGAAGGCATGTTGGTTTATGGGACTCGGGCTCCAAAATGCCAATTGGACTCTCCCAAAGGCTACCGGTCCCCAGCACAGACTTAAGGCCCCCGCAGGCCTCTGCTTCTTTTCTTTTTTAAAAACTGATTTGAGAGAGAGAGAAACATCAACCTGTTGTTCCACTCACTTAAGCATCCATTGGTTTGTTCCTTCATGTGCACCACGCGGGGGTGGAACCTGAAGCCTCAGCACGCTGGGACCAGCTGAGCTGCCCAGCGATGGCGAAGGCCTGTTTTCAATAAAATATCCATTCGCTTCTTCCAATGCTCCTGCATGCCTTCTCGACGCCAGGCCCTCCCTCGGGTACTGGAGGTTCCCAGGGTGGAGGGCGGGAGCAGACAGACACAGATCTTCCCGTCCGTCTTGGGGATCCGCTTTAAACCTCACATAACACCGTGGTGGTCGGAGCAGGGGTCCAGGGCAGGGACGCATGCCCAGGCTGGAAACAGACAGGAATGAGGGTTGCCAAGTGGAACAAGAATGCTGTGGGCAGCAGTGTTGAAAGTGGGAAGACGAGCAGAGCTGGCAGATGCCTGGCATATTTGTAAGAACGTAGAGGCTCCAGCCCGGCTGGCATGGTTCAGTGGTTGAGCAGTGGTTGAACATCTACCTATAAATCAGGAGCCCCTGGTTCGGTTCTGTTGCTGGTCAGGGCGCATGCCCGGGGTGTGAGCTCGATCCCCAGTGTGGGGAGCGCAGGAGGCAGCTAATGATTCCCTCTCCTCATGGATGTTTCTCTCCCCTTCCCCCTCCCTTTCCCTCTGAAATAACTTTTTAAAAAAGAGTCTCTATGTGGCAGGGGTCATTAAAAAGTGGGGGAAAGAGGTGTGGGTGGGTATTGAGAGAAGAGGAAGTGGAGGGCAGAAAGGTGGGGGGGTGGTGTGAAGTGGAGGGAGGGAGCCACACCTGGCAGGTGAGCAGGAAGTGAGGAGTCTGTCCTCCTGCAGCCGGAAGTCGGGCATCAGGTGGAGCGCTGAGCAGGGATGGTCACAGGTCGCTTTGGGTCTGGACATCGGACCCGGCTGCTGTCCCAGGAGGCCTGGGTGAGCAGAGGACAGGGCCCACGGCCTCCTCCTCCCCAAGGCCACACCCGAAGGTGCTCAGACGTCCAAGACCCAAGAAGAAAGGGCGCCGTGTAGGGCGCGGGCTGGCCCCTCCCCTTGGCAGACAGGAGGCGAGGGCACGGGCCCTGCAGGAGCCTGGGAGCGGTGGCAGCTGTGGCCCCTGTGAGGGCACCAGCAGCCCGCAGCTGTGTGGGTCTCCGGGACTTGAGGACCTCGGCCATTTGGAAGTCAGGGCTGTGGGTGGGCCAGAGGGCCATGAGGGCAGGGGGGTGCCGAGGGTGGGGGCAGGTCATGGCAGTTCAGCCCCTCCATCCAGCTGTCGGGAACAGCTGCCGCTCAGAAGGAGGGAGCCGGGCAGCAGGGCAGCAACAGGTGAGGAAGGGCCGTGGGAATGGAAGTCCGAAGCCCGCGGGGAGGAGGCCCTGGGGGAGGGGAAGCATCTGTGGGCTGACCGGCCAGCCTGACTTTCAGATGCAGCAGACATTCCTCAGGGAAGCGAGGAAGCTGGGTGGGGGCTGGGCGGCCAGGGACGGAGCCAGTGCCCCCCCCTCGCCCCCTGCGCTCCCCCTGGCTCCCCAAAGGCCTTCCTCTGGGCCACTCTG
>NW_006295816.1:1547407-1553471 GCF_000327345.1 Myotis davidii
ATTTTCCTGCCCCACCCCCTTCGGCTCCTTATCTGCACCTGTGCCTGGCCTTCTGCTGGGCAGGAAAGTCCACAGGCTCTGGGAAAGCTGTGGCCCACGGTTCAGAGAGGGAGGGGTTTGCCCAAGGCCCCAGTCCCGCAGAGCCAGGGCCCAGGGCCTTGGCTTTTGGGACCTCAACTCTGGGCTGCCCGGAGAGGAGGTAGGCCTGGGCACCTGCAGGCCCTGCCCCTGCCGCAGTAGGAAGTCAGGCAGAGCGCCCAGCAGGGCAGGGTCACAGGTAGCTTCGGGCCTGGGCCTGGGCCTGGGCGTGAGCTCCGGCCGCTGTCCCTCGAGGCCTGGGACTTCCAGGGTGAGTCCTGCGAGGAGCCCGTGAGCTCCCACCTCTCTGCCCACCTCGACACCAGCGCCTCCCCGAGGGTCCCAGGCAGCGGGGTGAGTGAGTACGAGGAAGTCTCAGCAGAGGGCGGGAGGGGTCAGCGGAGGCCAGCCTTCCTTCCTGCCCCTCCCCCAAATGGGATGAGCAGCTGCGGCCCTGGCTCCCAGGCCCAGGAGGTCGGCTCAGAAGCAGCCTTCCTTCCAGCCCGTCCCCACCCTTGTGTCGGACCAGCGGCCACATCCCTCGTGGGCACGGACATGGGATGAGAGAGGCAGGCAGGCGCGAAATGCTTTTCACCTTTTCTGGACAGAGTCTCCAGCCGCGTGAATGGCTCTTTGTAAGGCCCTGGCACGTGTCAGCGCCTCTGCAGAGCCCCCTCCACCACGCCCGCCCGCAGCCAGGCCAGCAGCCCGTCCGCTGAGCCTGGCTCAAGGGGCCTCGCCCACCTGAGGACCCCTCCCACCCTTGGCCCCGTCCTTCCCACTCAGGCCGTCCGGGTCCTGAAGGTCCCTTGTCAGGTCCAGCCACCGAGCCCCATGGCCCGGTGCGACCTCAGTCCCCTTTGGGTAAATGGCAGCTGCAGGGAGCAGCCTTTGAAGGTCACTGGCCCTGAGCAGTCAGCAGGAGGGGACAGCTGGCTGCGGCCTCCAGTGCCCTCCAGGTGACAGCTCACCTGTCCCCAGGGCCTCCTGCAGTCCTGTGTCTGCAGCAGCCCCGGGGGAGTGGGTGGGTCATTTCCCTGGAAGCTGTCTTGGGGCAGGACCTTGTTCCCTCTTCCTCACCTCCCACTCCCGCTCCTCTCCTCCCTCCTCCTCCCTGCTCCCAGCCATGGACCTCTTTGCCCAGGGAGTTGGTGCTAGGCCTGGGGGTGGGGGGTGGGGAGGGAGGGCTCTGCAGGGTCTGCCCTAGAGCCCCTACCTGCAGCACATACCAGCAGCTGCCCGCACCCAGGAACCATTCCCCCACCACAGGGTGTTCCCTCCCCTCTTCGTCCTGTCCTTACTCCTCTGTCTCTCTCTCTCTCTGTCTCTCTCTCTGTCTCTCTCTCTCTCTCTCTCTCTCTCTCTCTGCATTCCAAGGTATTCTAAATGCTTGTTCTGACTTGACTCCCTGGGGCCTGGTACTCCTCCCTCCAGAAGACCCCCCACCTCTCTGCTCAGTTTCTCTCTCCCCACCTACCAGGGGGAGGAGGGTCTGGGCTGGCCAAACTGCTGCCCCCATTAGTCACCCCACCACATTCCTGCCTGGAGGCCCGAGGCCACCGGCTCCACTCCCGCCTCCTGGCTCCCACCCTTCAGCTAACCTGCCTGGTCCTGGTCCTGGGATCTACTCTGGCAAAGCCCGGCCTGGTGCAGTCCAGCTCCGGTGCCTGCCCTCCCAGCAGTTGCTCTTTCTGCCTCATTCCCTGTTCCAGTCACTGCTCAGGCCATGGCCACCTGCAGGGCTCCTCAGACCTGCAGGCGCACTTCCTCCCCCATCCCAGGCCTGTTCCCGCCTTCCCTAAACCCCTGCAAGGCCTCGGCCCGACCCGCGTGCTCGGGAACTCCTCCTTCACCTCCTGCGGGAGTTCCCTGCTGAAACGCACCCCTCCAAGCCTTCCCAGCCTCCGGTGATCCCATTTTCACGGACTTATCATTGTTATGTATTTGCTGTCTGTCGTGTTAACTAGGATTTGGGCTCCGCAAGAGCAGCCTTTTTCCTTTTGTCCCTCGCTGGGCTCCAGCGTACAACAGACTCGGAAAATGTCTGTGGGTTGAAAACACATGATGGATGTTTTACCCTGGGCCTGACTCAGTCACACAAAGTGGTCATCTGTCTCGCTCAGCCAGCAGGCAGGTCTGAAGCCCGCACGTGAGGTCACTCGATGATGCGGACGAGCAGAAAAGGCAAGCGGCTCATCTACGGTCACGCAGTGACCTCAGCTCTGGGTTTATTCCTCACGCAGACACAATGGGAGGCCGATGAGCTGACGGTCACTCTTTGGCCCATAATTAGTTTCCCTCAAGATGACCCCCGGGATCCCTCATTCCTCCAGGAGTGTTCGGGATCCCCAGGCCGCAGGTGGGACTCCCAGGGGCCCTGCCTCTCTGTCCGCTCTGTCCAAGGGCACACCGTCAGCCATGATGACAGTCGGAACCAGTGGTTGCTGGGTAACTGGTCCCTGTCTCTTGACTAAAGGGCCGCCGAGGGGGTGCAGCTTGGTGAGAGACACTCTCAGGTCTCAGGCGAACTCTGAGAAAGAGGGGTTTGCCCTGGAGGATGCTGGGGTCCAGCCCTGAGCCAGGCGTGGACATACGGCTGAGAGCAGAGAAGGGCCGCTCCCGGCTGACCCAGCTGAGTGTGGGGGGGGCCCTCCCCAGACTGAGCTGAGGAGCCAGCGGGTCAGGGACTGAAGAGAACCAACAAACAGGCCGGGCTTTGCTGGCTTTCCCTGCCGGTCAGCCCAGACCTAATCTGGTGTCCAGTCCAGTGCTCAAGGCCAGTAAACCCAGTGTTTGGTAACAGTGACCCGAAGTCGGCCTGGGGGGACTGTCTGATCCCAGGGAGTGCCCGTGCTCAGGGGGGGCAAGGCCATGTGTGCCCACCCAGGGGGCGAGGGGGAGAAGTGACTTTTTTCACTCAGCCTATACTCCCCCTGGCTGTGGGGTCCTGTCCCCCTGGACTGGACTGTCCCGGAGGCCAGGTGTGGGAGCTGCCGCCTGGCTGACCGGAGGGCGGCCTGTGCCAGGCCTGTGAGAAGGGGGCTGCTGGGAGCGCTGGCGTGAGGCCCTGCAAGGGAAGGGGCTGGCTTCTGGGAAGGCTGGTGGTGACCCGCAAACACGCCTACTGGCAGTTTCTCCCGGATGAACTTATCAGCCCTTTCATTCTGCCAGAGCTGCCAGACAATCTGCCTTCTGTTAAGTTCAGACAAAAGGGACCCCTCCCTTGCCCTGACTTGGCTGCCCTGCTTGCCAACCCCTGCTCCACGCAGACCTGAAGGCCTGGCATTTGGGTCAGAAGCCTCACCCTCAGCCAGCACTGCCCTCTGCCCCTCTCCACCAGGCCGGGGGCGGATCGGCAGCCGGAGCCTTCCTCCCTCTGAAGAATCGGAGGCTGGGCACGGCCCTTGGCCTGGGTTCCTGGGGAACGTGCCAGAATAGAGAGCCCTGGAACCCTCAGCCCAGAGAGGAGATGAGCCCGTCGGTGTCTGCTGGCTTTTACCTGAGCTAGAACCGAGGCCTTGGCTAAGTCGTCTCAGCCCCAAGGGGACCCCGGCACATGTTCCCCGGCAGGGAAAGCCTTGCTCAGGACTTGGACCCTGGGGATGACGGCCCACCAGGTGGCGAGACTGGTCGCCCTCCGATTTCTTCCTTCCCAGACAGACCCTGAGCCCCTGCCATGGGCAGACTGTGAGGTGATGGTTGCAATGTGGGACCAAGCAAATGGGTCTGTGGCCTCAGGGGCTCCTGCTCCAGTGGGGGACGAACCTGGGCTGGCAGCCTTCCTGGAGCCTCTGGCTGGGGGTGAGTGGAGAAAGCCCTGGGAGCCAAAGGGCCAGGAGAGGGGACGGGTGACTGTCAGTCCTGAAGAGCCCCGTTCTCGGCCTTGAGCAGCTGCTCCTGGGCGTGTTCTGGGCCTCATTCTTGGTTTTGTTCTCCAACTGGCTGTGGGCACAAGCCTGACCTAGGACGGCCGAGGTCCTGCTGGGGCGCCAGAACAGCCCCCAAGAGTCACTGGAAACTTTGTGCTGGGCCCTGGGCAGGGACGTGCAGTTCCCCAGGAGGGGGAAGGCGTCGGCTCCCCTGACGGCAGAGTAACAAGGCCTTGACTTTGCAGCTTGAGTCCGACCTCTGGGCCCAGCTGTCCCCCTCCCTCTGTGCTCTGCAGCGGGCTCGATGGGGGCTGGTTAGGCACCAAGAGGCGGGTCCGACTCTGGCCAGCAGCCTTTCTGACTTCTAGGGCTTGAAGGGACAGGAGGTTGGGCGAACCCCAACTCCAGACAAAAAATAAAGCAAGCCAGCAATTGAGGCCCAGAGCTCAGAGCTGTTCTGCCAAGGTTGGGGGGCCAGGGGAGGGGGAGAGCATCAGGGCCAGCCTGGGGCCACGGCACCTCCAGCTGAGCCCCAAACCTGGAAAGGTGGGGACTGGAAAGGATTTAGCTCTAGTCCTTACTCCCTCCTCCGGGATGAGGAAGGGCTAGCTCACCTTTGGGCACCAGCTAGTTGAGGCAGAGATGCGCCCTTGGCCAGAGCTCTGGGGGTGCTTGGGCCTGGGGTGCAGGGACCCTGGCTGCCAGAATGTGGTCTGGTGCTTTATCTGGCCAGACCAGTGCCAAAAGGGAAGAAGGGGAGTTACTCTGGCATCCATGGATGATCAGCTTCTGTGCAGATGGTAGAAGGGGGGTGCCTCATGAGGCCTGTGCCCAATGCAGCCTTTTGTTTTGGAGAAACATTTACATACATATTCAGACACTAAAATCCCGTGCCGAACCCAGGGCTGCCAAGCAGTGCCTGGTGTGTTTTTCGGGGCAGGTGGGTGCGCGTATGTGGGGGAGACTCCGTAAGCTGAAGGAGTGAATGGGAGGACATGTTCTGCTTAAAAACCCAAATGACTTTTCTGCATTCTCAGCCTTTTCAAAGCAGCAGCATTTAGAGCTGAATCTGAAAGGCCATTAGTTTGTAGTTTAACATCGAAGAGATGACGTGGGGCCTTTTCCTGGTTGTTCGTTCCTTTTCAAGTCCGTATGAATGGGGTTTGGAGCCTATACAGTTAAGTATAAAAAATCACAATGTGTGTTTGGGAGATGGGGCACACCTTTCTGCTCTCTTTGAAATGTGCTTCTCCCAGGTGCTCCTAAGGTTGGGGGGAGAAAGGGGGGGAAGCAGGGGAGACCCAGAGCTTATCTGGATTCAGGGAGAACCCTCCCCCCTCCTTCCGGGCAGGCAGCAGCCAGTTCTGGGCTCAAAATGCTCCCTGACAAGAGCTCAGGCCTGGACGGGAATGGACACATCCTGCGCAGGGTTTGGGGAGGAAAGGGAGCAGGGTCCCCTCCCCAGACCCATCCCTGCCTGCACAGGTCCAGTTACTACGGTCATGTGCGGGCCTTTGGGGTAGGGCTGTGGGTAAGGCGAGCCAGAGCGCCTTTAGGACCCTCCCGTGAAGGGAGACAGACTTCAGCAGCCACCCAGTCTCTGGCTCCCCCGCCCCTGGAAAGAATGCAGGCCTCCAGGAGTGACCGGTGCGCCCCGATTGGAGCTATTTCTGGCTCCCACGTAGGCATCAGACTCCCGCGTTCAGAGCAGGGGGAGGGTATGCGGGTCAAGCCCGAGGCGCTCCCGGGCCTCCCAGCCGGTTGGGAGTTAGGCTTCCCGCCCGGATTCTCGGCCCTCGCCTCAGTTTCCCCACCCGTGCTAAGTGCCGGGCAACAGGCCCATCACCCTTGGCAGTTTGGAGGGCGCTTCCTGATGGTTTCCACGGCTTAGAGATGCCTCCTGATTTGCTTCGGGGGAAGCAGGAGGGCGAACGCGGTCGAGGGGTGGCCAGTTGTGGCCAGGCCAGTTCTCGAGCCGAACCACCCGGTTTAGCGGGATTCGTCTCCGAGGCCCAAACGCCTGGGGTGGGGAGGAGTGGGGACACCGGGGCGCCGGGGAGGGAGGATGGGGCACTGGGTGCGGCGCCCCTCCCCCACGCCCAGTCCAGCGCGCTCGG
>NW_006295816.1:1554440-1556633 GCF_000327345.1 Myotis davidii
AGCCCAGGGGTCACCCCCACCCCCACCCGAGCGCACACGCGAACTCCTCGGGAGGCGGCTGCCTTTTCACCTTTCCCTCGGTGGGAACCCAGCTCCCCCGCGGGCGCATTTGGGCAATGTCTCCGGAGGACATGCTCTCCGGGCTCGAAGCCCTTGTGCCATCAGTTCCAAGTTGACTTCATACCTCAAGTGCGGGTGTAGAACGCGCCTTGTAGCCTCTGGGGCCACATGTTAGGTTTGTAAACTGACTTCGGAATCGGCTTTAATCGGGGCCGGAAGCGTTGCCTTGGTGGGAGCAGCGCGGGGCACCCACGTTGAGAGCCCGGAGTTCCCACTTGGGAGCCCGGCCTGGGGTCCCGTCCACGAGCGGGTGGGAGTGGCTCCTGCCTGGAGCCGAGGCCGGCAGTGAGGCTGGAGTTTATAGAACGGAAGTCCAGGTAGAGCGCTGGACGTGTGACCAGGTGTTCTGGACTCGGGTGTAGATGGGACTTTGTAACTTTATCGGGTCGTCCTATGCTTAAGTGTTCAGTGACATGACGCTTTTGGAATGTCTCTATTTAAAAAAAAAATGCCCCCGCCCGGGCTGGTGTGGCTCAGTGCTTCCTCCCACGCACAGAAGGGTCGCTGGTCCCATTCCCAGTTGGGGCACTAGCCCAGGTTGAGGGTTTGATCCCAGGTGCGGGTGTGTACGGGAGGCGGCTGATGGAGGTTTCCCACATCATTATTTCTCTCCCTCCCTCTCTGTACAGTCTAAAAAACGTTAAAAAAAATTCAACCTGGGAGGCATAAACGCCATAGGTGAGTGGAGAAGTTGAATAGGACTTTGTTCTGTTTGCCTTGGAGTAAGAGCCCATGGCCTGATGCTGAAAGAGGGCGGAGAAGCCATTTCTCCAGAGATGAGGTTGGAGGAGGGGTTGGATGCCTGGTGTGACTCTCACGCCTGAGGGTCCGGTGTGACTCCTTACGGGGGCGTCTTCCGTGGGCAGCGGGCACGGAAGCTGTGTGGCTATGGGCTTCTGTTGAAGGAGGCGGAGGGCAAGTCTTCACTGTTCTGAACATTGAACTTGGCGTAGACATCCATTCACTTAACAAGCACTTGGCTTTACTACCTGCCAACTTTTGTGGTGGGTCCATGGCACCCACGGAACAGAGGCTGGCTCTGCCCTGAGGGAACTCAGTTTGAGGGCTGTGGGGGTGAGGGAAGCTGTGATTGGAGGTGTCTGCCCACTCAGGGTGCTGCCATGGCGCTCTGGGAGCCGGAGGATGGGGGGAATTCCTGAGCGGAGGCCTGCAGGGCCAGCAGGCATTAGCTGGGGGACAGCAAGGTCGGGCACAGGGAACTGCACGCTCACCAGCGCCTAAAATAGCACCTGTGAGTCCTCCAGCGGGACAGTTGGGAGCCTGGGCCTTTCCTGTGCTGAGGCCAAACCTCACGTTCAGGTGCAGGAGCTGGGAGGCTGTTGCCAGTGAGGAGCCATGGCCACACTTGTGTTTAGAAAGATCTTGCTGGTGGCCAGGAGGTAGTGTGCAGGGAGGGGAGAGGGTCGGGACCTGGTGTCAGGTCAGCCAATGGAGGGGAGGGGAGGGGGAGGAGCCCTCTGAGAAGAGGCCGAAAAGGTTGAGCAGAGGGGACGCCAAGCTGTTGCAGGGGTGGGGCCTGTATTCAGGAATGTGTGGGTCAGAAGCCTAAGCATGACCAAGAATTTTAACCACTTCCTTTGCAGGTGAAACATGGAAAGTGATGGGGTTGGGAGGGACCCTGGGGCCACTTGGACTCGGGTTGCTCTTTAGGACAGGAGAGGCAGGGCGGTTGGTTGTTAAAAACTTTCTCGGCCCTGACTGGTTTGGCTCAGTGGATAGAGCATCGGCCTGCGGACTGGAGGGTCGCGGGTTCGATTCCAGTCAACGGCATGTACCCTTGGTTGCGGGCATATCCCCAGTAGGAGATGTGCAGGAGGCAGCTGATCGATGTTTCTCTCTTATTATGTTTCTAACTCTCTATCCTTCTCCCTTCCTCTCTGTAAAAAATCAATAAAATATATTTTTAAAAAAAAAAACTTTTTCAGTCACTTGAACTTAGGGGGTTCCATTTCCTGTTGTCCAGGGCTGGGGTATTGACCTGTGAGAGTAGGTGAGTAGGTGTGTGTTCATCCTGAGGCAGAGGAGAGCATGCTCAATCCCCCCCCCCCCCCT
>NW_006295816.1:1556662-1557754 GCF_000327345.1 Myotis davidii
ATGCCAGCCTTCCCTGCTGTCTCGGTCAGTAATGCCATGGCCCTGCATCAGTCCCAGTTGGCGGCCGCTGGTGTTTCTGCTCTACGTGCACCGTTGCTGATGCTTATGAGCGTCGTTTGTTAGCTGAGGAAACAGCCACAGATGAAGGACTGTCCCCAAGGCTGTGACTGTCCCCGGTGGCAGAGGTGGGATTTGAGCTCACGAGCATTTGGCTCTGCCCATCTGCGTTGGTGTTGCAGCAAACTGGTGATAATGGCCTGGATGGGTGCTTCCCGGGCGAAGACCACGCACAGGTTTCTGGGGGTGGGTGGAATGCCAGGACCCCAGGCACACGCCATGAGGGACCATTCTCAGAAAGGAGGGCTCGTCAGCCTTTCTGGGGCCTGTGCCACTTGCTCTGGGCACAGGCTGGAGTGAGCCACGGCGTGTGGGGCCGAGGCTGGGCAGACTTTAGGGGAGCGGTGCTTCTGAGCCAGGGCGTCAAGAAGGGTCATGGCTTGATTGGTGACGGGGTGGTGGCAGGAAGGTCACCGCTCTGTGGAGGAAAAGAGGTGGGCGGAGGCCGGGGGTGGAGGGAGGATGTGTGCTGGGGCAGCTGGTTGGAGCCAGGATGCCACATGGAGGAGTTTGTCGTTATGTAGGAACAGAGAACTTTTTTTTTTTAATTTATTGATTTTGGAGAGAAAGGAGGACGGGAGAGAGAAAGAGAAAAACACCCATTTGTTGTTGCATTTATTTCTGCACTGATTCTTGTCTGTGCCCCGATTGGGGTTCAGACCCACACAGCCGTGGTGTATGGGGACGAGGACGCTCCAACCAGCGGAGCTGCCAGGCCAGGGCTGGAGCGAGGTGTTCTCCCTCCTCCACGTTGGGGAGTGTTGTCTGTGCCTTTGCCCGTGTCATGCTGCTTCTGAAGTCCCACCTTTCTCACCTGACTCCAGGCCTGGAGTAGGTGATGGTGGTTTTGAATATACAGGATTCATCTGGTCACTTCCCAGTATGCCTTGGGTATTCATTTTTTTTTTTAAAGCTCATTTATTAAAGCTGGGGACAATGAAACAAGGAGGGGCTTAGGATAGAAGAAGCAACAGG
>NW_006295816.1:1557802-1580945 GCF_000327345.1 Myotis davidii
AGTTATGGAAAGAAGTGAGTAGGGCCGGGCTGCTGCAGCTCACTGGAGAGTCAGAAAGGGGCCTTGGGGACCATTGCTCTTCTGGTTGCAAGTCTCATGGGGCCCTTGAGAGTTTAGGAGACGCCGGCCTGTGGAGGAAGAAGAGGGGAAGGGGAAGGGGAGAGCCCCTTTGGGTGTGAATTGAACGCAGCTTTGCTGTAACCTGCCTTGCCTTTGACCGCCCCCTGCTCTCTGATCATTAGTAATACTGCTCAGACAGCCATTTCTATAAATAGGGTTTTAGAGTAGTTTACAAAATTACACCCCAGAGGGCTTAATTTAACCTCAATGAATAGGGTTTCTTATTTTCCTCTTTCTTAGGTTTGAGAGCTAAGCAGTTTCATAGCCTTGCTCCGGGCCCGGGTGGACGGGTGGGTGGGATGCGCGAACCGAGGTGGCTGAGTCGGTGAAGTTTGTGGTGGGCTCTCTGTTGGCGTGAAGTAAATCTGCAGGAACCTTAGCAGTCTGTTGACTTAATTCATACTTATATTTCAAAAGCAGGATTCTAATGACCCGCCAGCCAAGTATTAAAACGTCACCTTTATGACTGAAATGTTTTTATCCGACACATCAGGGCACATTTAATAGTGTTGAGGCTGTCCTTTCTCATTTATGCCTTCTCGAGCTCATTGTTTCTGCAAATGCCACTGCCTAACTTTTAGACATTGTAATTCATGCGACGTTTTGAAATTGTTTATAATTGTTGGCCCTGGATTGACGCTATAGAAAACATTCATTTCCTTTGTCACCCTTTGACAGAAGGTGACTAATTGGTGGTGTGGGCAGGGGACTGCGTGGCATTGCCACTGCCTTTGGAGTTGGTCACTGTGGCGCGATTCCATTTGGGTTGTGGGCAGTCACCAATACCGCTTCCTTCTTTCCTCAGGGCCTCCGCCCAGGAGACACGGCTTGTGGAGTGGCCTCGCCAGGAGGGAGGTAAGGCACCTGAAAAGGGGTTTCTCACGAGAACGATGATGCCGTAAACAGACTTGGCGGCATGATTCTCCATGGAACGTTAGCACTATAGTGGGAAGAGGGTGTATCAAACATACAGATATTTAAAAGAGAAATACAGGGTAGTAGAAAGAAAAGGGAAAATCCCTTGTTCCCCCAATTTTATTCTTTAAATAGGAAATGCCAGCACATGGTACGAACTCGAAAAGTTCCAAAGGCTTATCCAAGGGAAAGAAGTCTTGGTTCTACCCAACCCCTCGGTCCTCGCTTCTCCGCCCTAGGAGCACCATCATTCCCTGATTCCTGGGTGTCCGCCAGAGATGGCCCTTGGGCAGCACTTTCACCAAGTTTAGGTTAGAGTATCGATTTAAGTTATATTCTCTTTTCCCCTCCTAGCCTTATAGCATGAACGTTGCCCTATAAATACCCCATTTTTTTTGTGGTTAACCTGTCCCCGGTTCTTAGATGGATAGTGTCTCTAACTGTGGTTATAAAAGGTAACGCTGCAGTTCATATCTTTGTGCATGAAGTTTCTGGAATCTTTTTCCTTTTTTTTTTTTTTGGAATCTTTTTCTTATCACCATAATGTTAAATACAAAGCTTTTGAAAAAGTGAGACGTGACTTACCCTTTGCAGGAGCGCATCCTCTAATGTCAAGCAGGTTTGTATTGATTGTTACTCTTAAGCACTGAGTACATTTTTCTAGTCCCTTTTCTGTGACTTGCATGGGTGTGCAATTTTTATAGCCACATAGAGGCCCAGGCTCGATGTTGAAAGTGGACACATTGCAGCCTCCCGCCACCGGGGGGGGGGGGGGGGGTGGCTACAGAGTCATCCTACCTGAGGCAGTCACAGCCCTTGGTACCCTGAGTACAGGGGCAGGTGCCACTTGAGGGGAAGGGAGCTCAAGGAGGAGGAGTGAAGCACTTGGAAGGATGTGTCATATTCAGAGAAGAGTCCAGGGCCCAGCTTGGCCTCAGTTTTGACATTTGCTCTTCATTTCTGTGGGTGTTGAGTGTCTGTGGATGGAGTAGGGGGATCTACAAACAAGGAGCACCTCTGACAGTCCTTTCTGAGTTAGTGGAATTGGAAGATGCTTGTTTTTGCAAGGTTGGGCATGTCGTCTCTAACCCCCTGTGCTGGGAGCTTCTCCCTGAGGCATTCTGGGTGGGGGGTCTGGGATTACTGAGGCTTCCCAGCGCCGTCCATGGCAGAAGGGAGCCAGCTCTGTCCTAGTTGACATAAATGCCTCTTAGCTCACTCGTTCTTTAGGGCTGGGTTCATTCTCTAGCCTTTTTATTTATTTATTTTTTTTTAAGAAAAATGATATAGTCAGTAATGGAATTCCAAATAGTGTTTCCTCTTTGCTTGGCTTTTAAGCAGAACCTGGGACACCATCCATTTTCCAAGCCCTTGCTTACTATGGAGTGAGGCGGCCCCTCATCCCCGTGCGGGCCTGTGCATACTGCTCAGCTGGTCGGCTGCCCTGGCATTGGATCTACTCTGACCTCAGGGAGCCTCGCTTACTGCACCTTCACATACTGGAGACCTGCCTCAGGACGGCCCTTGAGCAGGGCTCCTGGGCAAATGGGATTCTGGCTCCTGGGCCAGTGAGGTGTAGAGAACTTGGCTCTGTTTGTTAAGCCTGTCTCAGTCAGTGTCTTACATTTTTCTTTTCTTTTTTTTAAAAATGTATTTTATTGATTTTTTACAGAGAAGAAGGGAGAGGGATAGAGAGTTAGAAACATCGATGAGAGAGAAACATCGATCAGCTGCCTCCTGCACGCCCCCCACTGGGGATATGCCCACAACCAGGGTACATGCCCTTGACCGGAATCGAACCTGGGACCCTTGAGTCCGCAGACCGACGCTCTATCCACTGAGCCAAACCAGTTCAGCACATTTTTGTTTTCTTCAATTTTTATTGATTTTAGAGAGGAGGGGAGAGAGAGAATCAGCTGCCTCCTGCATGCGCTTTGATGGGGGCTTAAACTCGAAACCCGGGAATGTGCCCTGACCGGGAATCTAACCGGTGACCTTTTGATGCCTGGGACGACAACCAACTGAGCCACATCGGCCAGGGCAGTAAGTGTCTCATATTTAGACTTTTGAGCTGTGTTGCCAAGACTGAATTGCCTGAGTAGAGACATTTGGTAGGAGGAGACCAGAAAAGAAGCTCTTTATTAAAGGTCTAAAAATAGAATTCATTAAAGTCACAAATAGATAACAGTAGGATCCTGGACTTGCTCCCCTCTGGGTTTCTGCTGCCAGCTGTTGCTTCTGCTCACCTGGAAAAGGGTCAGCAGTATAGACTTAAACACTGCGTGTGCCGGTCTGAACATGTGCTTTTCCCGGCTTTAAAAGCAGCTTAAACAGTGCCCGGGTTCCTTGGCGCCGTGCGGATGCGGGGGGGCTTAGCAGGAAAAGGCCTTTTCTGCTTGCAGTTCTAGCCCTGAGCTGGTGGGGCCTGTGGTGTCCACGCCCCTCAGAGCCCGGAGGTTTTCCCCTCCGGCCGGGCAGTGCTGACCAGCGAGGAGGCTCCTGCACAGGCCGTGGAACCGCCCGATTGAACGGATGGCGCTCGGGGCTCCAGGCTGGTGTTTGAGGAGGGGAGGGGCTCCTTTTGATTCCCGCAGCTGGGGAGGAAAATGGCTGCTCCTGCTGCCGCTGACGCAGGCCTCCGGTGCCCTTTCCCTCCGTGGGAGGGGTGAAGGAATGTCCTGGCCTCCCTCCTCCCGCATGAGCTTCCAGGGAGAATGGGGCCCATTGTGGCACAGCCCTGCTTCAGGCCTGCGGTGGCCTCTGTCCGCTGTGGTTCCTGGTGTTGGGGGTCCAGCAGGGCTCACAGTCCTGCTCACGCTGCCCTGCTGCTCCGTGTGCCCGATTTTGTCATGTCTCGGGGAGCGTTCTGTGGACCCCTTGGCGGGTCTGAGCTTGCTCTCAGCAGGCCTGTGGCCGTATTTGGGGAGGTAGCCTGCCGCCCCGAGGGGGCCCGGGAGGCTGGGCGCTCCCTCCCAGCTTGTCTATGCTCTGAACCCACTGGGGAGCAGAGGACTGTGCTTGTGTGTGTGAATGTGAAATTGGACTTTAAGGTCTTGTTTTTCAAATGTATTCTGGCCTTCAACTATATCTCAGTAAAGATGAGAAAGAATCATTTGGGCCTTAGTCAACAATAGTATTCTTTTTTAAAATATATATTTTTATTGATCTCAGCGAGGGAGAGATAGAAACATCAATGATGAGAGAGAGAATCATTTATTGGCTGCCTCCCGCATGCCCCCCACTGGGGATCTAGCCTGCAACCCAGGCATGTGCCCTTGACCAGAATCGAACCCGGGACCCTTCAGTCCACAGGCCGACGCTCTATCCACTGAGCCAAACTGGCTAGGGCAGCAATAGTATTCTTTGAAACATGTGAAATGCTAGAATATTCTCCAGGTAGGGGAAGCCACTGAATACCCTCAGCAGTAGAACTGGCCCCAGGAAGGAGCCTGTCTGTGGTACTGAGTCCCCGGGACCCCTCGTCCTGAAGTGAAGCCCGATCTCTCTGCCTCAGGGACACGGGGACAGAATGTCCTCCCGGCGCGCTCCGCCCTTGTACCTATTGTCACAGCTGTCCTCCTTCCGGGGACTAAGCGACTGACAGTTATAGAGGCCGGACAGATTTCTCAGGTTGAGTGATGGGTTCAGGGGTGTTTTGTTGTGCTTTATAATTACATGCGTGATAAATTACTTTATGTGTACCCAGTATTTTATTAAAAACAAACAGACCTGGACAGGAGCTCACTGGTCCCTCCCGAAAGCAGCTGTCTCGACTGCTGGCCCGCCTGGGGCGTTTTGGTGCCGTGGGGGCTCCTGGGGGGTTGCGCCTGGGAGGCTGGCTGCTGTCGGGTGAGAAAGGGCTGTTGTCGCTGGAGGATGGAGGCCTGAGCTCACTGGACGTCCCTGTCCAGGGGTTTGAGGGGCTCTGGTGCCGGTCGGCTTTCCTCAGCCGCACCAGTGAAGTAGGAGCAGGGACCGGCCGCCAGCGTGGCCATGGGAGCGACTGACAGGACGTGCCTTTTTTTAATGTTTATTTCTGTTTCTTTATTAACAGCAGTGCCTGCCTCCCGTGACCGCACGGCTTCCTGGCTAGTCACTTAGAATAACTGTGACCTGCCGGCCAGCAGATGCCTTACCGGAGCCCGTAGCCGGGCGCCGGTTGGAGGGGCCGTGGCAGTGCTGTTGCCGGGCCTGTGACGGAGCTGAGCCGCAGGGTCGGAACGCTTTAGAGCAGGAATCCTCAGTGGTTTTTCTGTTGTTGTTCATAGAGTGAACTTAATATGGGACGTCTGACCCTTGCTCTGAAGTCAGCGCCCTCCCTGGAAACCTGACCTGTTTGGGGCCCCCTTGTCCCTTCCAGGGCCACATGAACACAGGGCTCCGGGTGAGGACCACATTCTGAGCAGGAATAACTGTCGTAAAGACAGAAATTGGGAACCATTTAAGGCAGTGGTTCTCAACCTGCTGGCCCTTTAAATACAGCTCCTCATGCTGTGACCCAACCGTAAAATTATTTTCGTTGCTACTTCATAACTGTCATGTTGCTACTGTTATGACTCGTCATGTAAATATCTGATATGCAGGATGGTCTTAGGTGACCCCTGTGAAAGGGGTCGTTCGACCGCCAAAGGGGTCGCGACCCACAGGTTGAGAACCGCTGGTTTAAAGTTTCTCACATCGATGTTTCCCCTCCTCCTCCCCTCCCCATCCCCCCTCCCAATCAATAAAACAAGTCCTAAGGTGAGGATTAAAAAAAAAAAGACAATTTGGGTTCCAGCCTCTGATGAGGAAGACACTGCAGTTTTCATTCTCTGTGGAGGGGGAGCTGCCCTGTGGGCTCCCCGGGGAGGGGCTGCCCTTGGGTTTCATCAGTTTCCGTGGCGGAGGCTTCAGGTGCTTTCCAGGTAGTAAAAGGCATTTGGTCTGACTCTGGTGGTGGCGAGTGAGGTAGAGCTGTTCGTTACCAGAGAAGAAATGCCAGGTGGCCACGAGGGAAGCTTGAGACAAAGCTCTAGATGCGCCTCCAGACCCTCTGAGCGGGCGGAGGGAGCAGGGCCCCGGCCTGGCGTCCGGAGCTGAAGCCCAGGCCGCAGTGGGAGCCCCACTGGAAGCAAGTCCGCGCCTTGTCGCTGCGGGAGGTGATTGACCTTGGCGGCTTATTGCGGCTTGGGGTCGGGGTCGGGGGAGAAAGCAGGGCACATACAGGTGTACATAGGTGTCCATGGTCCTAGCTAGTCCGCTCATGTAGGTTGTCTGAAGCACAGAGGTGACGCATCCTAGTAAGAGTCAGAGGTGACTGAATTGAGACTGTGTTTTGTGTATATACATCTTATTTGTTTATTTATGAATATATTTTTATTGGTCTCAGGAAGGGAGAGGGAGAGAGAGAGAAACATCAGTGATGAGAGAGAATCACTGACCGGCTGCCTCCTGCACGCCCTGTACTGGGGATCAAGCCCACAAGCCGAGCATGTGCCTTTGACTGGAATTGAACCCAGGACCCTTCAGTCCACAGGCCGACACTTTCTCCACTGAGCCAAACTGGCCGGGCTTGTCTATATATGTTTTAAATGTTTGTGTCAGGTCCTTTTCTAAGTGCTTTACATGCATTAGCTTACGTTATGAATCTATGTTTAGAATCAGAAAAGTTAAAGAAAAAAGGAATTTGATCTAGGAAGTGTTTAAAATTAAATAATGGCTATTAAGCAGCTTTCGGAGCTAGGGTAACCTGTGGATCTGGAGAGGAGTGTCAGCTGACACCCAGTCTCTGGCAGGTGGCCACAGGCAGACTGTGCCTCCGATTCATCACAGGGGGAGTGGGGCGGGGCTAGGCCTACCTTCCAGGGGGCTGTGAGGAGTGAGGGTGAGGGCCTGGGAGAGCTGACAGGCAGCCCTCGATCATTTTCAAAGCCAAGCTGACATTTGGGTGCACAAAGGGTGCGCCGTGGAAAGGCGGGGGGGGGAGAACTCACACTGAGCGGGGGGACTTGGCTGGGTTTGCTCAGCTGGAGGGGACAGGAGGCAGGGGCCCTGTGTGCGGGCAGTGAGGGTGGGGACTAGAGGCTCCTGGGGCACAGGGACTCGCTGTCCTGTCAGGGGGAAGGTTGCTGGAGGCTGAGGGACTCTCGTCCTGCTTGGTCCTCACCTGGGACGGGTTGGTCCGGACTGAATGTTGGCCTCATGTGTCCTAAGAAGATTGTGTTTTACACATTTTCTCTTGTTTGAGAGCTGTTTTAGACGAGTTTCCTGCTTCTCCATGGAGGGCACAGCCCCTGCAGTGAGGACATAGAGGAGGGAGGGTGTAGGCGGAAGCCAGTCTCCCCGGTGCGCCATCAGGCCGTGGGGGCCTGGCCAGTGGAGGAAGGCTCTGCAGGCAGTGGTCACGGCCTCCCTGCTCCGGTGCGGGGAGGTGTGTCCGCTGCCGGGGCTGCTGCCAGGCGGGCCGGGGCTGAGGGTGTGGGTATGAGGAGGTCAGGGTGAGGGCAGGCTCAGCTCCAGGTCCAGGAACTGGTCAGCGTGCTGTAGCTTTCTGTGTGCAGTCCAACCCTGTTGACCCCAGAATTTGAGGGGCAGCCTAAGCCTGTGCCTGGTAGAGAGACAGAGCCGCTGCCTGACCCCCTGTTGCTGTGAGGATGTGGGCTGCAGGGCTGTGCTCATGGCTGGCCTGGCCCTTTGTCATACACTGAGCACTGCCCTGCGGATGGGAATCGCCCTGAGAAGAGGTGTCCTGGAGGAACGGGGTTTCCCTGCCTTCCCTAGTGCTGGGCACGGAACATGTGCCGGTGCTGTTTTAGCTGGGCTGTTGTTTCACACATTTCAAATGTCATTTCTGTTCTTCCTACGTGCTTTCGAAGCCAAGTAAATGCAGGTGTTTGCTCTTCTATGTCCCGAGGGTGCTTGGGCTGAGGAAGGAGGCAGGGTGCTGCCCTCTGAGGTGCGGGCGGCCCGGCTAGGCTCCCCGTGCGGCTTCTGAATGGTGACCGTGAGCCTGACGCTGGGAGCCCGCCTCGCCCGCCTGCCTCTGCGCAGCTGGGCCCTCGACGCATGGCCTTTCCTCCGAGGCAAGGTTCCTGGGAAGGGAGGTGGAACTATTTTTAATCTTAAGCAAACACAGCCCAGTGTCGTAATTTCAGGCCCCAGCGTCTGACATTCTCTTCCTTTGTGACCCAAGGCACTTTTAAAAACAAAGTCCTTTTTTGTATATTTTGTGTGTGTAGTGTTTCTGGAGGACAATGCTTTTAAATAGCCTCATTTCGCCTCAGAAAGCTGAGGGCTTGGGGGCCTGGTGGGCTGTGTGTTTGAATCATGCAGTCTGGGGTGGTGCTGGCGAGAGGTCAGTGGGGGTGGGCTTCACGGCTCCCAGGGTTCACAGTGCTCCTCCTCCCACAGCTCACAGCTCTGCTCCTCCTCCTCCTCCTCCCACAGCTCTGCTCCTCCTCCTCCTCCTCCCCCCATGGCTCACAGCTCTGCTCCCCCTCCCAATGCCTCACATCTGCTCCTCCCCACTGCCTTTTCCTTACCACTGTTTTCTTTCCATTTTACATGGCATATGTTTTTGTAACTTTTAAATATTTTGATATAACTTCAAACTTACAGAATAATTGCAAGTATAATAAAAGAACTCCTCAATGCCTTTTGCCTTGAGTCAACATTTGTTGCCTTTCGCCTTGTTTGCCTCGCCATTCTCTTTTCTCTCTGCACCCCCCTGAACCATTTATGAGCAATTGGCAAACATTATGCCCCTTCATTGCTAAATACTTAACCTTTGCAGCCGTATTAAATTTGGACATGAGTGTCGTACTGGTCGGAATTAACTTCCATTGAAAGAGCAGTGATACATAACATGCAAGATTATGAAGGATAAACAAGATTTATTAATTCTTCTCCCACAGCTCACAGCTCTGCTCCTCCTCCTCCTCCCCCTGCTCACAGCTCTGCTCCTCCTCCTCCTCCTCCCCCCATGGCTCACAGCTCTGCTCCCCCTCCCAATGCCTCACATCTGCTCCTCCCCACTGCCTTTTCCTTACCACTGTTTTCTTTCCATTTTACATGGCATATGTTTTTGTAACTTTTAAATATTTTGATATAACTTCAAACTTACAGAATAATTGCAAGTATAATAAAAGAACTCCTCAATGCCTTTTGCCTTGAGTCAACATTTGTTGCCTTTCGCCTTGTTTGCCTCGCCATTCTCTTTTCTCTCTGCACCCCCCTGAACCATTTATGAGCAATTGGCAAACATTATGCCCCTTCATTGCTAAATACTTAACCTTTGCAGCCGTATTAAATTTGGACATGAGTGTCGTACTGGTCGGAATTAACTTCCATTGAAAGAGCAGTGATACATAACATGCAAGATTATGAAGGATAAACAAGATTTATTAATTCTTTTTTGGAACTACGTCACTACTAGTAGAATCACTACAAACGTTATCGCTTTCTACGTCAGAGTCAGTAGTCAAGGTGCCAAAATAAAATTCTTTGCCATTACTTTCAGATTCGCAGTACACTTCTTTCGGTAACTTTCTTTTTGCCATTTTGGAGTATTATTTTGAAATATCTTAACAAGTGAGAATGCCTAATTACAGTTAAACGTAATTTGTAAAGCTTTATTTGAAATTCTGTGAAGTATCTCCAAAGCTTGTCGATTTCTTCACTCTCAAAAGGCAACTGACTGGCCACGGTGTTTTGCATGGCGAGTGTGGAACGACCGCGTTTGTTTATATTGAGTTTCGATATCTCCGATTTGTGGGGGCAATGTTTTGGTTCGTGACAAGGTCGCTTAGACACTTCAGAGCTTTCAGAGAAATTATGAACCGATACATGAATGACTAGAGTTAAGATTCGTCCAGTTCCTTGCTGTGGTGGCTGAGAGCAGACATACGGCCGGAACGGTAAAAAAGCTTTGGTGGCTGAGAGTAGACAAACGACCGCAAAGGGTTAGTTGTGTGTTTCCTAGAACAAGCACCTTCTCGTGCATAACCGCAGTTCACCTCTAAATAGGAGCTTTCACCGTGGCGTCAGCCCTGCGCTGTAGCCCAGTCAGAGCCCCTCATTGTCGGTAGCGTCTTTGAAAGCCCCGTCCGAGCAGGCACGGGGACTGCTTGTCCTGCTGCGCGGCTCTGGCCACGGAGGTCCTGGCAGTGTTTGCTGCGGGATAGTGGCTGCTTCCCTTTATTTGAAAAACACTTATGGGGGGACCCTTTGAGGCCTGGTCCTCCTCAAACTTTGACCCTTACTTTAGCTCCTGTGATGCCGCCAAGGCCATCAGTCCCGTATTAGTTGCCTGACTCTAAGAAGAGTTCCCTCCTTCGCCCATTTGTTTATTCATTGGCTTATTTAGATGAGTTCAGATCGATAACTTGTCATTACTCATTTTGAAGCAAGCCTTGGGTGGCCAGTGCATCAGCAAGTGGTGTCTCCTGCTCCCTCTTCCTGGGAATCCTCGTGCCTGACCTTGGGCAGGGCCAGCAGGGTTTGAGGTGTAAGCCCAGGGGAGGAATGAACTTGGATAGAGTGCACATTTGAGGAAAAATACCGATTTGTGTTAACTCCCCAACCACATAGTTGTCGAGCAGCTGTTCCAGTGCAGGGCGGGGTGGGCTGCTGGAGCTCCCGCGGCTCTGTGTTCAGGAGCACGCGCCGTGGGCGAGTGGCCGAGGCTGGGCCCGCCGGGAGAGGAGGCTGCGAGCGGGTCCTGAAGGTGAGAGAGCCCCGCGGCTTCCGTCCACGGCTCCGCAGGGCCTGCCGTCTAGCCCCGACCCAGCCTGAGGCGAGGACCCCGTGAATTCGCGCCTGTTCCAAGCCCTCGGAACACCCCGTCTCGTGGGGAAAGCTTTTATTGAAAATCAAGGGAAGCTCATGTTTCTTGAGACTAATTCTCTGCATAACAGCAAGCTTTTTCATCGTTATGGTGTTTTTCAATTGAGAAGAGGATGAAACACAAATGGAATGGAGTCGGAACGACAGAGCCAGTGTGCTTCTCGGTGAGCTCGGCTCATGGAAAGGGCGCCGACGCTGCAGAAGCAGGCAGGTGCTCCTGTGATACTGACCCAGTGTCTTTCCAGAGAACCAAACAAACAGCGAGGAGCATCTATTTTGCCATTTGCCCGAGTTATCTGTCTTTGCTGCTGATCATTGTTGCGGCTGGTACTATTTTATTCCATATTTACCTAGAAAACAGGGTTTCTGAAAACAAACTTAGATTTATGAAGTATTTTTTTCTATTTTTTAAAAATGCATACTTTTTAAAAATATGTTTTTATTGATTTTAGAGAGAGAGGAAGGGAGAGAGAGAAACATCAATCGGCTGCCTCTCACACTCGCCCGTATTGGGGATTGCGCTCGCAACCTGGGCAAGAGCCCTGACTCGGAATCGAACTGGCAACCTTCCGGTGCATGGAACAGCGTTCAGCCAACTGAGCCACACTAACCAGGGCGAAAATAAACAAACAAATAATCCTGTTGGCCTAAAAGCCCTGCATCGCTCTGTTGCACCAGCCGTCCTCTGCTCTCTGGAGTGCTGGGACCTCTGATGGTGGCCGACCTCTTGCCTGTCCTGTACCCAGGAGGCAGCCACACTTCAGGTTCGGCTGCGCAGGACCCTGCTCTCCGGTGGAGGGTAGATGGGGCTAGAGCACGCCCCGTCTCCGTGGGGATGTTGTGGACATGTTTCTCTAAAGCCTGCTGTGTCAGGCCCATCGCAAGCGCCGTGCGTGACCGCTGAGTGGCCTGGGGCTCCGGCGCTGCAGCTGGTGCCGTGGAGTCAGTCGCCCAGCAGGACATGCGCCTCAGGGAGGACCCAGGACCACACAGGTGCGTGGGCCCTGTGGGAGCCGTGTCCCTCCTTGGGCCCGTCGTCAGTGTCAGATTTAATCCTCAGTAGAGTCTGTAAAAGCAGAAGATAGCTGAGACCTCCCGATGCATTGCAAGTATTTTTTTTAAAAAATATTTTTTATTGATATTTTACAGAGAGGAAGGGAGAGGAATAGAGGGCTAGAAACATTGATGAGAGAGAAACATCGATCAGTTGCCTCTTGCACTCCTCCTACTGGGGATGTGCCCGCAACCAAGGTACATGCCCTTGACTGGAATTGAACCTGGGACCTCTCAGTCCGCAGGCTGATGCTCTATCCACTGAGCCAAATGGGTTAGGGCGCATTGCAAGTATTTTGAAAAACAGATTTGCACACTTTCAGTTCGCCTTCTTAGAATGAGCTTAAAATGGTTTCCAGAGCCTACAGTCCAGAAGCTGCTGCTGAAGTTCGCAGCTGCACTAACCCTGTGGTGTGAGGAGTGGAAACTCTGGTGTCAAGATTGTGCACGTGACTTCCTGCTGCTTCGCCCGGTGCAAGGAGAGTCTGCGCGGCTGAGTATCTGTAGATTGTGAACTTATGAAGAAAGCCTGATCAAAAACCAAGACGGCCCGGCCGGCGGGGCTCGGAGTGAGCGGCGGCCTAGGACCCAGGAGGTCACGGTTCGATTCCTGGTCAGGGCACAGGCCGGGTGGTGGGCTCGATCCCCAGGGCGGGGCGTGCAGGAGGCAGCTGATCCATGATTCTCCTTCATCATTGATGTTTCTCTCTCCCTCCCCCTTCCTCTATGAAGTCAATTAAAAAAATATATGTGTATATAAAATCAAAAAACAAACAAAAAACTTCTAGCTCTCTAGGTAAGTGCTGTGTTTTTATTATTTTGCCCCACAGAAGCCTGCGTTTCCCTCTGGTCACTGCTGACTGTCTCTGCAGCGGCCCCAGCTGGCAGGGGCCTGGGCTCTGCCTCCTTGGGGTGCGAAGCACCTGCAGGAGCCCTGGCTGCCTCGCTGCCTCCAGTTCTGAGGCCGGTTGGTGGGTGGGACCCCGGACGGGATCCGACAATGGGACCCACAGAGAGTGAGTCAGGACGACTGCTTTTGCGACCGTTTTTTTCAGCCGGGTCGGAAATGCTTCAAGCCCAGCCCGTCCTGTTGCCTGAGCATGAACAACTTGGTAAGGGTCCCAGTCCCCGTTGGCTGCTGCGCTGATTGTCTTGTCTCTGCATCTCCCGCTTCCCCACAGAGATCTTAGCAAGGGGTAACTCGTGGAGGGCCAAGTGTGGGACAGGCAACGTCCTGTGCTGCCAGCCGAGCTCGGCCCGGCAGGTCTAAGACGGTAGAACCGCAGCTCCGTCTGCGCCGTTCACTCCGTCTCTGCCTGGACTTGTCCGCCTTCGTGTTCTTGCCTCGGACTGACCGGGAAGCCTGGGTGGCCGGCAGTGGCCATCCCCCAGGTTCCTCACAGGGTCCCCTGTCTCCGTGTGAGATAGATGCAAACTGGACGTTCCTGACTCTAGATTAGGTGTAAAGTCCACAGAACTTTGAAGATTCATTGGCCAACTTTCTACCATGAGAAAACATAAGATAAACTTTTCATGTACAAATGAGGTCCTTTAAGTACTTACCTCCCAGCACAGACGGTTTACGTAAAGGCTGCGAAAGGCAATGCGACTTGTTAGCAGCCAGTGGGAGATTCGTGGGAAATGAAGATAAGGCATCTGAAGGCTCAGCTGTGGGCTGGTGGGATCTGCCCACCGGGCGGTGGGAGCCCGTCTGTGCCGCCAGGGGCCCGGCTTGGCAATCAGACGCCAGCTCTGTGCGGTGAAGGAAACGGTGCCTCCCCGGCACCAGGAGGTGCTGCCGCTGCCGGAAAGGACTTGGTAGTTGCTTTCTCCCCAATGTTGGGAAGATGTCAGTCACAGCCGTACCTTTTATCGAGAGGAAAGATCTCTTGCGTTTGTCCTTTCCTTATCCCGTTTGGCTTTTCCTATTTAAGCCTTGGATTCTAAAACGCAGGACTGAATTCCAAGTCATTACTCCTGAATGGAAACCCTCCTTCCCCTCCGTGCTAAGAGAGCGATCCAAGCCCGCAGACAGGGGAGGTAGAGGCAGTGGGCGGTGAGGCCAGGGGCCTCCAAGGTCGTCTGCAGTTGCGTCAACCCTGCAGTAGAGTCCCTGGTGGACAGCGGACGGCGGGGACCCCTGGGAGCGTTAGCCGGAGGAAAGCACTTGGGAGTAATGGGCTTTCTCTGTCTTCCTTGGTGTAGAGGTGCCTGGACTGGACACGATTCTCTGAGTCTGTGCTGTTATGAGCAGCCGGCGTCCTGCTGGGAGGGCCAGGATGCGGGGCTGACGGGACCTGGCCCAGAGCTTTGCCTTTGCCAGTTCCTGGGGAACAAGCCCGAGGCGGGCACGGTGGGCCTGTCTCCCGGCTCCCCGTCGGCCTTGCCCGCTGTTTCATCGCCTGGTCGGGTGGCCCTGGCTCCAAAGTCAGCAAGGCCGTCTTCTGGCTGTTTTGCTCTAGACTTTGGATTTTTTTAAAAAGAATTTTATTGGAGAGAGAAAGAGAGAGAAACATCAATTTCTTGTTCCACTTATTGATGCCTTCGTTGGTTGATTCTTGTATGTGCCCTGACCGGGGAGCGAACCTGCAACCTTGGCGTGTCAGGATGATGCTCTAACCAGCCTGGGAAGCTCACCTCTAAAGCCGCCCGGGAGGTTGTGCTGGTTTGGGTTTTGTAGCGGTGGCACAGCTGAGGTGAGTGGAAGGGCCACAGAGTCCTCTGCGGGAGGGAAGGAATTCTGCTCACAGGACAGTCTGAGCAGAGGGAGTGACGCTAGTTGTGTCTTGTCCTTGAGAACCAGGCCTGCTGCTCCGTGCGTCCCTGGGCTGGTTGAGATGCGCCTGGTGGCTGAGTCTGGAGGGTGTGGCTCCAAACAGGAGTGTGGCCACGATCTGGTCACGACCTCAGACACCGACGGCTGAAGTTTCTGCCTAAAAACACTCAACGCTTCACCGTGAAGGCGCAGGAACTTGCCGTCCCCGGCGGACCCCGTTTGGCCCCGAGGCTGCATGGGGGCTGCTGGCTGGGCCCGGGCTGCAGTAGCTGGACCTGCGGAGGGAGCTGGGGCCCGGGCCACCCTGCCGTTTCCTCTCCCCAGTTCTGGAGTTGATGAGCAGTTCGGTCAGGAAGGCCAGCAGTCAGCATGCTTTTTCTAAACTTAAGTCATTGAAGTCGGGTGAGCACACTAGTTTTGGCTGCAGCACTTGTTCGAATGTTTTGTAGCATAATGAGAGATGTCAGAAAGCTGAGCTTTTCACTTCACAGTGTGACGTCGGGTGCGGATTGCTTTTGTGCTTGGGGAACCGTTCTTGGACTTAGTGGGGATCTTTCTTTCCCTGCACTTTGCTCGGCGCTAGGTACCTACGGGGGAGAGAGTAGCAGAGCAGGTGCTGCCTGAGATGTGGGACCCGGACCCCTCCCCTCCCTTCTCCCCGTCTCCTTCCCTCAGGACAGACACTGACCACCCTGCCCTCACAGTGCAGGCCCATTCTACCTGGTACTGAGATGGGGAGGTGGCTGGATAGCCAGGAAGTTTGGGGAGTGAGAAGGCAACTTGTAGTTTCCTGTGAGCACCTACTTGGAGAACGAATGCCTGTTTATAACACAGAATGACTGAGTTTATGACTCGTGTGTTTTATGATTTAGTCGTGCATGGAAATCGCGTATGAAATCGCGTGTGCATCACAGGCCAGGCGTCACACCTAGCACTGGTAGAGGGGGTAGATGTGCTCTGAAGTGTTAGGCACTGGGGCCGCCTTCAGGTAGTTGTAATTTGCTTTAATTGGGTTCTTGGGTGCCACATGGGTGCGCAGATGTGCCAATTCATTCCCACTTGGATCTGCTGAGTCTGCCGCCCACCTCGTGCACGTACTCCTTCCTCCACCCTCACGCCCCCTCCCGGCCCAGCTCCGGCAGCCAGGTGGACAGTGAGACCTGGGCCTTGGCCTTGGGCTCAGTCTGCCCTTTTCTGTCCTCAGTGCCCTGCCTGGGCATCGATGAGAAGACTGGACCTAAGCCTCGTAGGTGTTTCTTCTAATTGGTGTTTCTTCTAATTGGTGTGACTCTGAGTAATGTCTTCCTCCCTCCCTCCCTCCCTCCCTCTCTTCCTCCCTCCCTCTCTCTAAGTATGACCTCAGGTGAGAATTAAAATAATAGAAATAATTATTATAATAATAAAAAAACACTTCATACAAACTTCACATCGAGGTACATGCCTTTGGCCGGATTTGAACCTGGGACCCTTCAGTCCCTAGGCTGACGCTCTATCCACTGAGCCAAACCGGTCAGGGCATATTTTATTAACTTTTCACAGAGAGTAAGGGAGAGGGGCAGAGAGCCAGAAACATCAAAGAGAGAAACATCGATCAGCTGCCTCTTGCACACTTCCCACTGGGGATGTGCCCGCAACCAAGGCACATGCCCTTGACCAGAATCGAACCTGGGACCCTTCAGTCCGCAGGCTGGCGCTCCATCCACTGAGCCAAACCGGCCAGGGCTGAGTAATGTTTTTAAAAAAACATTTATTTATAATTGTGATAAAATATATGTAATAAAAAATTTACTATCTTAACTCTAAAAATTAGAAGTTGTGGTAAAAAGCACGTAACATAAACTTTACCATCTTGACTGTTGTAATTGTGCGTTCGGCAGTGAGCCGTGTTTACCAGCAGCGCGTGGAGCCAGTGCGTGCGGAAGGAGCTGTCTCCGGAGCGCCATGCACAGGACGTTGCAGACCCCCGGGCCCATCCTGTCCGTGGGGAGGCCGCTCAGCCCTGCGTTTTGAGCCTCGTCTTCTCCCTTCCCTCCAGCGCGTTGCCCTGAGTGAGTTCGTGCCCAGGGATTAAACCTGCGCTTCCTTCCTGCCTTGGTTGAAAAAAACCCAAACCACCGTCAGCAGAAACCACTGCCCTTCCGGGACCTCTGCTCTGGGTGCCTGTGATGAGTGAGAACTGGCCGCGTCGCCAGGCAAGGAAAGTGTTCCGAGCAGCCTTCTGCTCCATGGGCTGCGGTGAGCGCCTCCTCAGGGCGGGCTTTCCTCCCGCACACTGTGACCCTGGCATCTCCTGATGTGTCTGTGACCTGGCCTCGTGGTGGCTGCTCGGCTCCCGGGTGGCGTCTTGGCGGGGCTCTGCCCGTGTGCCCAGACCGATGTGCCCAGACCCATGTGCCCAGACCGGTGTGCCCAGGCCAATGTGCCCAGGCCGATGTGCCCAGACCCATGTGCCCAGACCGGTGTGCCCAGGCCAATGTGCCCAGGCCGATGTGCCCAGACCCATGTGCCCAGACCGGTGTGCCCAGGCCGATGTGCCCAGACCGGAGGAACTTGCCTCTGTCAGGGAAGCTCCTGAGCTGCAGGTGACGGGGTGACACTTGAGCCTTCGCCAGTGACTGGGCTCAACGCCTTCCGCCTCTGGGCCAAGGAGCGCGGAGTCTGCCTGTCCTTGTAGCTTTGGAGCCCAGATAAACAGTGACTTCACAGTATTGCTCCCATCGCGTCGAGTGCGTCCTGCCGGCCAGCAGATTGAGCGGTTTTAAGCTGCTTAACTCCCAGAATTTCTGTATTCTCGTTAGACTGACATTTAGCCTTTAACTTCCGGGTATCTGCACAGAAGCCTTTTGCTAGATGCAACCTAAAGTGGTGGTTTCAGTTAAGTTTTTGCTTTTGACTTTCCCCAGACCATTTAAAACAGGGACGTGAAATTGTATTATTTTAGTTTGGCTTTAAAAAGGAAGTCCCATCTACTGTAAATGTTTGAGTTACCGTGACAAATGGTAGCAGCTTGACAGTTGAAGTGCTACTTTAGGTAACAGCCATTGAAGAGGGTGGTCCTGGGAGTGGGGGGCGAGCCAACCAGGGGGTGAATCTCACGTCTTCTTTCTTGGAAAGTGAAACCAGCAGGGCGCGGTGAAGGGCTTTCTCCGTGGGTTTCTGCGTCTGAGGACAGTTTACTCTGAGCTGAGCTGGTGCGGATGCATTTGCTCCTCGCACATGTTGAGTGGAAAAGCACCAACTGTGGCCTGCTTCCTGGACGGCGCCGTTCGCTCCGGGAGACAGCCTGGCCACGGCCGAGCGGCTGCTCTCCGGGGCTGGGAGTCCCAGACCCCTTGTCGTTCCCCGGGGCCCAAGGCCGTCTGCACAGAGCCGGCTGCAAGGCCTGTGCCCCCTCGTGGGGGGCCCGTGCTGCACTCACCCAGCGCGGGTTTCGGGTTGGTGACAAGGATGCTGTCCTGCTGCACGCTGCCTGCACGGATGCCTGGGGCGCCGTCACTCTGAAGGCTTTGGTTCTGCAGCTGTGTCCTTGCCGACGGCCTAGTGACCTTCAGCCCCCGCCTCCAGGACCCAGTCTCTGTTTTGGGTGACAAAGGACATCGCCTCTTAGCCGCTGTGGAAAACGGGGTTTTTCACTTCTGCCCGTCCCCCGAGAGTCCCCAGCGGTGGAAGGAGGAGGCATGGCCGTGGCAGGTGCAGGGGATTGTTCCCCCCAACCCCCCACTAGCTCTGGCTCCTCTCTGGTGAGGGCACTCCCTGCAGTGTGCCCCAGGCCCGGGCTCCCCAGGCATCTCCCCAAGCAGTGCTCTTCATCGCTGGGAAGCCCCCCAGGAGCACCTTCCTCTCCCCAGGCCAGTGCTCTGTGGAGGTGCTGCCTGGGGGTGCTGCTGGATGCACGCCTGGCTGGCTGGCTGGGGTGGGGTGGGGGTGGGGGCGGATATGTAGGGCTCTTGGGGCAGGTGTGCAGGTTTTTGCCGAGAGAAGAGGGAGAGGGGCAGCCGAGTGTCCTCTAGGACAGCAGTGACCCGCAGGGCCGGGATGTGTCCGGGCTTGGGGGCTCTGACACTTTAAAGTTCCCCCTGACCCTGGGATGGGCTGTCAGGGACAAGGGACGGCATTGCTTCCTGGCAGCAGAGCTCTTTCCACTCCGTGTGCCATGCTCAGAGCGTGTGCTCAGAGCCCAGCGCCTCCCCAAGGCTCGGGAGGGTCCCCGTCACAGCGTTGGATTTCACTGGAGTCGGGCACTGCCCTGGGTACGGGCACAGAGAAGTGATCGCTCATCCCACCACCCACTTCTCGGTACACAGCCTGGCAGCTCCTCTCAGCGGGCGCGGTGAGTGCCGCCGAGACTGCCGGGCTGCCCGGGCACTTCCTCGTGCTGCAGAGGCGCCCTGGAGGGTGTGCCCAGCGCTCCAGCAGGGGTGCCAGGGAGGGGTGTGTCGGGGAGACAGGCTGACGGTGGCCAGACTTCCTCTGGTCCCCCAGCATCTCCTCCAGGTCCTGCCCGCGGGTTCCGTGGTCGAGTGTTACCTCTCTGGCCTGGTCCTCTGAGTGACCAAGTCTGAGCACGTCCAACCCTCCAGAGGGACGTCCTCACGGGCTGTGGGTGCAGCCTGCCAAACTCCTGGCCCCGGGAGACGTGAGCCCTGCTCATAGAGCGCCCATCAGAGACACAGGCTGCTTTTTGCCAAGTTGCATAAAGATCTTTTCTCCCCAAGCATGGAAAACCCGCAGAGCAGTTGGAGCTGTGCCTGGGACATCGCCCGCCTGCTAAATGCAGAGCACTGAGTCATGAAACAGATACCCTGTGTCGTCATGTGTCCGCAGATAGCAGACTGAGCTTATGTTTTGGTGGCAGGGTGTGTCTCACTCACACTGTTACTGTTTTCAAATGAGCTGAGAATTTTAAAATGGAAAATCAATGAAAAAGTAAAAGACCAATGGGATCTGATCAGTAGAAAAGTAAGTAAGTAAACTGAAGAGTAAAGACAGGAAGAAACTTAAAAAAAGTCCTGTCTCCTCCCCATTCATTCCTGAGGGTGTGCCTGCCTGTGACACATTGGCGAGCCACAGTGCACCGCCCGCCAGCCAGTCTTGCCGGTGCCGGTTGAGCTGAGCCACTTACAAATGAGAGTTTAAAGTCTGAGAAAGGAAAAGGCCGTTAAAGGAAAACTAGGCAACAAGAAAGAAAACTCTAAAGTTACAATTTCAGACAGCTTAAAACAAGACCTAGAACATTTTTTTTAAAATATATTTTATTGATTTTTTACAGAGAGGAAGGGAGAGAGATAGAGAGTTAGAAACATCGATGAGAGAGAAACATCGATCAGCTGCCTCCTGCACACCCCCTACTGGGGATGTGCCCGCAACCCAGGTACATGCCCTTGACCAGAATCGAACCTGGGACCTTTCAGTCCGCAGGCCGACGCTCTATCCACTGAGCCAAACCGGTTTCGGCAAGACCTAGAACATTTTAAAAATTATACAATAAAATAAGCTATAAAAGGGATAAAACGCACAGGCAATAAAACTGGGAGATATACAAAGAAATGCAGGAAAGAGGAGAAAAACCTTCGCCATTCTGTGCATCGACACAGCTCTCTCCCAGGCTGTGACTGGTCCTTTTTACTGTCTCTGTGGTGTCCTTTATTGGACAGAGACGGAAGATTTTAATTCAGTATCTTTTTTTAAGATTTAGAAAAAAATGTTTGAGATCATTGTGGATTCACATGCAGGTGTTAAACATACTACAGGGAGAGCCTGAGTACCTCCCCCAGTTCGCCCCCTGGTAACACCTTACACAGCTATGGCATCGACACTGATACAGCCACACACACAACATTCGCACCAGCACAGGCTGCCTCACATGCCCTGTTACAGCCCACTGACTTCCCTTTTGACGGATTCCCTCTCTAACCCCTGGCAACTACTAATTTATTCTCTAGTTCTATAATTTTGTCACTTCGAGAATATTATAAAAATTAAATCAGCCCTGGTTGGTATGGCACAATGGTAAAGCGTTGGCCCATGAACTGAAGGGTTGTGGGGTCAAGTTCTGGCCAAGGGCACAGACCCTGATTGCAGGTTTGATCCCTGCCCTGACCAGGGTGTGTGTAGGAGGCAACCAAATGATGTGTCTCTCTAACATCAGTGTTTCTCTCTATCCCGCCCTTTCTCTCTAAAATCAATACAAACATTTAAAAAAATTGATCTTGGAGGGATGGCCCATGAACTGAAGGGTTGTGGGGTCAAGTTCTGGCCAAGGGCACAGACCCTGATTGCAGGTTTGATCCCTGCCCTGACCAGGGTGTGTGTAGGAGGCAACCAAATGATGTGTCTCTCTAACATCAGTGTTTCTCTCTATCCCGCCCTTTCTCTCTAAAATCAATACAAACATTTAAAAAAATTGATCTTGGAGGGAGAAACCTATCTGTTGCCTCCCACGTGCGCCCTAACCTGGTATTAGCCGCAGCCTAGGGATGTGCCCTGACCGGACCCCACCCACACGCAGGACCAGGCTCCAGCCGGCGGGGCCACGCCTGCCAGGGCTTTTACTGTTCTCTCGGATGCCGGAGGTGGGAGTTGGCTGGCTGGCTGGCTGGTTTGAGACGTTTCTTTTTTCCCTGCTGGACTCAGTGCTGTCAGTTCACCTCTGAGCACTGCTTTAGTTGTTCTGAAACAAACCTGTTTTTATCTTTGTTCAGTGTAGCGCAGTTTTCCATTTCCCTGGAACTTCCTCTCTGCCCCAGATTACTTACAAGAATGTTGTATGGTTTTCAAGTGTTTGGGGAGTTTCCTGTTTTCCTTTAGCCGGTGAGTTCTGATTTGGTGCCTTGTGGTTGGAGAACACATTCAGTATTATCTCACGTCTTGAATTGGTCGAGGTTTGTTCGTGGCTCTAGCTATGGTCTGTCTGGGTCCGTGTTCCACGAACACTGCTGTCAGGTGGAGAGCGAGGGATGCTGATCGGTGGTACTCTTGAGTTCTCTGGTTTCCTTGCTGATTTTCTGTCCGGTTCTGTCAGTTGTTGAGAGGATGGTATTGAAGTTTCCAATTAGGATTGTGGATTTTCAGTCCTTTCATTTCAGTTCTGTCGGTTTTTACTTTACATAGCTTATAGCTCTGTGTTTGGTGCATATACATCTAGGGTTAGTCTTCTTGGTGGGCTGACCCTTTTGTCATCATCTGATGCCCCTCTCTATCTCTGGTAATTTTCTTTGCTCTGAAACCTACTTTACCTGCGGGGCTAGGGCAGGAAGAGGGCGAGGACAGCGCACTGTTGCTGGCCAGTGGGGACGGCGGTCCCAGCGTGGCCGTCTCCGAGGTGGCCTCAGTGGGGTCTTCGGGCGCCTTGTCGCAGCCTCCGGAGGGTGGAAGTCCAGGTTCCCCACTTGGCCTTGCTGGTGGGAGGGAGTGGAGCCCCGTGGCCTCCCGTGGTGTCTGGCTGCGAGAGCCGCTGTTGTCCACACGTTTCTGTCTTGCTCGGCTGCCCCTCCGGCTTTTAGCCAGAGAGCAGACTTTGCTTGGGACCTTTCTTGTCTCATCCGTTGGCATTTCTGAGTTGCCAACTTCTTCAGCTCTGGTTCTGGGACATAGGAGTCAACAGGGAAGCCCAGGGAACCCACATCGCTGCTTGAGTCCTGGGCCCCTCCTGCCCTGCCTTCTTGACTTCTCATTTTTTTTATTTACTTTTAAAATATATTTTATTGATATTTTTACGGAGAGGAAGGGAGAGGGATAGAGAGTTAGAAACATTGATCAGCTGCCTCCTGTATGCCCCCTACTGGGGATCGAGCCTGCAACCTGGACATGTGCCCTGACCGGGAATCGCACTGTGACCTTCTGGTTCATAGGTTGATGCTCAACCACTGAGCCACACTGGCTGGGCCTAAAATTTTTTTAAATTCTGCTTTTTACTTTTGTGTATCTCATCCCCCCTGGGATTTATCATGTTTGTGATGGAAAAGTGAGGGAGGAGCAGCTGGTTTGGGCACTCTCTCTGGGTTCGCAGCCAACTGGATACCCTCCGTGAGCCACTGCCTTAAATGCAGTAGCTTTAGGATACGTCTTTGTTATGATAGGATGCGCAGCCTCCAACATTGTTTTACTTTCTTGGGCTTTGGCTCTGTTTTAGTTCAAAAACAGAATAACCAGAATAACAAAATCAGTAGCAAAAAAAATCCTGGAATTGGCTTGGATTTGCATTAACTTTAGAGTAAACTGCCTATTTCAGTGGCCTTGTTTTCTTTAGCAACTTTCTTTACTTTGCATTACCCAGGTCAACAACGATGTCACGTGGTCCCCTTTTCTAGAAGGGGAACTCGTTCCTGATGGCTGTGTTCACCTGTGTGCACCCAGCAGGTCCCACCATGCACCTGTGGCTGCCAGCCTTAGAGCAGGTGTCACGAGCTGCCTGAAGCCGGCCTGGGGAGAGGGGACAGAGTGCAGGGTTCTGTCATG
>NW_006295816.1:1580987-1582775 GCF_000327345.1 Myotis davidii
AGAGGGGAGTTGGGAAGAGGGCAAGAGAGGCCAAGTGAGTGTTGTTCACTGGCGCTGAGTCTGCAAGTGCATGTCTAATAAATGAGTCCTGTGCAAATACTTGACTTTTCTAGTCTTTTCAAAACTATTTTTAAAGCCTTAACAATTGTTATATTTACTACATTGCTTTATCCCTATACACACAAGCATTTTTTTCCCCCTTGGGCCATTTCAAAGTGAGTTATAGAGGTTTTGGATATTTTATTCCTAAGTACTTTGAAGTCGAGGACCATCTCTTAGAGGCACACACCACCATCACCTCACCCAGGAGAATTAACAGTACTTCTCTCCAACCCACATGCAGGGCCCCCCAGTTACCCCTTGCGAGCTAGACTTGTGTGTTTTTTTGTTTTTGAAGTAAACCCAGGATCTAGTCCAGATGTGTGCCCGGCACCTGGCTGCGGTCTCTAAATTGAGAACAGTCCCTGGTGTGTGGGGTCGGCGTTTGGCCAGGCCAGGCCAGTTGTCCTGTAGGAGGGCCACACCCTGGGTTTGTCTGATTGTGTCTTCGTGACTCCTGTGTTTCCCGTCCCGTGGCAGTAGGTCCAGAGCCACACTGCCCAAGAGAAATGGAGCCTGGGCCACATAGGTCCAAAACACGGATAAACATAAGAAGTGGATTTAACTTTAATTATATCTTATTGATTTTTTACAGAGAGGAAGGAAGAGGGATAGAGAGCTAGAAACATCCCCACTGGGGATGCGCCTGCAACCAAGGTACATGCCCTTGACTGGAATTGAACCTGGGACCCTTCAGTCCACAGGCCGACGCTCCCCTGGATGGGGCCTGTGGGGATCGGACTGAAACCGGCTCTCCAACCTCCCCCGAGGGGTCCTGGATTGCGAGAGGGTGCAGGCCAGGCCGAGGGACCACACTGGTGCACGAATTCATGCACCAGGCCTCTAGTTTATAAATATTTATTGATATATTTATCTCCAAAATATTGTTTCAATATGTAATGAATATTTTAAAAGTATTAATGAGATATTTTACATTTTTAAAAATTTGTTTTTTATTTTTATTGATTTCAGAGAGGCAGGGAGAGGGAGAGAAAGATAGAAACATCAATGATGAGAGGGAATCCCTGCACGCCCCACACTGGGGATCGAGCTCGCAACCTGGGCATGTGCTCTTGACTAGAATCGAACCCGGAACCCTTCAGTCTGCAGGCCGATGCTCTATCCACTAAGCAAAACCAGCCAGGGCTCTACATTTCTTTTTTATGTGAACTTTTAAAAATGCAGTGTGCACTTAACATTTACAGGGCAAGCCACATTTCCAGTGCTCAGTCCCCTGCGGCTGGCGGCCTGTACTGGACAGCGCAGGATGAGACTTGATCCAGCTCAGGATCGATGTTTCTGGTACAACAGCTACGGGGTAGTAACTGCCTGTGTACAACCTTGAAACCATGCGGATCGCTGAAGGCTGAGATGCTCTTCTTCTTTTCCAGGCTGAGCGCTCTGGCATGGCGCAGGCGTGCAGGGGGTGAGGACCCAGCTCGGGGCCACGTCACTGACTTCCTCTCATCGTGAGACCGGCTGGAGCAGACTCACCTGGAGGAGCATGTCTGTGGGCCTTCTGCTGCTGTTCCCCGTCGGGGGGCGGACCTTTCTCCTCCTGCTCTGCGTGGCCATGACTCAGTCCCACTGGCCAAGTGAACCCTCGGAGGCCGCCAGGGCCTGGGAGAACCAGCTGGAGGCGTCCATGCACTCGGTGCTTTCGGACCTCCCGGAGGCTGTCCCCACGGT
>NW_006295816.1:1582807-1583753 GCF_000327345.1 Myotis davidii
GCACGGCTGTCCGGGCGCTCATTTCGAGTGACCATTCCAACAGACGTAATTGCTTCTGATGGAGAAGTCGTCAAGGTGAGACTGGATCTGAAGAGTAAATGAGGAAGAATTAATCGTCTTCCATTGTAGTTCTAGGTTTCAGTGTTTCAGTTCTTTGCTCCAGTAGTTCTGAGCTCAGTTTTTCCAGAACCTACTTATTGTCCCTTAAGAGGGGAACAGTCACTGAGGTTCATAAGAGGGTCTCCATGTATCTCAGAGTAGCATCCTAAGCCTTTATTCTTACTCCTGTTTTTAAAAAATACATTTTTATTGATTTCAGAGAGGAAGAGGGAGGGAGAGAGAAACATCCATGATGAGAGAATCATGGACCGCTGCCTCCTGCACGCCCCACACTGGGGATTGAATCCACAACCCGGGCCTGTGCCCTGACCGGGAATGGAACCATGACCTCCTGGTTCATAGGTTGACGCTCAACCACTGAGCCACGCCAGCCGGGCCGTACTCCGTTTTGAGGATGTCACCACTAAGAAGCCTTTGCGTGTGTGTACTCTTGAAGATCTCTAGGTCATCAACTTAGGGATTTGATGGAAAAAGGCCTGTGTATAGGAAAAGGTCTTTCATTAACCATGGGGTTAAACCCAAGAGCTACAGAACTTTTAAATGCTTTGAACCTATTTTTTAAAATGAAGTATGAATAGTAGAGGAGTTTCGCTCTAATTTAGTGTTCTATGTTTACTAATGTATTTGGTCACTTAGGAACCAAAATTAGTACCCAGACTTCAGCCTGGCCCCATCTCCTGGGGGAAGCAGATGGGAAAAGGGGGGGATCCGAGACCGTGTCAGGGCAGGAAGAGCACCGTGGCCGATCCGGGGTGGGAACCAGGCAGCACAGGAAGCTGCTGTGTGCGGAAGCACCACGCTGTGTCGAGGGGTGGGGGGGGGGGGC
>NW_006295816.1:1583787-1590832 GCF_000327345.1 Myotis davidii
GCGTGAGTGAGTTGGCGTGGTGGCCCTGTGGGTGCGTGGGTGTCCCTCTCAAACTGTGAGCATCTAGAGCAGAGGTCAGCACCCTTTTCTTCAAGGGCCAGATGGTATGTTAGGCGTCATGGGCCCTCTGATTTCTCTGCCAGTTCTTCAGCTCTGCCAGGGTGGGGCAGGGACCCACAGACGCCCGTGAGTGAGTGGGCGTGGCTGTGCTCCAATAGCACTCACTATGGACACAGAAGGTGACATTTGAATTTCATATGATTTTCACATGTCAAGGAATGCTTTTGTTTTGCTTATTGATTTTTTTTTTAATTACTTGAAAATGCAAAGAAAACAAACCTATTTTTAGTCCTGGGCTATACAAAAACAGGTAGCGGAGGCCAGATTTAGCTCACAGCTATCCCAATCTACAGCATTCATTCCTTAGAGGTGTGGCTTGAAAATATTTTAAGATCTATACTTAGGCCTGGCTGGTATGGCTCAGTGGTTGAGCATCAACTCATGAACCAGGAGGTCACGGTTCAATTCCCAGTCAGGGCCCAGGCCCAGGATGCGGGCTCCATCCCCAGTAGGGAGCGTGCAGGAGGCAGCCGATCTATGATTCTCTCTCATCATTGATGTTTCTATCTCTCTCTCCCTTTCCCTTTCTCTCTGAAATCAATAAAAATATTTTAAAATGCTAGCCAATTAAAAAAAATCTATACTTGGTTAAGGTAGTTTTATATCTGCATTGCATTTAGACTTGTACATACACATAGTGTTCTGACTACCTATTAGTGTGTTCAAACCACCAAAGGTTAGTAGTTTAAAACAACCCGTTTGTTTTGCTCCCATGTTTGTGGCCAGGAATTGAGGGATTCAGAGCTCCTCTGAATCTTACCTCTGCTCCCATGGCACCAGCTGGAGTGGCTCCTTGGGGCTGGAGGCCGCGCTTCCAGGATGGCTCATGCATGATTTGCTCTAATTCCGTCAATAAAAATGCAAGCTCCCTGGCGGCAGGGAGCGTAGCTGGGACTGCTGGTCAGGGTTCTGGGTTCCTTCCCATGCAAGCCTGTCCACGGCTGCTTGATTTCCTCATGGCACAGTAGCTGGGCTCCTTGATGAGGTGGTTCAGGAAACAGGGCGTGGGAGGAGCCAGTCTCCTCAGGCCTTGACTTGGAAACTGCACAGCAACATTCCTTGTACGCCACCGGGCAGAGCACGAACAGTCTCGTCGGTCCTTACCCATAGCTTGCCCCTCCATGCCCCCAGCCCAGGCATCTAGATTAGAAACGGCCACAAATTCTGTGCCCCTCTCCATGCCCCAAGCTTCGTGGGTGTCCCTCTCAAACTGAGCATCTCTAGAGCAGAGGTCAGCACCCTTTTTCTTCAAGGGCCAGATCTCTCACGATTCAGAGGAAATTACAAGGCCCCACACCCCCAGACACAAGAGGGGTGATGATGCCCCTTCCCTGAACCTCGGCAGCCCCCCCCCCCACACCCACCCATCCTGTGGTCTTCCTTTTCCCTGTCGGCCCCTTCTCTGCAGGTCATGGCTTGTTGTCAGGGTGGCCTTGATCGCAGAGGTGGTCACGCTTCTGAAGAGGCTGCTCACTTCACAAGCTCCTTCTAGTTTGTGGGTTCCCACCTACCCTTCACAACCCCCCAGCAAGCCTAATGCGAGTCTGACCGTTCGGTGAAGAATGACGGTTTGGGGGTACATTTCTTGCGCAACTGCAGATTTGATGTGGGCATCCAAACCCCGCCCTGGTTGCCCTCCTTCCAGTGGCTGTGGAATGTCTTACGTGGGTTCGTTGGACCACAGGTGCCTGGCAGTGCTGCAGTGCGCCAGGCATTTGCTGCATCTGGCAGACGCTTAACAGGCTTACTCTCAGGAGGAGGAAAGAGGTTTTACTGGAAAACAGGATTTTATCTGAGCATATTTATCTGTAAAGCAGACCACTTAGTAGCTGATGAGCCTGTAGAGAAACGTGTAGATGTGTGGCTCTTCATCCGGGAGAGCGGTGGGGCGTCGGAGCAGATGCCGTCCTCCCTGGCTCTTGGGTTTCCCTAACACAGGATTGAAGTCTTGCTGTTAAAGGAATTGTTTCCCTCATTATAATAATGGGGCATAAATATACGTTGTAGAAAAGGGAAAAAGGAATTCTTTTGTGGTTCCTCCCACTCAGCAAACTCCTCCATCATTTTCTGTCTTCATCGAGAGCCGGCCTGTCACATGCCCACCAGACGCGTTAGGCCTGGGAGCACACTGGATATGTTTTCACCTCTTTTCATTCACTGTAGCTTGAGTTGTTCTCCCTGGGTTAAGCATTTTCTGAGAATATAATATAACTTTCTCTTTTCTTAAAATATATTTTTATTGATTTCAGAGAGGAAGGGAGAGGGAGGGAGAGAGAGCCATCAATGAGAGAGAATCATCGATCAGCTGCCTCCTGCATGCCCCCACTGGGGATTGAGCTTGTAACCTGGGCATGTGCCCATGACTGGAATTGAACCCAGGACCCTGCAGTCCGCAGGCTGACGCTCTTATCCACTGAGCCAAACCGGCTAGGGGCCCCGCCTCTGTTCTTGACCCCTAGTGTTTTCCATACTGAAGCAAGAGACAGCTTGATCTTTGTAAAGCTTAATCGGCTTCACACCTCCTTCCCCCCGTTAGGAGCTGCACTTGGGAGCGAGCCCCTTCCCTTTGTAAACCATGCCCCAGCCACAGTCGCCCTCCTGCTGCACCTGCCACGCTCGGGCTCCCCCAGGCCTCTGGCTTCCTTCTGTCGGCATCACCTGCACCAGCCTGAACATCACCGGGGCCCTGAGTCCTTTCCCTCCGCCCGATGAAAGGCGCTGTCCCACGGAACCCTGTGCCACCTTCTTAGCAAACGTCTGTACTTGGGATTCTTTCTGTCGCACTGTCGGCCCTCAGATGCGTATGGGCTGGCAGGAGGCGTGAGGCCTCTCCAGGGCCTGCGAACCTGCTTGGGTTGTCAGCCTGCCTGGCCGTGTGCAGGGAGAACACCAGCCCACGTGGGGGCGATGAGGGGAAGCCTCCTGTGGGTTCCTAGGAGAGCAGGTCTTCTGGCAGCTTTGGACGTGGCCGGCTGCCTCGTGAGGACTTGTGGGCAGAGCGTCCGCCCGAGATCTGCTGAGCTCAGCCGGTGGGATGCTCACCCTCGCTGGCGGGTCGGGGCTGTGCCCGGGGTTGTGATGGGAGAAGGCAGTGTGTGCAGCAGGCGCTGAAAGGACAGAAGGTTAGGTCTCATGCTAGTGCGCTGCAGGGCCGCCTGCCGAGCCTTTGTGAGCTGTGTGGGCCGTGGGTTATGCTGCTTCAGGAGGTTGGAGCAGCTCGGGGCATCACAGTGGCAGAGGGTGTGTGCTTGGCGTCAGCCAGGTGTGCCCATCGCGGTGCCCACACTGGATGCACCAGGCTGCAGGGAAGCCGCCTGCCTGGAAGGTGGGCCTGAGGCCTGAGCCTGTGCTCTGCCCACACCCGACACCTTCCCATCCGGAGCCGCGTCCCGCCTCAGCCTGGCCAGCACCGCTGCGCCCCTGTCGTCTCAGCTCTGCCCGCTTCCCTCCCAGTGGACTCCATGGACTCGATGCGAGAAGGGGTGCAGCCACTGCCGGCCCTGGTGGCCGCCTGACCTTCCTGGGAGACCTGTGCCACCAGCCTCTCCCCCTGCGGCCCCAGGACACCGCAGCAGGGGGTCCTGGCGGGCTCCTGTGGGCCAGAGGGATGCCGTGTGTGCTCAGCCCGGTCGTGCTGTTCTTGGCTCTCACAGCTGCCTTGGACCCTAGGGCACCCTCCCTCCTCCCAGGGTCTCTTGGGCCAGGTCCCGACTCCAGCTTGCCCTGCTGGGCGGACCCACAGTGCCCCTTACCCGCCTGCCGCTGGCTCCCTCGCAAGGGCGTCTTCCTCTGACTGAGGGAGTGTGGCTCCCTGGCTGCGGAGGGTGAGGAGACGCCCCAGCCCTTCCTCTGGCGGGGGCAGGGGGGCCTCTCGTGAAGGGACCGGGCTGCCTCCTTGAGGCCCCTCAGATGCCTCCTGTTAGTGGTGCCTCCCGGATGGCTTTCACCCCTCAGCCTCCTGGCCCCGAGACAATGCGGACTTTCCTTCAGCCCAAGATGCCGGCAGCCTGGGAGCAGCCCTTCCTGGGGCCATGCTCTCAGCGCTGGCACGGCCCCCAATTGTTCCTCGGAGAACAATGGCCACTCTCTTTGGCCGGGAAGGGGAGCTCATGAAAGGAGCGTTTCTTCCGATGCTTGAGGGCTTTGTGGCACCCGCCTGCGTGAGATGAACTGCGGTCTCTTCCTGCCGCGAGTGGGTGCTGCCCGGCTCTGAATGGGCCCCTTGTGAGCGCCACACCGGAGAGGCGGGTGGAGGGCCGGCAGCCCTGGGTGGGTTGTCAGAATGGCATTTGCCTGGACGCATCAACTCAGATTCTTAGGAGAATATAGCTTCTGTGTTTTCAAATAAATACTGACAAGGACCGAAAGGACATGACAGAGTAAAAATAGACGGTGGCAGGGCTCGGGACAGAGGGGCCGACTCTGAGGTTATCAGCGGCCGTCACTGCGCTCGGTTGTCCCTCACTCTTGGGGAATAAGGTTAATTTTTGTTTTTAGGTGAGAGCAGGTACCGTTAGGTAAACGCTTCGTAATCAGACCAGAAAGGCACTGACTGGGCTGGACAGGTGTGTTCACAGTGTGGTCCTGTGGCCGTGGCCTTTGTGGCAAGAGCCACGTGCTGGTGTGAGGTCTGCATGTCTGGCAGGGATTGATGGTCTTTCGTGGGTGTGGCTCTGCGTTACTAGCACCCCTCCCACCATGGCTCTTCCCCTTCTGAGGGGAGAATGTCTTCACCTTTGACCTCAAGCCAGAGGCTCTTCCTGTTGACCTCCCCGCAGCCCGGCCCAGCCATGAGGCTGCCCATGTGCATCGTTTGCAGAGGTTGATGTTGGCCGCAGAGCAGATTAGTCTCATTGTCATGGTCCATGACACAGACCGGGATCCCCCTGGATGTGAGCACAGGGGGCCTCTGATGCTTGCCTCCTGCCTCCCTGAGCAGAGGAGGCCACAGTCGGCCCTGACCCACCGTGTCGGGGAGCCTCCAGGATAGTGCCTGTGGGGCCGGGCAGACAGCTGCAACTGGCCCAGCTCTGCCGCGTGGCAAGGGGCCAGGAGCAGGGACCGGGCTCAGGGAGGTCGGGTCTTGCCAGGGCAGGCTGCTAGAGGCCCTGGCCAGGGGTTACAGGACGCAGGCGGGGCCACTTTGAAGTGGGCCACTGAGAAGACCCTCCAGTACACCTGTGGGGGGTTCAGGGAAAGGCTCAGCTGACCCCTGACTGTCCTGTCTTGGAGGTTTAGTTGGAAGGGTTACGACTAAGGCCCGAAGGAACCCTCCAAAAGGTTTGCAGCGTGAGAAAATGCTCACCAAGCGCAGATGATGATACTTCATTGCCTCTTTGCTGGCATCATCAGCTCACCAGTGACATGGTGTGGCACTGTCCGCCCATCTCTGGAGTCTTCTCTGGCCACGTCCAAGTCCTACAACTCCTGCCTGGGCCAGACACCCAGGTGTGGGGTCTAGGTGGTAAAACGGGTTTTCTTGGTTCCAGAAGCCAAAGGTCATAGAAGTAATTCGGCCCCAGGACGAGTCCGGTTTCAGCTGGTCTTCCCGTTGTGCCTGGCCGGCTGGCACCCTGTGCCCGGAGCCCTTTGCTGACGCGAGGACTAAGGAATGGGAGCTCCCCCGCCGTTCGCTCTTCTCGGGGGGCGGGGGGGACGTTCGTGCTGCCTGGTGTGAGCACGGGAGCCGCCTCTTCCTCAGCCCGGGTTTGAGGGTGGACTGTGGGAGAGACCGTCCCAGGAGGAGCAGGGGTCTGTTACTAGTCCGCTAGTCCACACTGAGGGGAGCCCCACACCTTCCCCGGGGCAGCCCCCCAGGCCTGGCTCGGGGTTTGTTGCGGGCAGCCTTGACTCCTGGGCCTGCCCGCCTCCGAGGTTTTGGTTCTCAGGGTTTGGATGAACTTCATGGATCAGGGTTTCTGACGCGGGCACGTGTGGCCCGAGGTCCTACTTTCCTCTGAGCCGGGCTTGCCTTCCGCCTCAGACACGTCTGTGCTGAGGGCTGGCTGCTGAAACGGCAGAGGTTTCTGGCTCTTTCTGGCCTGGGATATTCTCAGGTGGGCTTCGCCCTGCGGACTCTGCCTCCTGCAGGTGCTGTGTTCCCACTGCCGCCCAAAGGCTCCTTCCCAGGCGCTGCATTGTAAGGTCAGCAGGCCTGTCTCCGCCACTCCAGGCGGGGGAGGGGGGGGGGCTGAGTGACCGGAAGCCCTGGGGAGCCCATGGCGGGGACCAACCTGTCCCCAGCCTCACGTGCTCGTGCCAGAGCACCCCGTGAGCTGATTTGGCCCCTCCCCTGCCGCTCCCAGCCCAGCAGCCTCGGGAGGTAGTTGCGGGTGGGAACAGTGTGGCTCCAGAGATAGTGAGAGCCTGGGTGCAGGTAGGCCGCCCGGTGGTCCTGCCGGAGACTGGGAGGGAGTGAGTGCCGGAGCTGGGGCCCCACAGCACGTCCTCCCCTGCCCGGGCCCCCAGGGCTCCCATCTGGTGCTGCGGACGGAAGCGGGTCCGAGGGCCCAGCCGGCCTGTTCCGAGAAGACCCGGCTTCCCCTGCTGCAGTCTTGTTCCCTGGGTGCCTTGAGCTTCTGCTTTGGGGATGACTCGGGAGACAAGGCCTCAGGTTCCGGGTCCAAGGCCAGTTAGGAAGGGGTCTGGGGAGTGGGGCCTGGGCACGCCCTGACCGTGCGTGCTGCAGCTTCACTGTGTCCGGGTGGGGGGGGGTTGGCTGGGGAAGCAGCGCCGAGCATTCAGCACGTGCCTGTGCTGTGATGGAATGGCATCGCCTCTCTCTTTACAGATGAGAAAACGGGCTGAGGGTGGGTCGGGCCTCAACCTGCCTGGACCTGGGCCTCAGCCCGGGCTCCTGCCGATGGGGCTTCCCCTCGGGGAGCCTGACGTTACAGGATGAGTCCTGGCTTGTCACGGAGGCTGT
>NW_006295816.1:1590901-1591569 GCF_000327345.1 Myotis davidii
CCCGAGAGGGAAGTGGCCCGAGTTCTGAAAGCTGGGAGGCTGTCCGACTCCATGGACTGAGGCTCCTGCTTTGTCAAGTGAGCAGGTGTTGCCTCCACGGAGCACCTGGGGGACGGGCCGCTGGTGGAACCCTCGGTGCCGTGGATGCTGCCAGCCCCCCGGGCAGGTCAGACCCCGTTGAGGGGCTTTCCCCACGCGGCCTTGGGGCCTTGGGAGTGCGGGTGCCGCTCGTCCTGGACTGGGCTGGTTCCTGTGGGATCAGGAGTGTGGCTCCTGCGTTCTCCTTATTCCCTTGGATGCTTGGAGCGCTGCTGTGAGGTCTGAGTGCGGACCAAGCCCTTCTATTAAGTCCGTGTCCTGCAGAGCGCTGCGGGCTGCCCTGCCAGACCCACCATGCTCTGCGGTGCAGGGGTTAGAGCTCACGTAGGGCCTTTCCTTCCTGTCTCGGCGACCCCAAGGCCCTGGGAGCCGTCTGCCTCAGGCTGCAGACCCAGGTCGAGGGCCGGTCCTGTGGCCAGGCCTGGCTGGGGCTCTAGGCCCCCGAGGAGCCAGAATCTGCAGAGGCGAAGGCAGGCAGGGGCGCAGGTTGGAGTCTTGGCTCCGTTCTCCTGACAGGGCCTGTCCTCTGCCTGTGGCGCTGGAGGCGGACCCGAGGGAAAGAACTGGTC
>NW_006295816.1:1591640-1593051 GCF_000327345.1 Myotis davidii
TTGGTCTTCCAGTGACTGAGCATTTTCACTTGCTCCGGTGAAGCCTGGGCTTTTCTTCCCGTGTGCTCCTGTGTTACACGCCATCGACATGGCGGTGTTACTTGGCTGTGAGGGAGCCTAGGCCAGAGAGGGGCCCGAGTTCATTCCTAGGAAAGCCCACAGCACCCGGGGCTGTTGGGTCAGCAGGTGGGGCGCTGGAGGGGTGGCCCTTCTCCGTCCTAAAGGGCCCGGTGCAGCGGGGCAGCCACGGGAAAGCACTGGGCGGCTTGCTCATCTGCTGCTGGAGGAAGTCGGGGCCGGGCACAGGCCTAGCTGCCTGGCCGCTCAGGAATGTCCCCTGGGCCTGGCCAGCCAGTTGGCACCCACCTTTGGAGCCCCTCCTGGTCTCTGTACAGGTGGCTTTTCCTTCCTGACTTCACCCAGAGCGTCATCCAGGCCCCCTTCCCCCCGAGCCCCCTCTGCCAGGTGTGCTCTCCGCTCAGTGGTGGCTGTGGGGCGGAGGCTTAGGAAACGTCCTTGGAGGGCAGAGGCCGAGCTCCACACCCCGATCACCTGCTGCCACCTCTCAGGACCCCAGGGCCTGCCCGCCCTCTGAAACAGCTCACGGTTCCCCAGCTGCTCCATTGGGCCTTACCTCTTTGCTTCATGTTTTTTGCAGAATGAGCATTCAAACTTTGCTTTATATGTTTATAGGTGATTGAGGCTGTTTACATATTTAACCTAATAGAAGTAAAAAAGGAAAGCACAAGTTTTTTAGTCAAAGCATTTGAAATATTTTTTATAGCTAAAAAAGCTTGTAAAGGAAAATATATTTAATGTTTTTCATGGATCTGAAAATAGCAATTCCTACAGATATTTACCAGATCTGATGCTGGCTGTGTTAGCAGCAAATGGTTAGTGAGTTGGCAGAGGACGGGGGCTAGCGGAATATCAGATGGCGGTGCCCCTCCCAGGGTGGAAGGTGGTGCCTGCAGAGGGCAAGGAGGTGGCCGGCCTGTCGCTGCTATAAGCCCCACAGTGTTCTGTTTTACTTAATATATTTTTATTGATTTCAGAGAGGAAGGGAGAGGGGGGGAGAGAGAGAAACATCCCTGATGAGAGAGACTTATTGATTGGCTGCCTCCTGCACGCCTACATTGGGGATTGAGCCCGCAACCCGGGCATGTGCCCTTGACCAGAATCAAACCATGACTTCCTGGTTCATAGGTCGATGCTCACCCACCGAGCACCTGGGCGGGGCCCCACAGCACTCTTGAGCCCCAGTGCCCCCGTTCTCTGGGATGAGACCTCTTCGAGCGCCCGCCCGCTGTCTCGAACCGTGTGGCCTTGACCTTTCAAGCTAGCCCACCCGGCAGCCCCGTCTCTCCCGACAGCCCAGTGAGCCGGACAGAGGAGTGGTTCCCTCAGCAGG
>NW_006295816.1:1593101-1594706 GCF_000327345.1 Myotis davidii
GGGCCCCAGTGTAATGGTGACGGGTTCCAGGTGAGGCAGCGACAGCAGCACTCACCTCAGGCCGGTGTCTCTTCCAGGTTTCCGCTGCCGGGAAGGAGGCCTTGCCGCCCTGGCTGCACTGGGACCCGCAGAGCCGCAGCCTGGAGGGCCTCCCCCTCGACACCGATAAGGGGGTGCATTACATCGCGGTGAGTGCTGCGCGGCCGGGGGCCAACGGGAGCTTCGTCCCCCAGGCCTCCAGCGTGTTCTCCATCGAGGTTTACCCGGAGGACCACAGCGAGCTGCAGGCCGTGCGGGCGGCGCCTGAGCCCGGGGAGCTGGCGCCCTCTGCCTGTGCCGCGGACGAGCCGGTGACCGTGCTGACGGTCATTCTGGACGCCGACCTCACCAAGATGAGCCCGCGGCAAAGGGTGGCCCTGCTGCGCAGCATGCGGAGCTTCTCGGGGGTGGAACCGCACAGCATGAAGCTGGTGCCCGTGGTGAACAACCGGCTGTTCGACATGTCTGCCTTCATGGCCGGCCCCGGCAACGCCAAGAAGGTGGTGGAGAACGGGGCCCTGCTGTCCTGGAGGCTGGGCTGCTCCCTGAACCAGAACAGTGTGCCTGACATTCGCGGCGTGGAGGCGCCTGCCCGGGAAGGGGCCCTGTCTGCCCAGCTCGGCTACCCCGTCGTGGGTTGGCACATCGCCAACAAGAAGCCCCCTCTCCCCAAACGCATCCGGCGGCAGATCCATGCCACACCCACGCCTGTCACTGCCATCGGCCCCCCCACCACAGCCATCCAGGAGCCGCCATCCAGGATCGTGCCCACCCCCACGTCTCCAGCCATTGCTCCTCCCACAGAGACCATGGCTCCTCCGGTCAGGGACCCTGTTCCTGGGAAGCCCACAGTCACCATTCGCACCCGCGGGGCCATTATTCAGACCCCAACCCTGGGCCCCATCCAGCCCACTCGGGTGTCAGAAGCTGGCACCACGGTTCCTGGTCAGATCCGCCCAACGATGACCATTCCTGGCTACGTGGAGCCCACGGCGGTTGCTACCCCTCCCACGGCTACCACCAAGAAGCCACGAGTATCCACGCCAAAACCAGCCACGCCTTCTACTGACTCAACCACCACGACTCGAAGGCCGACCAAGAAGCCACGCACCCCCCGACCGGTGCCCCGGGTCACCACCAAAGCGCCCATCACCAGACTGGAAACGGCCTCCCCGCCTACACGCATCCGCACCACCACCAGCGGGGTGCCCCGCGGAGGGGAGCCCAACCAGCGCCCGGAGCTCAAGAACCACATCGACAGGGTGGACGCCTGGGTCGGCACCTACTTTGAGATGAAGATCCCGCCAGACACCTTCTACGACAAGGAGGACACCACCACCGACAAGCTGAAGCTGACCCTCAAGCTCCGGGAGCAGCAGCTGGTGGGCGAGAAGTCGTGGGTGCAGTTCAACAGCAACAGCCAGCTCATGTACGGCCTGCCCGACAGCAGCCACGTGGGCAAGCACGAGTACTTCCTGCACGCCACCGACAAGGGCGGCCTGTCGGCCGTCGACGCCTTCGAGATCCACGTCCACAGGCGCCCGCAGGGGGACAAGGCGCCCGCGC
>NW_006295816.1:1594828-1595079 GCF_000327345.1 Myotis davidii
CCTTTGCCTTCGGGGACCGCAACTGCAGCACCGTCACCCTGCAGAACATCACCCGGGGCTCCGTCGTGGTGGAGTGGACCAACAACACGCTGCCCCTGGAGCCCTGCCCCAAGGACCAGGTCCTGGCGCTGGGCCGGAGGATCGCCGAGGATGACGGGAAACCCCGGGCCGCCTTCTCCAACGCCCTGGAGCCCGACTTCCAGGCCTTGAGCGTGGCTGTGACGGGCTCCGGGAGCTGCCGACACCTGCAG
>NW_006295816.1:1595184-1608286 GCF_000327345.1 Myotis davidii
TGCCCTCTGAGGCGCCGACCACCGCGGTGCCCGACAGGGACCCCGAGAAGAGCAGCGAGGATGACGTGTACCTGCACACGGTCATCCCGGCCGTGGTGGTCGCCGCCATCCTGCTCATCGCCGGCATCATCGCCATGATCTGCTATCGCAAGAAGCGGAAGGGCAAGCTCACGCTGGAGGACCAGGCCACCTTCATCAAGAAGGGCGTGCCCATCATCTTCGCCGATGAGCTGGACGACTCCAAGCCGCCCCCCTCCTCCAGCATGCCGCTCATCCTGCAGGAGGAGAAAGCCCCCCTCCCGCCGCCCGAGTACCCCAACCAGAGCGTGCCCGAGACCACTCCTCTCAACCAGGACACCATGGGAGAGTACACGCCCCTGCGCGAGGAGGATCCCAACGCGCCTCCCTACCAGCCTCCCCCGCCCTTCACCGCCCCCATGGAGGGCAAGGGCTCCCGCCCCAAGAACATGACCCCGTACCGGTCACCCCCTCCCTACGTGCCCCCTTAACCCACAAGCGCCTAGGTGGAGGCAGGGTAGGGCAGGGCCCTGGAGACAACACGGTGTTGTCGTGGAGACCGGTGGCCTGCTGACCACCGCCCACTGGGCGCCGACACCTGACCTAGCACACACTGATGCGGGGCTGGACACGCCCGCCTCTCTGTCCTCCTAACCCCAAAGCGGCTGGAGAGGCTTTGGGGACATTTTTACTTTTCTTTTTGCCTAACAGCTTTTTGTTTGTTCATAGAGAGTTCTTCGCTGCGTGTGGCTGGCTGGCTCGGAAGCACCGTGGGATGGAGGTGGCTGGAGAGGGAGGAGCCGATGAGCTCGCAGGCAGTGCTGGGCGGCCTCGGCCTCTGCGTTTTGCCTTTAACACTAACTGTACTGTTTTTTCTATTCACGTGTGTCTAGCTGCAGGATGTAACATGGAAAACAGTAGCTAAAGATTACATTCAAAGGACTTTCTTAAGGTTAAGTTTTTACATTTAATCTGCTGTTTACCTAAACTTGTATGTGTAATTTTTGGGTGGGTGTGGGAAATTGCTTTGCTAAAAATAAGCTCCCAGGGTGTTTCAAACTTAGAAGACCAAGGGACAGTCTTTTTTATCAAAGGAATCCTATTTTTTCACACTACGTCAGCCTGGTTGCTCCCATCCCCCAGAGCCTGACTGGGGGCCTCCCGGCCCTGGCTGAGGGGCCAGGGCCCTGGTGCTGGGCTTGCTCTCCCGCTGTAGCCAAGGGCTGGACGCTGGAGGGGCCTCTGGGCCGTGGCCATCACCCCACCCCATGCACGCTCGCAGCTCACCACCCAGGGGTCTTCATTTCCATAGAAACGGGACTCCAAGAGGCAGCGGGCCACGGCCCCAACCTAGGTGCTGCAGGGCGGGCCAGCCGCTCATGGGGCGTCGGGGGGTCGAGGGGCTCGACCACAGCAGCCTGGTTTCTTTTCCCTTCTGTGTTTTCCCCAAAAGGAGTATCACGGTTTTAGACACACTCAACGGGGGACATTTTGGTGAAGATGCAATATTTTTGTCATGTGATGCTCTTTCCTCACTTGACCTTGGCCACATTGTCCCAACAGTCCACAGCCCCCCCACCCCCCCACCCCCCTCTCTGGCGCTCCAGTCCCAGGCCTGGGGCCTGACGGCTGGGAAAGGCTGGCGGCTGGGGAGGAGTGCCAGCAATAGTTCACAGTGAAAACCTGTGGGCTCTCAAAGCTAATTTTTTACTAAAGTTTTTATACAGCCTCAAATTGTTTTATTAAAAAAAGATTTAAAATGGTGATGCTTACAGCAGTTTGTACAAGCTCTTAGTGTCGACTCCATGGAACTGACGGCTTTGTTCATTTTGATTTGGTTTTATTTTTTACCCCTTCCTTCCTTCTTTCTTCTTCTTCTTTTTTTTTTTTTTTGCCCCTTCCTTTCTTATCGGCTTAAATTCTGGAATTACACTGGGGCTCCTTTTGCCTTTTTTAGCAGAGTGTCCGTCCATCTGCATCTCTGTCCCATGACTCAGGGGCGCCCCCTCTGCTTGGATTCCCCTTTGGGAGGAACCATTTGAGCTGACTTGAGGCCTGAGAGGTACTGGCGGTACCTCTGAGGGAGGAATGCCTTTTGCAATAATGTGATGGAGGGCGGCGTGTGGGCCCAGGCTCCCTTTGCACACCGAGCAGCCACTTCTAAGCCATATAGACCTTTTGCAGAGGATCATGTGTGCTGCCTCCGGAGGGAGGGCCGTCGGGGGGTCTCCACCGTGCCCTCCAGAGGGTCTTTCCCCTGGGCCTTCTCTGCAGGGCGCAGCCCTTCTCTCCCCTGCCCGGCCCCAGTGGGAGCTTGAGTGGGCGTGCCCTGTGGGGGCGCCTGCAGATGGAGGCTCAGTGGACCTCCGGTGCCCGGGCCTTGTGCCTCCAAGCCCTGATCCAGGCCGGAGTTTCCCCTATGCCCCAGAGGCAGGAGCACAAGTGGGGTCTGACCTGAGAGACTATTTTTGATGACCTCATCAGAAAGTAAACAATTCTGGTGTTCCAGGTGAGGGCTCTGAAAGGCTTTCCAAACAGCTCAGTTGCCCCTAGCAACCCCACCGTGGGGGGCGCACGGCCATACAGAGATGTGGCTGGCCCAGAATGGCCTGTTGCCATAGCAACTGGAGGCGCTGGGGCAGTGAACAGAATAACAAGGGCAACAATGCCTTTGCCGGCAGCTCCCCTCCCCCTGTGCGGGCTGCTGATGCCGCTGCGTCGCTCTGGGAGAGCCAGTCTCACATTCAAGTGTTCACCAACCACTGGCGGGTTTTATTTCCTTCTGTATGGGTTTAAGATGTGTTTTCTGCATTCTGTATAGAGACATATCAAACTAAATAAAAGCAGTGTCTTTATTACAATGCCATTGCCTCCAAGCGGCTCTTTCCCGTACTTCAAGCCTTTCTGGGACATGAGGGGGGAGGGTGGGGAGATGGGGGCCAGGCAGGCCCAGTCCAAGGTGGCTTTTGAGCTGCTCACCTTTGGGCCTCCCCGGCCTTACCAGCTCTGCACCCCTCAGAGTGGGTGGGTGTGCTCCCCACAAGTTCTGCCCACAGGTGAGCCCTCCTTAGCACTTGTGTCTGAGCCTGCTGAGACAAGTCTGTTTGCTCATGGGGGGGTGGGGAGGGGAGAGGCAGAAAACTCAGTGAAACCGGGCGGGGGGCGGGGGCAGGGAGTGGGAAAGGCCCTGCCATAGGCCCTGCCCAAGCCGGTCAGCCCCTGCAAGTCCAGGGCAGGAGCCCCTCAGCCTGGGCCCCTGCAAGGACGGGCACTTAGGGATTCCTCTGGCTGCAGCTCCGCCCCAGCTCCTGTCTCCTGCCTTGGGGCCTGGGGCTGGCCACTCTCCCAGACAGTCTGGAGGCAGGTGTGGCCTTGGCCTGAGAGTGGGGAGAAAGGGAGACCTGTTTCTGGCAGCTGTTAGGCCTGGGTGGGCCTGGAGGCCCTGGGCCTGCCCCCGAGTGCCCTGCCTGGGCTGGGCCGGCCAGCTGGGAGGCTTAATGTGACTACCTGCCGGGAAGGGGCTGGGTAGCCCTGGGACACTGCCCGGGGGTGGGAGGTGGGGGATGCGATAGCTGTGTCTTCCAAGGCCATTGGTCACAGGACAGCTGGTATCTCATCTGGTGGAAACAGAGCCTCATTGATTTTTATCCCCAAAACAGTCACTGATTGTGCCCACATCCTTATTCCAGACCACCTTCTGCAGCATAGCCCCTGGTGTGGAAGGATAACCTTCAAGACCCAGATATGGCCCCAGACTGCAGCCAGAGCTGAGTGCCAGAGTGGGGGTTGTTGAGGGTCAAGAAACGACTTCTGGAAGAAGTGCTACGGGAGGCGGTGGCCAGTAGGGGTTCAGGGACGCAGACCCCTGGGCCGGGCAGCAGGGGCCCAGGAAAGGAGGCTGCCCTTGCTCTGTTGGCTCAGGAAGTTCTTACTAATGTCTAACTGGAAGCCGCTGGATTGAGTGGAATCATGACCCTGAGCTCCAGGAGAGGGATCCCCTGGTTTCAGCAGAGAACAGGAAGGCCAGCAAGGCAGGGAGAGAAGCCACAGGGAAGATCTGATGTTTGGTTGGCAGCCCCGCCCCCAACACTCCTGCCAGGGCTGTGGCCTCCCCTTGGTGGGCGTGGGGACTGTCCGCTCAGGTCTTTTTTAAAATTTTTATTCATTTCAGAGAGGAAGGGAGAGGGAGAGGGAGATAGAAACATCAGTGATGAGAGAAAATCATTGATTGGCTGCCTCCTGCACCCTCCCCCCAACCTGGGATCGAGCCCACAACCCGAGCATGTGCCCTTGAATGGAATTGAACAGCGGGACCCTCCAGTCCGCAGGCCAACGCTCTCTCTATTCACAGAGCCAAACCAGCCGGGGCTGCTCAGGTCTTCGGAGCTGGAGAGAGGGTGATGGAGGGAGGGGCAGGACAGGACATAATGGGGGAGAAATAGGGGTTGTCACCCGCAGGAATCTGCTTCCTATGTGCCTCTGACCCCGGGCGAGTCCCCGGGGTCCCTCTGGCCTGGCTTCCCCGTCTGTGAGGAGGAAACGGCGTCCGGGACCTGGAGGGGTGGTGGGATTGGAACAAGTTGCGCCTAACGCGCTGCTTGCAAAAAGGGCAGAGAGTCCAAGTGAGGATAAAGGAGTTGGCATTCTCCCCTGAGCCAGAGCTGTTGGCTGGGGGACACTGGGGTGCCTACAGCTCCTGCCAGGCTAGCTCTCCCTCTGGAATCCCATCAACGTGGTGGGGACTCGAGGCTCTATTGCAGCCACCGGCCGGGCCTCCGCCTGCTCCCCACCCTGGAAAAGTCCTGAGGAGAGGCCCTCTCCCAGCTTCCCTGGCGCGTGGGAGGCTTCTCGAACCCGACTTCCCAGGGTGAGCTCACTCCGCTGCCCATCCCTTAAGCACACCCCGCCGCCATGACTTACGATCTTCCTGCTTTGCTGACCTGATGGATGTATGTGTTTTGCTTCTTATTTTTTCTTTTCTTTCAAAAATATTTTTTTTTATTGATTTCAGAGAGGAAGGGAGAGAGAGATGGACACATCAGTGCTATGAGAGAATCATTGATGGGCTGCCTCCTGCACGCCCACTACTGGGGACCAAGCCCGCAACCCGGGCCTGTGCCTTGACTGGCTCACAGACCCACGCTCAACCACTGAGCCATGCCGGCCGGGCTGCTTACCTTCTTGATCACCATCTTGGGACAATATGACTGAGGCCCAGAGAAGGCAATGGTCCAGGCCCCAGATTAAATTCTAAACACTTCAAATATTTTATTTTTTATTTTATTAAAATATATTTTATTGGTTTTTCACAGAGAGGAAGGGAGAGGGATAGAGAGTTGGAAACATTGATGAGAGAGAAACATTAATCAGCTGCCTCCTGCACACGCCACTGGGGATGTGCCCACAACCAAGGTACATGCCCTTGACCGGAATCGAACCTGGGACCTTTCAGTCCGCAGGCCGACGCTCTATCCACTGAGCCAAACCGGTTAGGGCTATTTTTTCCTCTCTTTTATTGATGTGAGAGAGGGAGAGGGAGACGGGTTTGTTGTCGCACCTACCCATGCATTCATTGGTTAATTCCTGAATATGCCCTGACCAGGGATTAAACAGTTCAGATTTTTTTTCTGATTGTAACATTTTGTTCATATTGTGGAGGGCGAAGAAGTATTGAAGCCCCCACTGAGGGGTGCTGGGTAGCATTCCTTTATGGGGACCCTAGAAGACCCGGAGAAGATAGGCCAAGATATTCACAGTGGGGGTTCCCCTCTTCTGGGGAGGGGGCGTTGCTCCTGCAGGAGGGGCCTGCCTGGGGGCAGCTGGGGCAAGAGCAGCAGGAGACCTGGCCGCCAGGGTTCTCGTAGCCCCACTCCCCCAGCCTCGGTGAGGGCGCCCCTGGAGGCTGAGCTGGGGTGAAGCCAGGTTGGCCTGCCTGTGTCCCTGTGGCAGCCTCCGTGTGGCCTGGGCGGTGTGCCCGCGGGTTGGTTCCCGGCGCTGATCCCGGCAGCTCTCGGCCCAGGGAGCCCCGGGGAGATCCGATTGCCAGCAGCTCTGGGCCAAGAGGAGGAAAGTGCCGTCGGCTCCCAGCAGGTGGCGCCAGAGGCCGGAGCAAACCTGCCGGCGGTGGGCGGGGCTGACCAGCCGGCCTGTGGGCGGGGCCTCAGGCCCGTGGGTGGGGAACTGGATCTGGTTTTCTCATGCTCAGCCTCGCTGCCCAGACCCTGAGGGCAGTGGGCTGAGTGCAGCCGGGGCTCCGAGCCTGCCCTTCGCCTGGACGTTGTCCATCGGAAGGGAAGCCGCAGGGAATAGGAGGGGCGAGCCTGGAGGGCTCCGCTCCTGGGGTCACTCCAGCGAACCTCGAAATTAGATGTATGTGGGCGGGAGCTATAAGGACTGGAACTTTGCACACTCCATGGCCTTAGCTTTTTCTTTAAACATATTTTTACTGATTTCAGAGAGGAAGGGAGAGGGAGAGAGAGATAGAAACATCAGTGATGGGAGAGAATCATTGATTGGCTGCCTCCTGCACGCCTCGCACTGGGGATGGAGCCGGAAACCGGGCCTGTGCCCTGACTGGGAATCGAACTATGACCTCGTGGTTCATAGATCGATGCTCAACCACTGAGCCATGCTGCTGGGCTGCGTGCCTCCAGACTTCGTGTGGGCGCGGCCAGAGGCGGGCCTGCACACATCAGCCCTCCAGGCCTGGCTCCCCAAGGCTCCCCTTCCTCCATTCTGAGACCTCCTGAGGCCAAAAGTGCTGTGGGATCTGGGGGTGCATGGTGGGGCCCCCTTCATCTGTGCTCCTAGGGGGAGACATTTGCCACTAGAGACAGACAGGGACAGGGGTTGGCCCTGCAGGAGGGGCACCCTGAAGCCCAAGGGAACACCTTGCCCACAGCCGTGGGCACACGCGACATCAGGGAACATCCACCTGGCAGCTGGCTAGGCCTCTGGGCCAGGTCTGAGGGTACAGTTGCCTTTTGTCCTGGTGTTAGCAGCTTCTGTAGAGGCCAAAGCCCAAGTTTGGAACTTGTTGAAATATCCGGGAGTTCAGGTCAGGCCAGTTCCCTCCCTCTTTCTTTCTTTCTTTCTTTCTTTCTTTCTTTCTTTCTTTCTTTCTTTCTTTCTTTCTTTCTTTTCTTTCTTTCTTTCTTTCTTTCTTTCTTTCTTTCTTTCTTTCTTTCTTAAAACAACCTGTGGGTTGCGACCCCTTTGGGGGTCGAACGACCCTTTCACAGGGGTCGCCTAAGACCATCGGAAAACACATATATAATTACATATTGTTTTTGTGATTAATCACTATGCATTAATTATATTCAATTTGTAACAATGAAATTGGGGGTCATCACAACATGAGGAACTGTATTAAAGGGTGGCGGCATTAGGAAGGTTGAGAACGACTGCTAGCCACTGAGCCAAACCAGCCAGGGCCAGTTCCCTTTCTAGGGGTCACTCCCCTCATCACGCCCCACTTCCCTCAGCACCTCTGATGGAAGAGGTCTTAGAAAGGTGAAGGAAGGGGCTGCCTCCAGCCAGTCCGGCAGGGAGAGGCAGTCCTCTGAGAGGTGGCAGCAGCGCCTCTGGGTGCGCCCCCGGGAGGCGGGGACCTGCTTTGTCCCTCATGAACTCCCTCTCCCTCTGGGAACACTGGCCTGGTCGGGCCGAGCCCGGGGCTAGGCTTGGGGCATGCGGAAGGGCCTGGAGCAGGGGTCCTCAAACTTTTTAAACAGGGGGCCAGTTCACTGTCCCTCAGACCGTTAGAGGGCCGGACTATAGTTTAAAAAAAAAACTATGAACAAATTCCTATGCACACTGCACATATCTTATTTTGAAGTAAAAAAACAAAACAGGAACAAATACAATATTTGTATTTGCATGTGGCCCACGGGGCGTACTTTGAGGACCCCTGGCCTGGAGGAACACCGGGAAGAGGTGAGTGTCTGCCTTCTGGAGGCATCCACTGTGACCCCAGTGCCTCTGACTCAGCAACCACTGTGTCCCCCAAGCAATGGGTCCCAGGCAGCACCTCAACTTCCTCTTATCCTGGCCTCCTCAGAGAAGCCCTGGGCCGCGTGGGGCTAGGAGAGGGACAGAGCCACTCCGTGAGCCCCAAAAAGATCCCGGGAGAAAGTTGGGGGGGTGGGCTTGGTTGGGATCAGCAAAGATGTGGGGAGGCTCAGCTGAGCACACGGCCTTTCTGCTCTCTTGGTGGCAAGTGGAGGCCGCCGAGCCTTGCTATTCGTCCCCTGGTCCGCACGGTCCGCTCGCCATCAGAGGGACCTCCTTCCTGGAAAGCTGAGGCCCACGCCAGGCCTCCCAGCCGGAGGGGCTGTTCAGAGAGAAAGAGCCGTGGCAACCCAGGTGTTGCTGCCCAGCTGGTACCTGCTGCTATCCAGCCGGGAACTGGGGGAGCCAGGAGGGCCCAGCCGACCCCGATGCCTGAGCGTGGCGTCAGCCGCACAGCCTGGCCCGCTGATGGTCTGACCACACCAGCTGCTGCGGGCAGGGCACGAGGGGCAGGGCGGGCATGAGGGCAGTGGGCCAAGGCCGGACTTGGGAATCTGGGCCTGTAGCCACGTGGATCTTACTCCCCATCAGAGCCCCCATCCTCCCTCGAAGGCGGGAGCTCCCCCGCGGCTCCTGGAGACCCGCCGGGCACTGGGTGATGACAGCAAACCAGCCCTGTCAACCATCTGCTCTGCACGGGGCCAAGGTGGAGCTCCGTGGGGAGGGGCCGTGGCCGGGCCGGAGACCCTGGCGATCAAGGGTCTTCGCGGGCATGCGCGTGCGTTTGCAGGAGTAGAGCCGCGAAGAGGTCAGGAGCAGCCCCTCTCGGGGACCCGTGGGACTGAGGGTGGAACCCTCCCCCTGGGCCGCTCACTCATGAGCTCATGTCTGAACCCCTGTCATCTGGGCTGGTTAGGAGAGGGCAAAGGGCATGGCTTCCTACGGGGCCTGCTCCCCACACTCTCACTCCCCATCCTGGAGCAGGAGGTGGAGGGAACCCCGTGGGAACTAGGGTCCTCGTGGGGCGGATGCGATGGGGCTGAGGTGACATGTTCTAGTTGATGGGGAGCACTGTGTGTCCCCATCTCTCCTGCAAACAGCTCCTTGCGGGCAGCGCCCGGTCTTCCCTGGGCCTGGACTGGGTGGGCCTTGGAGGCACGCGGGGGTGGGGGCGGGGGGAGAGGCAGAGCCAGCCTGGAGCCTGTCGGGGAGTGCGAGGGCCAAGGGGAGCAGCGTGTTTTGACTTGGACGCTTACACCTCGGAGAAACCGTGGCTCCGTGGTTTTTTCTTGTCATAACAAGCGTGTGGAAGTGCACACAACGCTAACAGCATGGGCCCTAATTAGCTTTCCCGGGAGCAGTGATGGGCGGCGGGTTAGGCTGCTAGTCAACATTTCTGATGATTTTCTTTCTTTTTTTTTTTTTTTTTTACTATTTTCCCCCACATAATGCGAATAAAGATCTTCACGTTGCAACAGGAAAGGAATTCAGACAAGGCATCAAGCCAATTCTATACCTTCCAGCTTTCTTCCCTTTTCCTGTTCCACCCAGGGCCTGGGCCAGCTGAGGACCCTAGTACATGAGTGAGGTTGTCCAGGCCAGCCCGGGGTGGGGGTGTGGGAGGGTGAGGGGGGCTGTGCCCAGCCAGCTCAGCCAGGTTCGGGAGCCTGAGAGGGGGCAGTGAAGGATGGAGAAAAGACCGACAAGAGAAGAAAGCTGGGTCCGGGTGGGACGCCGTCCCCTCTGACGGAGAGCTAGCGACAGCGCCACGGCCTGCAAGCCGAGTCCTTATTTTATAGCAGATTCCACGAGGCACAGTGAGGGCGTGGTTACAACGTTCTCGCGGGATTCGAATCCACTCAGTTACAGGCACCTGGTCACGCTTTGTTACTGCCCCTCCCGAAGCCCACAGGGTCGGACCATCAGGTCAAGCTCACAACCACAGCCTTGGGCTGTCATGGTGCCGGGAGGGCTTTGCCACGGGAGGACCGAGCCCTCTCATCAGTCCGAGGCTTGAACCTGTCCAAACGCTGTAGCCGCTCCGGAAACCCGCCCCCGGCAGACCTACAGTGTGACAGGGGGTTTCCAGCCACCTTGGTCACCTGTTCTCTTTCTTGTCACTGAGGCAGCCTCACGGCATTTCCTCCATGTGCAGCCGGCATGGCCATAGCACACTCAGCCCCACGTTGGGCGCCATATGTGCCCAGCCAGCTCAGCCAGGTTCGGGAGCCTGAGAGGGGGCAGTGAAGGATGGAGAAAAGACCGACAAGAGAAGAAAGCTGGGTCCGGGTGGGACGCAGTCCCCTCTGATGGAGAGCTAGCAACAGCGCCACGGCCTGCAAGCCGAGTCCTTATTTTATAGCAGATTCCACGAGGCACAGTGAGGGCGTGGTTACAACGTTCTCGCGGGATTCGAATCCACTCAGTTACAGGCACCTGCTCACGCTCTGTTACTGCCCCTCCCGCAGCCCACAGGCTCGGACCATCAGGTCAAGCTCACAACCACAGCCTTGGGCTGTCATGGTGCCGGGAGGGCTTTGCCACGAGAGGACCGAGCCCTCTCACTAGTCCGAGGCTTGAACCTGTCCAAATGCTGTAGCCGCTCTCCATGGGGGTGGGGGTGGGGCTGCTGAGAACGGCAGAGGTTGGGCCCTTGTTTGTAGCCTCACACCAGCCCGAGGAGGACAGGGTGCCGAGCTTCTGATTGCTCCTCAGAGGCAGGTCCCGGCAGCACCACAATGAGAAGAAGCCCGCCCGGCCCACGTGGCAGTGGTTGAGCATCAACCTCTGAACCGGAAGGTCACGGTTCGATTCCCAGTCAGGGGCGTGCAGGAGGCAGCTGATCAATGATTCTCTCTCATCATTGATGTTTCTCTCTCTCCCTCCCTTCCTTTCTGAAATCAATACAAATATATTAAAAAAAAATAAAATAAAAAGAGCCCAGAACTCAAGGGGCCCAGTAGAAGGGGCCAGCTCTCCAGCTCCCAGCTTGTCTGAAGAGCCCAAAGCCCATGGCTCCATCATCAGGAGCCGTCCTGTCACCCTTATCCGTCCCACCTCTCTCTGCCTCCTCGTCCTGCCTGCAGAGCCTGCCATTCCTCTCCATCCCGTGGCAGCACGTTCTCGGAGCCTGGACCTCCCTCTGGAGGTCACCGTGCTGGGCAGCAGCCCAGGGCGAACTGAGCTGTGTAGGGTAGCGGGGACGCCCTGGCGTCGGCACCCTGCCCCTCCCCGGCTGCGGGCGCACCCACACGTGGCCTGGCTCATGGCCCAGCGGGCGTCCAGTGCGGCTCTGGGGGCCCTGCATCTCTGCATCCGCCCAAGATCTGCCTTCCAATGACCAGCCGTTGCCACCAATCCCAGGCGTGAGCGCTTCTCCTACTGATTCCATCTTCTTTCTGAGTCCGTTCTCCCTCTGGTCGTCCACGGGGGTTTGAGAGCACAGACCAGAGCAGAGAGTGGACGCGTGTCCATCCATATCGAGAACCCAGCCCACCCACCAGCCCCCGAGGCCATGCGAAGGCCACCCCAGGGGATAAAACGAGTTGGACAAGGTCCTGGCTTGGGGAGCCCCTATTCTAGGCCAAGAGGAAGCAAGTCACCCCTGGAAGAGTGAATAGAATTGGGAGGAAGAAGGCAGGGGCACCACTAACCCCCACCTCCGGGCCCCACTGTGCTATGTCCTTTGTCACCCAGCAGCAGAGACCCTGGAAATCTGCTAACAGCCAGGAACCCACTCCGAGGGCCATGCCCCAGGCCCGCTGGCTGGGTAGAGCTAATTACGCATGGGCACCAGCGGCCGGCTGATTTAAGTCTGTGGGAAGCCGTGGCTCCGTGGCTTCTCAGGAAACAGGACCTCCCCTCCCCCCTTCAAGGAGCCCACCCACACTGACGGGGGTCTATGAAGCCAGAAGGGTCTGGGTTGGGTCGAGGTCGGGTCAAGGCTGCCGTAGTGGCTGTCTGCTCGTTCTTCCTCAGGAGAAGAGGTGTGGCCCTAAACCCCCCAAATCCAAGATCACCCACCTGAGAGACAACAGATCATAAAGTTGGTCACCTGTATGCCAGACCCTCCTTTACCCATATCAGCCATCCCACCCTCACAGCCCCCATGTCAGAGGGCCAAATGTCATCAGGACTTTGCCGGCTAGGAAGAGGCTGGGAGCCGACACCAGTCGCCAGGGGCCCGGGTGGGAAGGGGTCCTCGCGGAGCCTGGCTGCGCACACGGAGTCACAGCCAGGGCCACCCCGACGCAGGCAGGTAGCGGGCTCTCCTCTTCCGGGGGCAGCGCGTCCAGGCTGCACGGGAGCTGCATCCCGGAGGCTGGGAGCCGCAGCGGGGCGCACGGGGACAGCCAGCGAAGGTCTGGCCACCAGCCTGGCCTGCGGTGTCCCCGGGTCCCTCCAGGCCGGGCTGGAACGCAGCCTCCCGCCCGGTCCCCTCGGCGCGGGAGCACTGCCTGGGTTTGGAGCTGGGTCCAAGTTTACTCCAGTTCTCCTGCGCAGCCCTGACGGGTGACGCCAGGGAGAGTGTGGGATCTCGCCTGAGTCTTCCAGGAACTGTTCTCCCTCAGGAACGCAGGCTGCGTGAGGAGCCCTGAGGCCGAGCATGCCCGGTCGGTGCCAACGCTGACGTCTGTACACGCGAGGTGACGGGCAATCATTGGACCCTAAGGCCGGCGCAGAGGCGGCCTCCTGGCCACACAGTCCCTGGAACCCGGGCTGCAGGCCTCCGAGGAAGGTCGGCTCCTGTGCCCCCTCCCAAGGTCAAGGTCACCGTCCCAGAGCCTGCACAGGCGCGTCCACCTTTGCCAGGGTCCCTTCCCGAGGCTGCTGCCCCGGAGGAGGCTCAGCGTGAGCCCCAGATGGTTTCTAGCACCATCTGGACAGTCTTCCCTCCCAGCGGCCCATCCCTCGGCCTCCTCTCCTCCGTCTTTTCATGACCTTGCCTCCCCTCAGCATCCTTCGAGGCCACACTGTCCCCACGAAGCTGCCAGCTGCGACATGGGGGCACCCCAAGAAGAGCCCGCAGACCCCGCCATCCTGTCTCAGGGCCTGTGCCCGCCACCCCGCTGCG
>NW_006295816.1:1608655-1615055 GCF_000327345.1 Myotis davidii
CCCGTGACCCTGCGATCTGGTCCAGATGGTGAGGTCGGACTTCCGGCCACACTCTGAACCCACCTCCGAGGGCGTGAGCCGGGTGGTCGCGGGAAGCGTCCTCCCTTTTCCCGCCGCGCCCGCCGCCCCGCGAGGCTGGATGGCGAGCGCAGGGTTCGTCGGGGCCTGCAGACCGCGACTTCGTCATGAACCCCAAATTTGCTTCCCCCCAACGTCGGGCCCAGGAGGGGCTTATGTAACACCAGCCCGGCCCTCCGCACGGGAGCAGCGGCCTCCCTGTCTGCAGGTGTCCGTTGTGTGGGCGAGGACGGAGCAGGATGGGAGTGGCTGGAGGGGCAGAGGGATGTGGAAATAGTTGGACCGTGAACTTGGTCATGCGCTTTCCTTGGGCATTGGGTGGCTATAGTCGTCACTGGAGGAAGGGGAGCATGCCACCGGGCACCAGGAGGTACTTATTTGGGCTCAACAACACGGACAGGGTCGGGTGCTGTCACCAAGCGCTGGTGCAGCACGTTTGGGGGGAAGCAAGAGTGCTACTGAGTCACCTGGCACCACACATGTTCCTGTCGTCTTACGCCTCAGCTCACCACCTCAGGCCGGCGAGGCGCCGGACCTGCGTAGATTGCTTTAAACAGCACTATCTGATCAAATGCCAACCGTGAAACCAGCTTGTTTAAAATGTATGCCAACCGGGGTCCCACAAAAGCCATGGAGGGCAGTGAATGCCGTGGAAGGGAATGCCAACATCTAGTAAAATCAGTGGATGGAAAACTACGGAAAGCCACCGAGAGATGACAGGGTAGAATGGAGGCGTTATCTTTACACCAAATAGCCCTGGGGAGTAGCAGAAGCTGGGGTGTGTGTGTGTGTGTGTGTGTGCACACGCGCGCGCTTGCGCTTCCGGCTCCCGGGGAGTCTGCTGCTGATGTTGCTTTGGCTTTTCTGTGTGGCAGCACGCAAACGGGGAGGGAATGCAGTCTTTGATTCTCCAGCTGCCCAGCTGTGCCTGTCGTGCGATTATTTCTTCCGAAGTCATTTCTTAGACAACCAACAGCAATGGAAGGCTCTTGGTGGCCCGAAGCCTGGTGCAGACGGGCCAGCCCCAGATCCCTCTCGGAGGGTTTGCCCGTTTCCGATGGGCTCTTCCAGTAACGCAGTCGGACGCACTCGGCTCGCAGCACTGCACGCACTGTGCGCTCTGCTGCGTGTTGAGCTCTGTTTGAGGTTCAGGTGAGCGAGGCCCCGGCTCTGATGACGGCCCTCCCTCTCCGGGAGCACGTCTAGAGCCGATGGAAGAGCACCTGGGTGTTCTCTCTGGGGGGAATCGGCTGTTCCCTCTGGAAACAAGCAGGCTGCTCCCCTTCAGTGTAGCTGCGGCTGCAGAGCCCAGCACAGGACAGTTTGGAAAGGCTTGGGCAGCTCCGAGGGACAGGAGGAGGCTGGCGTCTGCTGCTCACGTTCCTGTTCCGTGTTTCATTTCTACGCGGCCCATGCCTTCTGCAGACCCTCAGACCCTGGGGTTAGGGGACCCTGGGCTCCTGCTGGGCGAAGCAGTCACATAATCTTGCTCCTGGCCGGGGCAAGACTCACACTTGGGCCTGTGGTGTTAAGGGCCCTATGGCTGTCAGACTCGGGGTGAGCTGGCTCCCTGTCCCCAAAGCGCAGGACTGGGGCCCTTAGGAGACGTCGGGGTTTGCTCTTCCAGCCGCTTTTAGCCTGTCGCAACACCTCAGCGGAGCAGCACCTTCACGGTACGCCTCTCCTTCAGCATCAGAATAGCTTCCACTTCCTCTCACCATGAGCGTCTCAGGTACCTGATGCCAAATTTAGCCTGTTCTGTTCTGAGAAGATGCTGAACAGATTGGCTCCTTGATGGTGAAAAGGCCCAGTGGCATGTGCTTTCGGGCCTCAGGAAAGAGCAGTGCACAGTCTCAGGCAAGCTTGTGAATTTGGGGGCAGCTGGGAGCCTCAGAGAGAAAGGTGGGGGACAGGTAAGGGGGAGATGACGTTACCACCCTCAAGGGGAATGGAACCGAGGCTCTGGGAGGGTGGATTCCTGCTCATTCCTGTCGTGTCACGCCTCGTCACCCCAGGCTGAAGCGTCTTTCGTCCGCACCCTGAGCTGACGTGGGCCCTGGGAGGGGGCGGCGCAGCCTTGGTGGCTGAGGAGCCCGACTCGAGTCCCGTGAAGAGTGGCACCATCACGCCCACGGTGCTGCCCGTTGGATGGTACGGCACTTTGGGCATCAGAAAGTCCCTCAAGGCGGGGCTCTCGCCTCTGGAATCAGGGTCACATGCGCAGTTATATAGGCTATGCCTTTCCCCAGGGGTGCCAGCCCGGGAAGCTGAGCTGACCAGGCTCCGCTCTCCAAGCCGTGTGCGCTGCTGTGGGCGGCACCTCCCCGAGGAAGGGCACCTTTCATTCTCTCACCCCCTGACATGTTTATATAGATGGATTTCTGAGAGGAAGGGAGAGGAAGAGAGAGAGAAAACATCAGAGATGAGAGAGAATCATGGATCGGCTGCCTCCTGCAGGCCCCCTACTGGGGATCGAGCCGCAACCCGGGCCTGTGCCCTGACCTAGAATCAAACCGTGACCTCCTGGGTCATAGGTTGACGCTCAGCCCCTGAGCCACGCCCGCCGGGCCCTGACTTATTTCCTATGGGTGTTTGATGGACATCAGATGCCTGACACGCAGTGAAGTGCGCAGGTTGATTGGACTTCCTGCACACACCCCTATGACACACAGCCCGTTCAAGATGGTCGAACCCGAGAAAGCACCTTCAAAAAAGCTGCACAGAAGAGCCGTGTTGACTAGTGGCAGCCTGTCTCCTCTACATCAGCCCTGGGGACGCACATGGTCTTTAGTCAGCCAGCCCAGCGCCCTCACAGTGTCAAGAGCAAGTGCTGTGCTGGGCCTGGCGGAGGGTCTGGCGGGGTGCGGTGCTCTCCTGTTCTCCCTCTCGCACCTCACAGTCTGATTGGTCAGACAGCTTCCGAAGAGCCAGATCGTGGAAGGGCCTGAGGCGGTGCTGCCGGCCGGCCGGCCCATGTCTGAGAAGGGAGACAAGTGAGGAGAGGAGACACAGAGCCAGGCTCCAGAAGAAGGGCGAGCCCAGGGCAGCTGGGGAAATGGTGGCTCCGAGAGGCTAGGTCCTAGGATGTGTCCACGCAGGCAGGGCGGTGAGCAGAGAGGGCCCAAGTGCGGGGGCGGGAGGAGCGCGGGCCAACCAGGCGGGGCCTCCCCCTCAGTCCCATCAGAACCCTGAGCAGCGCCAAGGCCGCCTCTCACTCGCTTCCGGCCCATATGCCGTGGCCACATGCTGAGCCAAAGGCAATGGCCGAGAACCTGGTCACTTGCTGCGGGGAGGGGGCCGGCTGCTCTGAGGACCACACAGAGCTCCTTGCTCGAATGGGTTTTCATATGACATCCCAATAAAATTAAATAGTGTCTCTGGTCTAGGATTAGCTGGACTTGTTATATGGTATCAGCCAACGGTCAGCTGTATGGAAAGCTGGGACTGATTTGTAAGGACAAACTGAAAGGACACAATCACCAGGTTGGAGAGAATGGTTCCTATTTAGGGATCATGCTCGCTCCTGGATCCTCATGGGGGGCATGCGCTGGGGTTTGTACTGAAGTGATCCAACATCCGAATGGTGATGGCATCAAACTTTCACCCGAAGGGGGCAAGCATTCTGCCAGGGGGAGAGGGGCTGCTTGGATAAAATAGCCGTTCCCAGCATTAGGCTGGTAAGACGCTGCCAATCAAAGAAAAAGTGATGAAGGCATTAGGGGGAGAAAGGCTGTCTTAAAAAATAACTTCTTATTATGGAAATTTTTGAATGTACACAAAAGTAGAGAGAATAAGCTAGTGACCTCCCATGTGCCCCTGGCCCAGCCTCAGCCGTCATCAGCTCATGGCTGATCAAGTTTATCACCTTCACTTCCCACCCCTATGGCAGCAACTTCCAGACACCCAGCATTTCCTCATCAGCATTTCAGGGTGCACGTCTAAGGAGTAAGGGCTTTGTGCGAACATGACCACAGCACCAGGTCACAGCTAAACAGGAGAACGGTCCCTTCTTAATCTCAGCAGATACCCAGTCGGGGCCAGTTTTTCTGATTATCGTGTGAATTTACTGTTATAGTTGGCCTGCTTGAATCGTGACCCACATGGGGTTGGCACACTGCATTTGTTTGAAGAGCTCTTGAGTTTCTTTATATTTTCCTCTCCTTTTTCCCTCTGCAGTTTAGGTCGGAGAGCTCAGGCCTCTGTCCTGTGGGCTCCCGTGTCGGGACTGTGCGGGCTGTACCCCGTGGCGTCATTTAAGATGTTCCTCTGTCCCACATTCTCCCTGCAAACCGGGGATTATATATAGAAGCCATTCAGATGCTGATTTCATTCTTTTGGCCAAGAAATTCTAGCTTTTTAACAAAGAATTTGCTGAGGGCTTCAGACATGAAGGAGCTGGAGTCCATGGAAATAGAGCCAGACTGCGGGCTAGCTTGGGAGCAGAAAGAAGAAATGGTTCCCTGGGTAGCTCTTCTGTCTATTTTTAAAGGCCCCCTTCCTCTGCGTCGTTTGGTTCTGAGCTTCCGAAGGCAAAGCTCTGAGTCCCTGGGTCAGGCCTGTCGCTCTGCTCTGTGCAGCCCTCCCTGTCTGTGTGAGTAGCAGGCTGCTGGGGACAGGATTGGTCCTTCGACCAGCCCCTCTCTTCCCCGCGGGCCTGCACATCCGCCTGGGCCCCAGCCCCTGTGGCTGATGGAGGTGGGAGGGACAGACCGGGTGTGTGGGGGCTCGGCGAGGAGAACCTGTTCCTGGAGCCATGGCCCACGTACAGTAAGTTGGGGCTGACTGGGGGCAGTCGACAAAGCTCTGGAGCAGCTGTAATGGCCATGGCTGGGTGCCCGCTTCCTCGCAGGCATTCTGCTAGGCGTTTTTTTGTTTGTTTTTAATTGTTAACTAGAGGCCTGGTGCACAATATTCATGCACTAGGGGTGGGGGCGTCCCTCAGCCCGGCCTGTGCCCTCTCGCAGTCCGGGACCCCTTGGGGGATGTCCGACTGCTGTCTTAGGCCCACTCCCTGGGGAGACATCCTCAGAGGGGTCCTTAGCCCTGCTGTGGAGGTGGGAGAGGTTCCTGCCACCGCCGCTGCACTTGCCAGCCCTCAGTCTGGCTTCTGGCTGAGCGGCACTCCCCCTGTGGGAGCGCACTGACCACCAGGGGGCAGCTTCTGTGTTGAGCGTCTGCCCCCTGGTGGTCAGTGCACATCATAGCAGCAGTCATTCTGCCATTTGGTCAATTTACATATTAATCTTTTATTATATAGGATTTTAGAGAGAATGAAAGGGGGAGAGAGGGAGACAGACAGAGAGAGAAACATCGATTTGTTGTTCCATTTATTTTTTTTTAATCCTCACCTAAGGATATTGTTCCATTGATTTTAGAGAGAGTGGCAGGAGAAGAGAGAGAGAGAAACATCAATGTTAGAGAGGCACATTGATTGGTTGCCTCCTGCATGCACCCAGACTAGGGCCTACAACCAAGATATGTGCCCTTGACTGGAATCGAACTCGGGACCCTGAGCCACGCCAGCCAGGGCTGGCCCAACTGTGGAGGAGACCAAAGAGCCTCAGCAGCCCATGCCAGGTTTACCCCCTGGTCCCTCTGGGGCTGCCCCGTGCACCCAGAGGAGCCGAGCTCAGAGCTGCAGGCTGGGAGGGAGCTGTCCCCAGGGGCTGGAAGAAGCAGTGAGGTGGGGCGGGAGGACATCTCCTGAGTCAGACCCACACCTTCCGCACGTTCTGCATACAGGTCGCCAAAAGGGTTGCCTGCACTTTCTATCTATGGGGCAATTGTGAGGGATTCCTACAGTTCCATTCCGTGTAGAAGCAGAAGGATTTAAAGGGAAAGCTAATCCGTACACAGCGTTCAGGAGATCCTCTCTGAGCACCGACCCGTGGGTGCTGCCCCCATCCCTGTCCCCTGGTGAAATCCAGGGAACAACAGAGGAGCACAAAAGGGGCTCTGCCCTCCAGGGCCTCACAGCGGGGGGGGGGGGGGGGGGGATCCTGACTGCCCCGCCCTGGCTGCACGTGATGGGCGGTTCCTCAGTCCTTTCTGCCTGAACAGAGAGGCAACTGCTGGTCTCCAGCGCCGCCCCCTCTGACCGGGAGGAAGGACCTGAGGCTCCCCCTGCTCAGCCCCAGCCACTCGGGAGCACACGGGACAGGACTCGGGGCTCGTCAGGCTCAGCACCGAGGCCCCTTCCTCAGGAACGTGGTGGCCTCTGGGTGCGGTGCTGTCTGCCCGCCTTCTATTTTGAGCATCTGACCGGCCCCTGGTGGGCACCCGAAGGCCGGCTCGCAGTCCCGGAGGCGGGGCGGGTGGCGGG
>NW_006295816.1:1634713-1635043 GCF_000327345.1 Myotis davidii
CGGGGGGGGGGGGGGGGGGGGGAGACACCATTCAGATCTTTATCCCCGGTCCTTAGAGTGGAATCTGCTCCCGCCCCCTCTCTCTTGCAGAGGTAGATAAATGAGGGCGGACACAAGACTGGTTATCTCACGTTCCAAAGCCGCCCAGCCTCTCTGTCTGGTGCTTGCAGCTTGCATGCCACATGCACCACATTAGCTGACTCTGCTGGGCGCCCTAAGGCCTCGCGGGAGAGACCCAGCACTCGGCCGCCCGCTGACTAGCAGCCCGAATGCTACCCTGAGCCGCCCCAGGAGGTGCACAGTGCAGCCGGGGGGAGGAGGGCGGGAGGG
>NW_006295816.1:1635441-1642237 GCF_000327345.1 Myotis davidii
GAAGGCCAGGGCCGGGTGTGCCCTCTCCCAGAGGCTCCGCGGTGGGGAAGTTCTTTGTGCCGAATGGGATTTCCTCCCTCCTGCTTCTCTCCTCCTGGCTCTGCCCTCAGGCGCAGCTGACTGTCTGCCTGGAGTTATGGGAGTGCCCCTTGCCTCCTCTCCACCGGCTCGCCCACCTGGCGGTGCTGCCCCAGCTCTCGGACCCTGAGCCAGGGAGCCTTACCAAATGCACCCGGGCTCAGCGTGGCGCCTAGACTGGGTGACACCGTCTGAAGGCCACTGTGTCACCTTCCCGGCACTCGGCACCACACCGGCTCTTGTCCAGCCACGTGGGAGCCTCTCCTGCAGACGGGCTCCTGCAGCCTGACTGTGAGTCCGTGGGGCCTGCCGGTCCCTGCGTGTCTTCTCTGGTTGTATGTGGAGACCCCTTCCCACCCAGCGAGGCCTTGGGGTCGTGGCTCTGTCCGCTGAACGGGGGCGGGAGCTGAGCTGTGTGCTTGTCGGGGGAATCTTGCTGTGAGGCCTTCTCCCCGTCGGTGGCCCGGTGAGCCCACTCTCCAAACCCCGTTCCTGACCTCAGGGCCAGTGCTGGGCTCTTGAGGGCCCGACCTTAGCAGCTCGGGTTTGCGGTGGTGCCCGCTGAGGCCAGTGGCAGGGCCAGGGCTGGATCCGGACGCAGCCACCCTTGCACCCCAGCCAGGCAGCCCCTGCGCACTGGGGGGAACCCTGTGCAGGCCCATCCTCCGGGGGCCACGCCGTGCCGGCCTCTCGGGGACGCCGCCCTGGCTGTCAGGCGGGTGTCCCAGGGCAGCAGTGCTCTGCGGGACATACACACACCCACAGCGAAGAGGCGCGGCGGCCTCCAGTGGCTGCCTCACCGCTGGTTTCATCTGGTTCCTCCGCCTGTTCCAGCCAGAGGGCTTTCACTCAGCAATGCCTTCGCAGGGTGGGGAACGGCAGCCCGAGGGCCATCGAAGGCCTGTGAAGTCATTGGTCTGGGCCTGCCAAGGCAGTGGGTGAGCTAATTAAATGTTCGACCAAACAGAGCAGGCTAATTTTTAAGTCAATAATTTTGTTGGCCCAAGAATGATGTTATAAATATCTAAATGGCCCTGGGCAGGAGGAAGGTAACTACTTAGGATGCACCTCTAGTAGTTACAAGTTGTTCTTATTTTAATCCAATGACATTATCACAGCCAACAAAATTAACTTTAATTTCATAATGTAACCTCATACCCAGGTCATGTCCAGTTTTTCTTGATGATCTCAAAAGTGACTTTTTAGGGTTGGTCTGTTCAAATCAGGATCCAAATAAACATTGTGTACATATAGAAGATCATACACAGTGTCCCAAAGTAATGTATACGGGCTTTAACGGCTGATAGCTCAATTTTGAAAATGAGATGTATTTTAATAAACTCTAGTCTTATATTTACTGAGTGTGTGTATACATTTTTTTTTAAAATATATTTTATTGATTTTTTACAGAGAGGAAGGGAGAGAGATAGAGAGTCAGAAACATCGATGAGAGAGAAACATCGACCAGCTGCCTCCTGCACATCTCCCACTGGGGATGTGCCCGCAACCCAGGTACATGCCCTTGACCGGAATCGAACCTGGGACCTCTCAGTCCGCAGGCCGACGCTCTATCCACTGAGCCAAACCGGTTTTGGCTGTGTGTATACATTTTTACTAACTAGAATACTACGGAATGTGGTTTAAGATTTTCTTGTGGTTTGTTTTGTCCCTAGTTTATATTTTTCCAGGGATGTATAGTCAAGGTTTGTTTGAGAAATGATTCCATTCTGGGTAGGTGCCATAGTAAGATGTACAATTAAGCTCCTTTTTCTAGTTTATGTTCAGTTTTTAAGGATTGCTTTTTAAAAAATCGTCATCTGAGGACATATTTATTGCTTTTAGGAAGAGAGGAAGGGAGAGAGAGAGAAACATCGATGTGAGAGAGAAACATGGATCAGGTGCCTCCTACCTGTACTCTGGGGATTGGACCTGCTGCTCTGACTGGGAGCCGAACCTGCAGCCCTTTTGGTGTGACACTCCAACCAGCTGAGCCCCGGCCGGCAGGACTGCTTTTGGTGACTTACCTGTTGCCGGCATCACACTGCACAGCAAATCAGCTAAACGCCGTGGCTTCCAACAGCACTGCCTCCCTCACTCATGCGTCTGCGACTGGAATTCCTGAGCTGGGCGGGCTCCAGGCTGCGCTGAGTCCAGTTCTGCGCCTCTTGTCTCTCCTCCTCAGATAGCGGGGTGGACAGGGCACGTTTCCCAGGGTGATGGCAGACGCACAAGAGGGCATTCTCACCTCACACACACATGTGAGCACACACACATGCACACACATGCACACACACACGCGTGCACACACGCACACACGTGCACGCTCGCACACTCATTTCAAACCTTTGCTTGAAATCACACACCTACTAACATTCCTTTAGTCAAAGTTAAGGGTGGCGTTGCACTTAGTATGGCTGTATAACCAATTACCCCAAAACCTAGTGGCATAAAACAGCCACTCTTTGGCTCACCGACCGGTAGGTCGGGAGTCCCGGCAGGGCAGCGCAGGGATGGCTTATTCCCGCTGCGGTGTCTCCAGCTGCAGCCGGAGGCTCCAAGCCCCGTGGGGACAGAGTCACGTGACAGGTACCTGCCTCACAGCGATGTGGTCCGTGTGGCTCGTTCCCCGGGTCCTGCGGGAGGGCAGGGAGCCGGTGGAGGCGGCACCCCTTTTAGGACTCACCTCCAAAGCCACGCGTTCTTCCCCTGCCTCACCCTCGTGGCCGAGCCGTTGCAAAGCCTGCGTGGGTCCGAGAGGAGGAGCCGGACCCCATCCTGATTGGGACTGTCAGGTTCTGTAAGGGCATGCGGACTGGCAATCTTGCTGAGGTCAGTTTTGGAAAATAGAGTTTGCCACAGCTGAAAAATATACTCCACCTCTAGTGGGAGGAATTGCAAAGTCACACGGCGAAGGGCAGAAATCCACGGGAGGTAGAGAATTGAGAACAAGGCCGTCTCCCAGACAGCGGTCCCTCCGCATCCAAACCCATAGATGCTCACGCCCCTTAGAGCAGATGGCTTAGTATCTGAATAACATCGGCACATCCTCCCGGGTCCTTTAAGTCCTCTCTAGATCACTTTTAGTACCTTATACAATGTAAATGCTATGTAAATAGTTGTATGTATTGTTTAAGGAATGACAAGAAAAGAATCTGTATGTGTTTAGTACAGAAGAGAGCATCATAGGCCTGACTACATAGTACACATCAGCAGCAATGTAACTTCTTTGCAACAATTTAACATTTTAGAAATATTTTCAATCTGCCGTTGGTTGAATCTGTGGATGGGGAGCCTGCAGATACCAAGGGCCAACTGTACATTCTTCTTTATAATTGATTTCAGAGAGGAAGGAAGGAGAGAGAGAGAGAAACACCAGTGATGAGAGAGAATCACTGATGGGCTGCCTCCTGCACGGCCTCTGCTGGGGATCAAACCCACAGCCCAGGCATGTGCGCTGACCGGGAATCAAACCATAAGCTCCTGGTTGATAGGTTGAGAAGCTCAACCACTGAGCCAAGACTGCATCCAGTCTTTTGCTGTCACAGAGGGCACGCAGTGAGGAGCCTGGTGCATGCGTCATTTTTTATTGGTACTGGTGTGTCCATGGGATGGTTACCTAGAAGTCAGATTGCTGAATCAAAAGGGTAAATGCACATTTTGCTGTGTGTTGCCAACCCTGAGGGGCAAGAGAAGAAGCATGGAACTGGTGAGGGTTACGCAGTATTCAGGTGTGATGGGATAGTCCCTGACCAGGGTGTGGTGGGCAGTGGGCAGTGGGGAGGAGGTGAGGGTGCTGAAAAGGGCTCAACTTCTGGCTGTGGAGCCAGGGTTGCTGAAGGGCTGGCTATGAAGAATTAGAGAAAGGGGGTCAGAGGACCCTGAGCTTTGGCCTGAGCGTCGGGTGCACTCTGGGCAGCAGGCATTGGGGCCTGAGAGCAGGGCTCTGTTCCTGGGCAAGTTGTGTCTTAGAGGCAGCCAAGGGAGAGGCTAGGTAGGCAGCCGGGTATGCAAGTCCGGGCTGGAAAAACAAAGTAGCACTTCACCTGTAATTGATTAATATTAATGCCACCTGGTTCCTACAAGTACCCTGAGAAAGAGATAAGGAAGAGGAAGAGATCGAGGCAGTACCGGGGCTCCAAGAGGGCCAGGCAAGGATGTGCAGTTTGACAAACGTTTGTGTTATCAGATGCAGTGGCTGGAAATGAGAGCACTCAGCAAGGGCCTGCATTCAGTGCCGCGGGCTCCTGCCCAGGACTGAGGACACAGAGGTGACCAGGTGGGTTAGCACAGAGCACGGTGGAGTTCACCTTGGTGAAAGGTGCGGTCCCTCCGCGGGGAAGCTCTGCCTCCGTGGGAGATGACAGGGGGCTCCGAGGGCCACCGTGGTCCATCCTCTCGTCTTCACACATGACAGCTAAAGCAGATACAGAATCGGGCCTCAGGAACTACCTTGGTGAACAAGCCGGCTGGGCTTATCCATCTTTTAAAAAACATATTTTTATTGCCCGGCTGGTGTGGCTCAGTGGTTGAGTGTCGACCTGTGAATCTGGAGCTCAGGGTTCGATTCCCGGTCAGGGCACATGCCCAGGATGTGGGCTCCATCCCTAGTGTGGGGCATGCTGGAGTCAGCTGATTAATGATTCTCTGTCATCATTGATGTTTCTTTCTCTCCTCCCTTCCTCTCTGAAATCAATAAAAGTATATTTAAAAAAATAAAACAAAAAGGCCCAGGTTATTCCGGTCAAGGGCATGTACCTGGGTTGCGGGCACATCCCCAGTGGGAGGTGTGCAGGAGGCAGCTGATCGATGTTTCTCTCTCATTGATATTTCTAACTCTCTATCTCTCTCCCTTCCTCTCTGTAAAAAATCAATAAAATATATTTTAAAAAATAAATAAATAAAAATAAAAAATACAGCTTTGCTCCCACCCATCTATCTCCTTTGTGCTCTTTTGGTCAAACGTGCTACATTTCTATACATTTCTATACATTGTCAGCTCAGCAATGCACACCCGAGCACCCACGGGGTTTTCTTCAATTGCCTTCTACTCATTTAAGAGAACAAAAGAGGAGAAATAAGCAGTTATACCTACCTACATAATTACCTTCGCCATCACTCACTGTTTTTTGTGTGGATTCCAATTACTGTGCGGTCTCACTTGCTGCTGCCTGACCAACTTCCTTTATTATTTCTTTCCTCCCTCCTGGCTTTATGGAGGCATAATTGACCTTTATTATTTCTTATAATTACAATTTGCTATCAACAATTTTTTCTGCTTCTGTTTATCTGAGGATGTTTTTATTTTGCCTTCATTTAAAGTTCATCCATTTTTCCAGAGATTTGTAAGCTTACGTTATATTTGTTATTAAAAAGATTGTTGGCCATGATAAGGTTCAAAACCAAAGACAGACTAATATTATGAAGTAATGAAATATCAACACATTTCTTATTCACAAACTTTAAAAATGGCAAACCAATGGTATAGAATAATTTGAGACGTATTTGATTTTTTAAAAAAATGAGATTATTGTAGGTTCATATGCAGTTGTAAGAAATAATACAGAGACTTTCCTTTTAAATTTTTTCCAAATTTCTCCCAGTGGTAGCATTTGCAAAACTGTAGTATAATAACGTAACCGAAGCATTAATATTCATACAATTCACCAATCTTATTCATGTTTCCCTGGTTTCACTTGTATTTATTTGAGTAGTTTTTCTTTTCATTCTCTTCCTATGGATTTTAACAAGGCAAAACTTTTTAAATTTGGTGAAGTCTAGTTTGTCAGTATTCTCTATGATGGATCATATGTAGAGTATCAAGTCCAAAAACTGCCTGGACTAGATCCTGAAGATTCCCTCACATTGAAGTCTGTTACCCACTGAGAGTTAATGTTTGCATTAGGTCTGAGGCTTAGGCCATGGCTGTTTTTTCTGTCTATGGATATCCAGTGGCCTCAGCACCATTTGTTGAAAGGCTACCCTTCCTCCACTGAGTTGTTTTTGCACCTTTGTAAAAAAAGTCAATTGGGCATATTTGTGCGGAGCTATTTCTGAATCCCCGATTCTATGTCATTGATTTATGTGTTTATCTTTCTATCAATACCACACTGCCTTGCTTACTGTAGCCGTAATGTGGGGTAGAATAATTCCCCCCACTCTACTCTTCTTTGACAAGATTACTTTAGTGTTCTAGGGACTGTGCTTTTCCATGTAAATGTTAGAATAAGTTTGTCTATGTCTAGAAAAACCTTACTTGGATCTTGATAGGAATTGCATTAAACCTATAGATCAGTTTAGAGAAAATTGGCATCTTTTCAATATTGAGTCTTCTAGTTCATGAACATAGTATGCCTTTCCATTGATTTAGGTCTGATTTGATTTCTTTAATCAGTGTTTTATAATTTTCAGCATGCAGATCCTACAAATGCTTTTTTCAGTGTGTACCTCAGTAGCTTTTGGAGTGATTGAAGTGGTATTGTGTTTTTACTTTTGATTTCTTCATGTTCATTGTTAGTATACAGAAATATGATTGATTTTTTAATATATATATTTTATTGATTTTTAAAATATTTTTATTGATTTTTTACAGAGAGGAAAGGAGAGAGATAGAGAGTTAGAAACATCGATGAGAGAGCAACATCGATCAGCTGCCTCCCGCTCATCTCCTACTGGGGATGTGCCCGCAACCCAGGTACATGCCCTTGACCGGAATCGAACC
>NW_006295816.1:1644005-1657121 GCF_000327345.1 Myotis davidii
TACTCTTTGTAAATATATTTTATTGATTTTTTACAGAGAGGAAGGGAGAGGGTTAGAGAGTTAGAAACATCAATGAGAGAGAAACATTGATCAGCTGCCTCCTGCACCCCCCCCCACTGGGGATGTGCCCGCGACTAAGGTATATGCCCTTGTCTGGAATTGAACCTGGGACCTTTCAGTCCGCAGGCCGACGCTCTATCCACTAAGCCAAACCGGTTAGGGCTGATTGATTTTTGTGTGTTTATTTTGTATTCTGCAACCTTGCTTACTTAATAGTTCTATGATTTTTTTTTTAGATTCATTGGGATTTTCTATGTAGACAATCATATAATCTGCAAACATACAGTTTTATTTCTTCCTTCCCAGTTGTATGTCCTTTATTCCTTTTACTTGCCTTAGTTCAGGTAGCTAGAACTTGCAGTAATATGGTGACTAAGTGTGGTGAGAGAGTAGCTGGAAGAGAGGGCTGGACAGAGACCTCCGGGCACCCACTATGTTGAGTGGGGTGGTGAGGCCGAGGGCTTGGAATGGCGGCAGGGTTTGGGCTTGGGTCTGAAGGTGGCAGAGGAATGTTGGCGATTGCCGAGGGCTGTTGGGAAATGCTCCTGGCGCTGCCTGCGACACGCGTGGAGGAGGGGCCTGGGGCCCCGGGGCTACTGGAGGCTTTAGGAACCGCTCAGAGCGCATCTTGGCACAGGCAGAAGAATGGCCCACAGGAGTGAGGAAGATGTAGGTGAGGAGCCACATTCAAGGCCGCGTCCAGGCAGGCAGGGAGCCCCGGTGAAGCAGGCAGTGACCAGCGAGAGATGCCAGCTCTGGGGTATCAGAGACACCCCTCTGGGGCAGCAGGAGAGTGGGTTCTCCAAGCGGAAGGCAGGGAGGGAGGGCCCTGGACGTGTGGCAAGAGTACTGGAGCGACAGAGGAGGTGACCGCCGTGCAGGTGGCAACCATCAGAGCCGCCTGAACACCACACATGAGACCCTCTGCTGGGAGGCTCTGCAGGAGCTGGGCAGGTCCTGGCTTGCACTCCCGGGCATGGCTGGTCCCTGGGCTCAGCTATGCACTCCCTCCCAAAGCCTCAGGAGATGTGCGTGTGACCAGAGCCTAGAGGTCTTAGAGCCTGGTGTCTTTGAGGTTGGTCTTCTGAGCGTAGCACCTCCTCCAATGTTACCTTACGGCCCTGTCTTGGCCAGAAAGTTTGAGAATGAAGCTAAGCTCAGAGCCGGCAAGGGAGCCCAAGGTGCGCCTCTTCCGGAGTGAAGGCCAGTCGCAGCCAGCCGGGGCCACAGGCGTTCAGAGCGGCACCGGCGCGGGCTGCCAGTGTCTGTCCCCCCCGGGTTTGCTTCTGAAGAGCTTACTCCTTCGTTTTTCACTGAGAGCTGGCTGTTAGGTTTCTGGAAACTGTGGGATGTGTTTAAATGAGTCACAGCATTCGGTCCCTGCCTCCATCTGCTGCCTTTGCGTGGTCCCCAGCCCTGTTCCCTGTGCCTGTCAGGGAAGCAGGAGCACTTGGTGTTCCGTGAGCTGGCCCTGCCTGGCAGACGCAGCCCCACCAGTGCTTTGGGGAGTGGACCCTGTCCCCTGAGCTGCTCCACTGGAGACCCTGCATGAGCCACTGTGTCTGGGTGAGAGGGTGGGGTGCCGGGGCCAAGGGCTCCTGCCCACTGGCCTCTGCCAGCTCTTTCCTGGGCGTGCCCTGCGTTTGCCCTGGTGTCCGAGGGGGAGCACCCGCTGCAGAGATGGTTCCTCAGGTCCTCGCGGCCTCCTGTGCCCGATGCTCGCTGTGTCCCTGGGCCTGGGCACGCAGAGGCAGCTCCCTCGCTGAATCGGCTCTCGCAGGGCGGTGGCCGGGCCTCGGTTCCGGAGGGGCCGTGGGAGTCTGAGACAGCACAGGGGAAGGGCACAGGTCAGAGGGAGAGAGACCTGCTCTCAGTCATGCCTGCCTCCTGCACGGCACTTCCTCCCTTCAGTCTCCTTTCCTCACCGCCCTCCATCGCGGAGCTGCTGCGCGGTTAACCGAAAGGGCGCCTGTGAAGTGTTCGCCACGCACTAAAAATGACCGGCTTCCTTGCCTCCCCCGCGCGGCTGGCCGCCTCCCTTGCACATGCCCCTCCGCCGTCAGTGACAGCACGTCCTCCTGTGCGGAGCGAAGGAAGGGCTGTGCTGTGAGTCAGGGCACAGCACAGAATCTGCTGACACCCCACGCGGCTCCGGGGGGCAGGGGGGGCGGCTCTGCGGGTGGAGTGTGTCCCTCCTGGAGCCTCGTGCCCCGTCAGCGGTTGGCTGACCCACTTGGTCGCTCACATACTGCCTCTCACTGAGCAGCCGGGGCCTGGCCTTGCACCCCCTGGGAGGCTGGGCCCGTGGAGTCACCCCCACTGCTGGCTCCTGCAGGGTAACCCCTGGGGCGCTGCGCTCCTGGCCTGCCCTAGGCCCGACCCTGCTCTGGGCGCACAGCAAACGCCCTGCCTCGCCTCTAGGGCGTCTCTCTGCCCGTGGCCTGCGCACATGGGGTCGCTCCTGAGGCCTCCAGTGAATTTCCAAGTGCGTATTTTTGTATCTTCGTACCTGGACCTTGGTGAGCTCGGGGCCCAGTCTGCGTTCCGCCTCCCAGAGAGGAAGCTGCGTTTTGAGCGGTGAAGACCTGCCAGCCACGGCACCGCAGGCCGGTCAGGCGACATAAATAGCCGGGTGAAGTCCAACGTCCACGGCAGGGGCGGGAACATTGCTTCTGCCAAGGCCATTGGCTATGGACAGCGTTATTCGCGGCCATACAGCGTTATCCACTTACAAGCACCTGCTCTGTTTGGTCAAACATTTAATGAACTCACCCTAATGCCTTGGCAAGGCCAGACCCAATGATTTCACAGGCCTCAAACGGGACTCTTCACACTCGAGTTGTCCCCACGTGGGTTCCAGAGCAGCGTCTGCAGGCCTGGGGCTGAGAGGGGACCAGGAGCCCTCGTGGCGTGGGCTGGACAGATCTGGCACCCTGGGAGGAGGGCGCCCGGAAGGCAGGGCTGGGAGGTGAACAGAAGGTGCCCTGGCCAAGGCGCTGGCGAGGGCTGTGGAGAGGCGTCGGGAACTTGCCTCTTCGATGGAGTGTCCCCCCAGAAAGCGGAGCCTGGCAGCAGAGGCCTGGGCGTGTGGCGGCCCTGGAGGCGTCTTGAAGGGCCCCGGCTGCCACAGGCTGGCGAGACCAGCAAGTCCCTTGCAGTTCGCAGGCAGGGCGCGCTGTGCTTTCCCCAGACAAGGGCAGCGTCCGGGGTTCAGTCCTATGTGGCCGAAGGGGAGAATCCCTAAGGTTGTTTCTGCTGGTGTCCGGGGGCGGGGCTGGAATCTAGGGGCGTGATGGGGAGACCCTTCCAGGAGCGGAGGCCTGTGGGCGGGGACTCTGGTCACCCGCCTGGCACCTCCCTCTTGGCCCCCTTGGCTCCCAGCACAGGCCCCCTCCCCTGGCTCCCAGGGGCCTCCTGAGCTGCTACCCACGTCTGAGGAGTAAGCGGAAAGGAGGCCTTAGGGAAGCCCTCTGCCAAGGAAGCCAGGCCATGCTCCGCAGTAAACCAGCCGCACCTCCACCCTGGCCGTGGTGGTAAGGGCTGAGCGGCCTCGGGGAAAGGCATGTGGATGGATGCGTGGATGCCTGTCTCACCTGAAAGCAGAAGCTGCTTCCCGGCCTCAGGAGGCTCGGTTCCCACAGATCCTGCCTAAGTGCAGGTCCCGTCAATTGATTGAAGCAGCCTGCGGGCGTCTGCTGCTGTGAGGGCAGACGGGTGGTATTCACGGTAGATTCGGGGACCTGCCGGGGGTTCAGGCTGACCTGAGCGACAGACTTCAGCCTGGGAACAGGCTGGTGGGGGGCCCATTGGGAGGGAGGTCCTGGGAGGCTCCACGGGGAACTCAGGTCTCCTGGTGCTGGGAGGGTCCGGGAGCCCCTGGTTGCCGGGGAGCCCGTCGGTCCCGCAGGAGGGGCGGACGGTGATGCTCCAGAGACAGGCGGGTGGGGAGCGCCCTGGCCGCAGACCATCCCTGTGGAGTGTGGCCGTCGGGCTTGAGGGAGCCTGCGCCTGTGACACTGAACACAGGTGCTCACCGTGTGTTCCTCCCTTCCTCCTCGAGCCGAGACCCGAAGTTAAGTCCGATTTCCAAACGGTCCGTGCGTTAGAAACAGGACGTGCGCAGGAGGAAGCCAGAGGAAAATGGCATTTGTTTTGGGTTGTAAAGTGGCTTCTGGTTAAATATGACAAATTGAAACATCTGTTTGCTCAGCCTCCTTACCGAACTAACAAAAACTGCAAGAAGAACAGAAACAGAAAAGTCTATCTTTAACAACCTAAGACACATCCATATGCTGAAACGCAGTGAGCAGAGAATGGTTTCCAAGTCCAGGGAGGACGGGGCCAGGATGGGAAGTAGGACGGGCCTAGCAGGGAAATTTGCCTCTACGGAGCCAGGGCACGGGGGTCAGAGTCCAGAGAGCCAGAGCCCAAACCCCCTTCTTGGACTGGTTCGCAGAGCCGGCGTGTGGGGGACCTTTCGGAGCGTCCCTGACTCCTGTGTAATGCCAGGGGGTTGCTAAGGAGATGGAGTTACCCAAGGGATTGAGCAGGTGGGGCGAAAACAGTGGGTTGCCAGCAGCCGGGATAATGGAAAGACAAAGAGAAAGAAAATAGGTGTAATGGGTGTCCCTGGAGAAGAGAGCAAAACCAAGCGGATGAGCAGTTTCTAAGGCACAAGAGAAGACTCCTCCCCGAAATGGAGGGCGCATAGACCTTCAGTGTGAGGAGCACACCGGGCGGCAAGAGAAGCAGGTAGGGCCATGCAGACACCCTCGGTGAGGTGACGACTTCACAGAGAAAGGGGTTCCATTGCATTAGGGGAAGTGTTAGGAATGGGCCCATGGGGCGCTAACCCGGCTGGCCAGGGCTCTCCACAGCATAGTCAGTGCTGCCGTTCAGGGGCTGTGCCTGCAAAGTCTTCAGGGAAAGGGAGCGGGAACCTAGGGTTTTATGTCCAGACAAGCTGTTCAAGTCTAAGGACCACAAAGGTGTGTTCAGACTTGTGAGAACGAGAGAACGTGGCTCCTACGAGCTCTTTTGAAGTGAGTGAGTGAGTGAGTAAAAGCCTCTTTGGTAGATGAACCCCGTCAGACACGCGTGGAGAAGCGGGCGAAGGGCTAGCCCCTGCACAGAGCCTTGGACCAGGGCGGCACCTGAGGCCACGGGCCCTCGGAGCCATCGCCCGCGCTGCCCGTCACAGCTCTGTGTGAAGAGACTGCAGCCCTCAGAGTCACACTGAGCTCGGGGCGATGATGCTCACCTGGCCGGTGCCCACACAGCTCGCAGGCCTCTGGGAAAGCCGCAGGAGGGAGGAGACGGCCGAGCGAAGGTCAGGGGTCAGCCACACGTGTCCTCTGAGCTCTTTCCCGTGGGGACGAGTGCGCCTGAGTGGGCCTGGCCCGGTCTGAGTAAGACGCTCCAGGAAGCCGGCTGTCGTTGGGCAGGTCTCCGTCACAGATGCGTCCATGGCAGACCTAACCGATCGATGGTGACACCTTCCCCACGGATCCTTCGCAAACCCCACCCTCTGGGCAGCCACCGTCAGTTAGTGGGTGTAGAGGACAGTTGCCCTAGTTTCCATCCTGTTCTGGATTCTGGAGACGGGCTGGGCCTATGGGGAACCAAAGCCAAATCCCACTGTCCCAAGAGATGCGCTCAACCCGGGGCCCACGTGGGCCTCCGGGCAGGAACGAGGCCCAGGCTCGCTTTCCTGCGGCCGTGGCCTCCTCCCGGCCTCCTGGGGGCCACTCCTCTGCCCCTGGCAGCTGCCCCTGGCCTGTGTTTGATGGCGGCAACTCTTACCCCTGCCACGCTCTCCTGCCACGCTGTCTGCCCTCCTGGCCCCCCTCGGTCTCAGCCCAGACACTTCCCTCGGCAACGCAAAGCAGCCAGAGCTCACCCAGGCACATGATCTCCTGGCCCAGGCACCTGGCCGGGACCAGCTGACGCTGGCTTGTGCACAGGAAGTCAACGGCTGGTTTCTAAGTGGGCAGGACGAGGGGAGGTGGAGGGCCTGGGCGCACTGGTTTCTCCCGTGGGTTTGCCTGCTCACTGTGCGGACTGTGTGCCGAGGCACCCGCGCACCTGCTGGCTTCACCACGCTGGCGGGGCCGAGGGTCTGTGGGTCTTGGGGTCTCACCCTCCTGGTGGGCAGCAGCTGCAAGGGGCTGGGGAACCAGCCTGGTGGGGAGCTCTGCTTATAGCGTGGCCCCTGGATGTGCATCTCCCCCCCAGCCCGGGGGCGACCCCTGGCTTCCAGAGAGCATCTCAGAGCCCGGCCAGTGCCTGAGCGTTGACCTATGAACCAGAAGGTCACGGTTCAATTCCCAGTCAGGGCACATGCCTAGGTTGCTGGCTTGATCCCCAGTGTGGGGTGTGCAGGAGGCAGCCAGTCAATGATTCTCTCTCATCATTGATGTGTGTGTGTCTCTCTCTCTCCCCTCCCCCCCTTCTCTGAAATTTGGAGCCTGGTAGTGAGGAAGGTAATGGTAACAGTGCCGGGGGAGAGGGAAGGGAAAAAAGAGCGTCTCCGAGGCTGAGGACGGCCTCCTCTGGGTGCTGCGCTGCATCTCAGAGCAGCTCACCCTGCGCGTGGCTGTGAGCAGGGCCCGTTCTCCGTGTTCCTGGGTGGTCAGGAGAGATGGGGAGGCCAGCCCCTCGCCTGGGCTCCCTGACACCGACTCCGTGTCTCTAAGAGGGCAGGAGGGACTCTGGTCCGAGCAGCCGATGGCGGCTCCTTTAAAGACGGGGAGTAAGCATTTCCTCTGCAGTGGCCCCCAAACCGGGGTGCACATGTGAGGAGGAGAGGAAGCCGAGATAGGCGGCGGGGCCAGGGAGGAAACGCGGAGATGCAGTTCACAGCTCTCTCCTCTCGCCCTTTCACCCTCCCTCTTGGGAGGCGTGTTCCATCAGCACCGGCCGTGCACAGACTCAGGGGTAAGTGTGCACATGCCGAGCATACGCAGACATGTTTGATGGATAGGGACCCATGGCCACAGAGCAGGAGGCTGCTGGCCTGAAAGCTGGGCGAGTCAAGAGATGCTTTCTTGTGTGAAAACTGACTTTTCCCCCAAACTCGGACTCTGAATTCTCGCATCCATTCCTGAGAGCGTTTCTCCAGCACCCACCGGCCACCTGCTCCCCATTTGGCAGCCCCTGCCTCTCCTGGAAGCACAGGCACCACGTGGTCCCTCTTGGTGGGTCTCGGAGGAGCAGTGCCTATCGCAGAAAGGTCAGCCGTGCATTCATTAAGCCTGTGTGAGCTGTGGGCGCTTCCGGCTGCTCCGCCTTAGGAAACAGCTTCCCGAGCTCTCTCCCTCTCCCGTCCTGAGAACAAAGACGGCCACTGGGTGGGCGAACGTTTATCTTCCAGCCACCCCACTGGGCCCGTGGACCAGCCTGGCTTCCTCTGCTCTCCCAGTTGCTCCAGCCCAGCCGTCCTCCCATTGTGCAGCGACCCACCGGGTGCAGGCGCATCGCCCGGGCCCTGGCCTGTGGATGCCCCTGGTGCCCGAGCGTCTTTGGGGCTGTTGGCCGTGCCCTCCCTGAGGCTTCTGATCAGCGCAGACGGGCTGTTGGTCCTGGTGGCTTGTGCTGCTGCGGGACAGGCGCGCCCTCCCAGCACCCTCCGTGGCGGGCCTCCTACTGGCCCATAAACAGCCTTAAGACCTGCTTCTCACCAGTCAGCAGCCTTAAATGCTGGTCGAAATCCAGCCGTTTTCACACCTCTGCCTTCCTGTCCATCTTCAGGAAACATCTGGGCCTGGACCCGGCACGTGAGCCGCCCCTGCTCGGCTCCCGGCTGCTCCTTTGCATCGCCACCCTCTCCCTCCTTCTCCGCCCTCCAATGCTCACCCCGTGTCTTCTCTGCCCTATGGCAGTGCCCTCTCCCCTCACTGTCCTGTCCCAGCCCCTCAGGGAGTAGGGAACCCGAGGCTGCAGGGAGGGGCATGGGCCTCAAGGGGCCTCCTGCTGAGGGTCCGTACCTGAAAACCAGGTCTTCGCTGGGGCCGGCGGAGTCCTGCCTGTGGACACCTCCTTTCCTCCCTCTCCTCCCCGCCCACCGCTTCTCCGCCCAGTGGAGACCTTTGTGAGGATGGTCTCCTGGGGGCACATCTCTTGCCTCCTGGGTCACTGCAACCACCTGGCCCCTGGGGCCTTGTGTCCGGGGCTGTGTCCCAGACAGATCTCCTGGGCCTCCTGGAACAGTGGGCCCTTCTGTCATGGCGTAGCCTTTCCTCCCTGCTCCTCAGGCTTGTCAGCCTCAGGCACTCACAGCCCCGACTGCTCCTGCTCCTGGAAATGTTCTGTGTGCACATGCGTGCGCGCGCGCGCGTGTGAGTGTGTGTGTGTGTGCACGCGCACGTGCTCCTTCCTCTGGCTTCTGTTTCTGGCATTGCTCCTGCTCCCGCACATGCCCGTGCTCCGCACAGACCCTTCCTGGATCGGCCCTTTGTGGTCCTCGATCCTGTGAGCTCTTAACTCGCCCAGTTAAAACAGCTGCATCTTTCTGAATCGGACCCAGCCTCTGCTCCATTTCCTGATGCCTCTTGAACGCCCCCCACCACTGACTCAACAGAACCAAACCCAAACCTGCCATTTCACTCCCCGTTCTCCACCCGCCAACGGGCTTCACCCCTTGGGCCCCCATCGCATCGGAAGGACCACTCCCCCGGACTCCAGCCGGAATGCCCTGTGCTGAGCCCGCCCTCCCGCTCACCCAGGGGCTGCCGCCTGCTCCTCACTGTGCCCCCAGCTCCCCCGTAACTCCGTCCAGGGGCTACGTGCTCGCTGGTGCCAGGAGCTGTCCGAGGTGCTGAAACCGCGCTGCCTCCACCTGCCCTGCCCTGCCTGGGGCCCGAGTGCACAGCCCACCCTTAAGGCCTGGCTTAGCTGTCGCCTGTCTGCAGAGCCTTCTCGGGCTCCGGCCCTCCCAGGAGTCCCATCTCGCAGTGATTTGTTTGCACATCTGTCTCCACTCTGGGCTGGGGCTCCCAGAGGACCGGAGCCTGTCTGACTCACTTTTAAAGTTCATTTTAATTCAGCATTTGAGCAGGTGTTTACAAGAATAAAAGAATACTTATAAATGTGCGCAAGAGGTAAGGGTAGCAATACAGCGAACACCTGTAAGGACCCACCTGCCACGGTGAGAGACGTGACCCATTCGTACCATCCGCCCTGTCGCTGGGCCGGACAGCAGCCCGGCTCAGGGAGTGCTCGCGAACGACTGAATGCCCGAGCGAGTAGCGCGCCTCCAGTTTCCTCAGTGAGGATCGGTGCTGCTGGGCAAACTCCAGGTGAAGAGGTCATAACTCAACCCCATGCCTGCCCCACTCGTGAGCTCACTGCGCTGCTCACACGTCTTCCGTTGACCTTGCTCTGCTTACGGCGTGCCCACTCAGCGCCAGGCATGGTGCTGGGCCTGGCCTGCAGCAGGAGCCGAGTGTCAGAGAGCTCGCTCTTCCTGGAGAGTGTGCACTGGGCAGCTCTTCAGAACAGTGTCCAGCGAGGCCTCCTGCAGTGCTCCCACCCTCCACAGCCTCCCTGCGGTCCCCAGAGCAGGAGCCCAGCTCACCCCTTGCAAGTCCTAAAAGCTTTCAGGGTCACTTAACTTCTTTGTATGGCTGTTGCCTTGTCTGTAAAATGGTCAGCGTGGTCCTGCCCCCTGGACTGAAGGAGTTAATGTGAAACAGCTGCTTGGCACACAGCGGGGCGCATGGTGCAGGCCTGGCGCCGTTGCTGCCTCTGTCATCATAGAGGTCCTGTGTGGCAGGCGGGGCGCGGGCAGAGGTCAGAGAGGACTCCCTGCAGGGGAGGCCGGGTACCAGGCTCCTGGGCTCGCCCTCTCGGTCCTTCCCTCACTTCCGGGTGAGGGTCATAACAACACCTTTCACACATCCGGCAACACGGATACAGCAGAAATGGCGAAATTTCTCTGAAGAAACCAGGGACCTCACCCCGGGAGGGGCTGCAGTCCTTCACATGGTGCAAGGGCTCTCGCAGCCTCTGGGTGGCTTTCAAGGGCTGCTTTGACATCGCAGCCCAAGTAGCCAACGTCAACAAGGAAACTGTGGGTCTAGCCAAGTGGGAGTATTTCCTAACGATGCCTAGAAACTAGCCCGCCTGGAGGCCCGAGGGCCAGGCCCTGCGTGTGGGCCAGAGGTGCCGCAGCGCCGCCTGGTGGTCCTCACAGCCGGTAGCAGGGATGGCCCAGTGGGGCTGGCCGGGCCGGGCTGCCTGTCCTACTGAAGGGGAGTGCAGCCTGAGACTGAGGGGGGCTGTGTGCTGCTCTTGGCTGATGGAAGAAGCGCTGGATGCGCATGTGACAGAATTCCTTTTGGGGGAAGAGTGTTTGGGACCGAGGGTGTGTCTGTCGCCAGCAGTTCCCCAGGAGAGAGGAAGAGCTGCAGTGTCTGGCGTGGGCCTCCGGGAGCTCCCGGCCTCTCCCCTCCGAGTGGCTTGTCCTGAGATGCCTACCAGTTGGCTCCTGGGTCTCGTTGGCAAGTGATGGCCTTCATACAGAGGCAGCAAACATAGAGTCTCTCTCTTCCTGTCAGCAGGCCCTGCAGGGCTGGGCTCTGGGGCAGAAGGGCAGGCCAGGCCGCTCCGTGGGCAGCGGTGGCCCGGCCTCTGCCCTGGCTCTTGGCCGGGCTGCCCTGCCTCCGGGTGCCAGGCGCCCCCAGGTGAGCACAGGCTGGAGCCAGCGTGGGCTCCGGGGGCGGAGAGAGCATGGCCTTTGGCTCCTTGTGCTGAGCTTCTGTCAAATCGGAAAAGACAAACTGGCAGAAACAACCTAAGTTGGGTCGACGGAGAAGGCAGGGAAGGGAGCTGGGTGTAGCTGACGGTTGGCTTCTGCCCCATTGCGTCACCTCATTGCCGGCTCGGGGTGGGGTCGGCCCAGCGGACTTCCTCTGGGGCTCCTCTGGGGCTGATGCTAGAGCTCCAGCCCCACCCGGCCTCGCCCTAGCAGAACAGTAACGTGTCCCCCATCTTGATGGGCTTGGTCTGGCTCCAGGCCTGCGGGGCCGCTGCCAGGAAGGCCCTTCTCCGCGGTGATGGCATTCAGCAGGTAGTGGGTGCCCCGCCCCCAGCTGTCAGCTCAGCCTCTGAAGAGGCCCCGTGAATGTCACGGACCTGCCCAAGCAGCAGTCTGGACTTGAGCTGTAGCCTGGAGGCACCTGGGGGGACAGGCACTAAGGTCACCGTCCTATGTCCACACCCTCCAGGTAACTGTCAGGCCGTTTCGAACGGCCCTGGGCGCTTCCTGTGTGGCTTGGAGCCTGGTGCTCGGTGTGGTCTGCAGACTGTCACAGGCCTCACCGGTTGCAGACCCAGCCCACACTTCCTGAGCGAGAACCTGCGCTTCACCAGGAGTGAGGGACTCTCTTGGTCCGACCGGAGGGCCTGGTGCTGAGGGCTCACTGGGAGACGCTGGTCAGGCCTGAGTGCGCCCCCGGTGGAGCGCTCGCCAGTGGTGGCGGGTCATGCGCTGGGCAGGACGAGGAGGGTGGCGGTGGGCGTGGGAGAGCCCTGCAGGCTGCTTCTCTGTGACGTGTCCCTAACGTAGTCCTTTTCAATGTCATTTCAGCGTCTCCAGGAGACTGGACTCCAAGGAGCCCCTGGGCAGCCAGCGAGCAGCTTCGCCGACCCCAAAGCAGGCTCCTGGGGCTGCTCCCGGCCATGAGAGCCCCCGGGAGACAGGGGCCCAGGGCCCGGCCGGCCAGGAGGCTGGGGGCCCCCGCAGGACGCTGCAGGTGGACAGCAGGACGCAGAGATCAGGGCGGTCCCCCTCCGTGTCACCAGACAGAGGCAGCACCCCCACATCACCTTACTCCGTCCCCCAGATCGCCCCCCTTCCCAGCAGCACACTGTGTCCCATATGTAAGACCTCGGACCTCACGTCGACCCCCAGCCAGCCAAACTTCAACACCTGCACCCAATGTCACAGCAAGGTCTGCAACCAGTGCGGGTTCAACCCCAACCCCCACCTGACCCAGGTGAGCACTGCCGCCCCCTCCCACCTGCCTGCCCCGCCCCCTCCCGCTCCCTTCCCCTCTGTCACCAGCTCTCTCTCCCTCTCATGTCCCTTGGCTACCGGCCTCTGTGTCTTCCTGGGCTTGTATTCTGGCTCCAGATGTGGCAGCGGAGACCAAGGCCTGGCCCAGGTCCTGTGGGATCCCACCCCCTGGAGGCGTGGGCGGCCCCAGAGCCGAGGCCCTTCTCACCTGGTCCGAGTTTGACCTGGAAAATGGCGTTGCGAGGACCAGACATCTCGTGGACACCTTCCCCATGGGACTCATTGAGGAGGCCGAGGCTAGCCTCTCTCCCTGACCCGGGCCGAGGGAGAGCGAGGTGTGGGAGGCAGGACACTGCCCCCTGCATCTGGGGGCTCCCCCTCTGCGCTCCACTTGTTGGTCAGCTGGGGCCAAGTGTTCACATGGGTGACAGTGCCCACGCTCACCGGAGGCCAGTTGGGGGCCATTTCCCTGAGCTTGGCCTTCCTTCTGCCACAGAGGCCCTGTGCCTACAGCCCCCCCCCCCAACCCCCGGGGGTGCTCCGCCACCCCGGAGGCTCCCTGGCAACCTGGAGGCTGCTGCGCACGTGCTCTAGCTGAGCCGGCCGTGCCTCCTCGCTCTCCGGGCAGTCTGGGTGGCGCGGGTGCTGACGGCAGACACAGGCATGGCCGCCTGTGGAATCAGCAGCGGGAGCCGGGGGGACCACACGCTGGGGGAAGTGGGAATACGTGTTCACAGGTCGGGTCTATTTGCGACACGAGGTGTCGTGGGTGTGGGACGCGTGGTTTGCGAGAGGTAAGTGTGAGCTTGCAGGAAGGAGCTGCGGTGGGTGACTCAGTGCTTGGAGTCATTCCTGGAGTGCGGGGGCTTCCTGAGGAGGCGGCGCACGTGTGATGGTACATCTGGGATCAGAGACAGCCCGTCCCTGCCCCGATGGTAGGGAAGTGTTTGCCTTGAGCCGAGGACGGTGTGGCGGAGGCCCGGGCGCTCGCCTGTGCTTTCTCCCCGGGGGAGCAGGCCACCCGGCCCCGCGGGCGCGGG
>NW_006295816.1:1657405-1658981 GCF_000327345.1 Myotis davidii
CCCCCACCCAGGGCTGGACAAGGCCACGGCTCTAGCCCTGAGGGTCTCGGCCGGGCGCAGGAGGCCGTGGCGCTCCTGGGCAGGGCTGTGCGCAGACTCGCTGCCACGGGGTGTCAGGGCTGCTGTTCCCTGGCCGCTGGCGTGGGAAATGCTGGCCTGTTTGCCAGGCTCTCGCCTGGTGGGTGCCCTTCCTGCCGGGCTCCTCCTGCCAAGGAGCGAAGGCCTTGGGCACACCTTCCCGAGGGGCTGGGAGCCTAACTCTTGAGTCTGGAGGGGACTGTCCCTCGGTGGAGAGCAGCTCACGCCCGGGTCGCACTTCCACGCAGTGAGGACCAGCCGGCAGGGTTTGCCGGTAGCCCCCCGCCCAGACCCCATCGCCTGGGCACCTCTGATGCGACGTTCTCGGGACCCGTCCGGGGCGGAGGTGCCTGGCACTGCTGTGTGGGAGGTGAGCCGGGCCGAGGCCTGGCAGCCTGGAGGTCGCTGCAGCGGGAGGCATTGCCTCCCAGCTCCCCGGGAGGGACGGGCCACACAGTGACCTGGAGGCCTCGTGTCCTCGCCGAGCTCGTGAAGCGGCTCTTGGACCTCCGCACAGGCGACGTGGGGCTGGGCCCTGGTCAGTGTCACGGTGAGTCACCGCACGGCCTGGGAGTGTGGGACCCGCTGTGCCGGAGGCTCCGTGAGGACCAGTGAGCGGGGCGCAGGGGGATGGGCACCGCCGGCCCGGTCCGCAGACTCCGTGCGTGGCTCTTCTGTCTCCTGCCATCTGTCAGGGTGCTTCACTTTTGCTGGGTCCCCAGGGACAGCAGGCAGGTCTGGAGCCGGGACACTCAAAGGCACGGCCGCCCTGTTGGCAGAGCCGTCTCTGGTCTGCAAGCACTGCCTTCCTGCGCGTGGACCACGCTGCCCTGGTCAGCGCTGGGGCTGCCAAGGGGAGCTCCAATCACGGCACCAGTGGCCAGCTCCCCAGGCTGTGACGCCCTCACAGGCAGGTGCCCGCCACGCACGCTGCTGGGAGTCCACGTGCCTGGACCCCACGGGGACGCATGGAGTCGGGAGGAGCTCAGAGCACCCTGCCCACAGAGGAGCAGCAGTCAGGGAGCCGGCCTACCGGGGCATCCTGGAGCGAGAAAGCAGGGCCCAGAGCTAGTGGCAGGTCTCCGTCTGCCCGGGCCTGGCCATTTCCCACCACAGTCCGCTTTGGCTCGGGCTGACGCTCAGCAAGCAGGGCCCTCGGCCCTCTCCCTGATGGAGGCCATCTCCTCCCGGGCTCTCCCTCCTGGGCTCAGGGTAATAAGAAACTGCTCGAAACCCGGGAAAGACTGCTGGGCTCCCTGTGCGTCCGAACACGTCTCACCTCCACCAAGACCGTCCCGTGAGGCTGCCTGCTGCGCGGCCAGCGGTGGAGCCTTTCATGCCCGGTGGTGGGTGGAGGGTAGGAAGGCAGAGTTGGGGTGAGCAATGGATGGAGTGATATGGGCTGGAGAATGGGGGAGTGGCCTGCGGCAGGCATAGCCCCAGCCAGCCCTCCTGGAGGTCCCGCCTCCCCTCCCCACTCCCCCCACCCACCTCAGTG
>NW_006295816.1:1659121-1663291 GCF_000327345.1 Myotis davidii
CTGGTCAAAGTTGCTTATAAGCCCCTTGAAGAAAATGATGGAGGAGTGAACACGGCCTTTCCTGGCCTATTCCAAAGTCTAGACTTTGCCGAGACCAAGCCAAGCCTGTTTCGTCCACTGTGCTCCCACCACCCCCATTGCGAGCCTGGCTGGGCTGCTTCCTCAGGGTGGGCGGTGTGCGAAGGGAGGGAGTGCGCCATGGCTAAGGTCCGCCTCCTCTGCCTGCATCCCACTCCTTCCTGGCCAGCCGGGCTGGGCACCAGATGGCCGGGGGCGTAGCTGGGAGCAGCAAAGCCCTTCGCAGCAGCCTCCAGCCTCGCCCCCGTCCCGGCTCCCTCCTGGCCGCACTGCCGCCCAGGCCGGGAGCAGCGCGGGCAGGTGTGAGTGGGACACGGATCCGGTGTGGCTGAGGGGAGGCGAGGTGTCCTCCCTCCACCTCCAGCCCAAACGGAAGCAGGTCCCCAGGGGCAGGCCCTTGGCGGGCGAGGTCTTTCTCCCTCCGGCCGGTGTGGGCAGCCAGCCTGGCAGCATGGACATGGCAGCAAAAGAGAGAAATAGATAAAGCGGGACCAGGAGGGGAGGGGGCAGCGGGACCGATGGAGAAAAGCAGAGGCAGGAGCAGCGGGAGGAAGCGGAACTGGCTGTTTCTAGGATCTGCTTCGCTCCCCCTTTGGCCCGGGCAGGCGCCTGGGTCCCCCCCCAGAGGATGGCCCTCAGCTTCTTCAGCCTTTCCTCCTTCCGTGGTGCTTTTCGAGTCCTTCCTAGGAGCTGGGCACGGCCCTTGATTCTGGAGAATCGGGTGGAACGGAAGCCGACGTGCCGCTCAGCCCTGGAGCCAGCGGCCAGTGGGGGAGGCCGCCTTGACCAGGAACCACCCCGCCAGCGCAGGGCCCTCCCGGGCGCCAGGGCTGTGGAGGCCGGGCGCCTGGTGCGAGGCTGTGGCAAGACCCCTGGGGCTTCCACAGGAGGGAAGCTCGGCTGCACCTTAGACTGAGCTGGACGGGAGCAGGTGGAGGCGGGAGGCCTGTGGGAGTGCGTGGTCCATGTGGGGGCCTGGGGGCACGCCAGGTCCAGGGAGGCGGGCTCCATGGCCAGTCTCGGACGCCAGGCAGGTTTCCAGGGCCTCCCTTGGGGGCTTTACCTGATGAGATTGGCGCAGGCGTGCCCTGGGCCGTGCCCGGCCGAGCCAGCCTGGATCGGGGAGCCCTGCACTGTAGGGCTCTGTGTGCTGGCCCCTGAGCCCGAGGCCAGGCAGCTGACAGGCGAAGCAGGTTGTGGCGAGTTTAGGAAAACCGGATGCTGGAGGGACCCGGACCCGCCTCTGCCTTCCCTTGTCCCGGGGCCACAGTGGGGTATGTACCTCCTATCGGGACCTGGCTAGTGACTCAGCCTGGCTGGCGGGCCCTCCCGGAACCTCTGGGTTGGGCACCAGCAGGGGGGGCTCATTTGTAAGCTGTTTCTTGGTGCTTCAACCGGCACCAAAATAGAAAAAAAGCATGACCGCAGCATCACGCCCCGCCAGTGCCAGGGGCCGCCACTGAACTCTGCTCTCCAGGGAGGCGGGCCTCCGGCGGCACTGCTGACGCAGGAAAGCGGGCCTGTGACGCCTGCACCCCCTCCTTGCCCGTGGGGCGGTGGGGAGCCTCACCCACCAGAAAGAGAGCCTGTGCCTGCTGAGGGCCTAGAGCTCCTGGCAGCCGTGGGGCGGCAGGGAGGAGGCACTGCCCGGAGTAGAAGCAGGTACCTGGGCAGCCTCCTCCGGGCCCACCCTCTGCGGTTAAAGGGCGGGGCGGCCAGCTTCAGCATCACGTCACGTCACGGGTGCCTGCGGGGAAGATTAGAAGCCGCCTGAGCTCTGCCCACGCCCCCTGCTGCCCAGAGCCAGAGGAGGGCGGCAGGAGGCACTGCAGACAGATCACCACCGGCCGCTCACTCGCTGTGGCGCTCACAGAGCCCGGCCTGGTCACCAGGCCTCGGTGGGCCGTGCCGCCTTAGCTGTCCTCCTGCCGGTTGAGCAGTTGAGTGAAGGAGCAGCTGAGAAAGGCCCTCGGAGCCCCCGAGCCCACAGGCTCTGCCCTTCTGACCGCAGGCCCTTGGCAGCGCGGGCCGTGCTCCCTGGGGACCTCCCTACAGGAGCTGCTTCCCCCCAGCTACCTCTTGGCCCACACACCACCCGAGCCTCTGGTCCCTGCGGCTGCCAGGCCCCTGCTGGGTGGTGGTGCCTGGGGGTCCAGGGAGGCCACCAGGGCTGAGGTGGCCGCCTGGCCTCCTGCTGGCAAGGCCAGTCCTGCGGGTCCCTGCTCTGCCTCTGGCTCTGAAGCCCTGAGGCTTGGCTGGCGGCTGCCATCTCCTGGCCACGTGCCAGGCCTGGTTCACGGACAGCAGACCTCCAGGAGGTTTCTGGTCCCTCCCATCTGGTGGGCGGCGGCTTGGGAGTGCCAAGGAGCTGCGGGCACTGTGTAGTTGAGGAAGACTCGCCACTGCTGGTCCCGGGGCCGGGGAGTCTACTGCAGGCCCAGCCGTGTGGACCCAGCGGAGAGCTCCATCCTCTGAGAATGGAGGGAGAGGCCAGCAAGCTCCTGGCGATCTGGGGGAGGCAGAGGGGAGTTTGTGGGTTCAGACAGCCCCCCAGCCAGTGTCCTCCCTGGGAGGCCCTGCGTGCGGGTGTCTGCCTGGGCCTGACCTGGCACGGGGAGGGTGTGGTCAGGCTCTGGGCACGAGTCACGGGCTGCCAGCCTTCCCTGGAGCTTCCGTTTAGGTGAGGCGCCTGTTGACAGCCTGGCTGACGGGCCGGAGGGAGGGCTCTGGGCGAGTGCTGGAGCCTTAGCACCTGCCACCCCTGCCCAGCCCCCTTCAGCCCCCAGGGAGGTCGCCCTGAGGTCCAGGACGAGAAGCCTCACCACTCAGACCCCTCTTCCCAGGAAGCCCCACCCCACGCGTGGAGACAGCAAAGCCGTGACTAGACCCGGGCTGCGGGGGGTTCACACTGAGCGGCCCAGAGAGGGCTCTGATCGGGACCCTCTCGGTCTGAGACCTGGGGCAGAGGGAGGGTGAGTGCAAAGCAAGCTCAGAGCACACTCGGCGGAAAGGGCCCCGCGCGCCTGGGTGAGGCGGCTGGGGAGGGCCAGGGGGAAGCATGGCCGCGGCAGGGGGTCGGAGCCCATGAGTATGTGCTCAGGCTTCTGTGTGGAGCTTTTAGAGGAAAAAGTATTATTGGCTCGTGTGACTGGACGTCCAAGGGCAGAGTCAAGACAGCTGAGTCCAGAGTGAAGGAGCCAGATCTGCACCTCTGTCTGGCTCACTTCGGACTGTGTCCCCCCGTGTCCCCCCGCGTCCCCTCCGTGTCCCCCCGTCCTGACCTCCAGGATGCGGAGAAAACGATCCTCTTGCTCCTTCACACGTGACAGGGCTCGGCTCCCCCTGGCCCTGTTGCCAAGGTCACATGCTCATCCCTGCACCACCATCTAAACCACTGATTGGTCAGCGAGAGTCACATGCCCACTGGACGCAGGGAGGGGTTGGTGACAGGTAGAAACTGCACGTCTGTCGCGTGAATAGCAACACGTGTCTTGTTGGCTCTGGAGGCACAGACCATCCCTTTTCTTCACCTGCCCGTCTTCCTGAGGGACAAAGGGCCAGCCCACCCGGCGGCCGCCCGCCTTGTACGCCTGTTTGCTCTCGGGAGTTCTCTGGCCTCCTGCCTCCTCGGCTGGACGGCCTCCTCCAGGACAGGGCCTGTGGACGCGAGGCCGCCCTCTCTCACCCGCTCTGTTAAGAATCTTCCTGCAAGTGCCCCTGAATGCCGGCTGCACCGGCTGCCAGGCCCACTCCCCTCCCTCCTGGCCGCTGCTGGGTCATGGCTGGAGGGAGCGGCCGGGGAAGAGGGGGTCCGTGGAGGCTGGGAGGACATCAGCCGGAGGACAGTGGTGTGGACTGGTGAGGTGGGATGGGGGTGCGCTGGTGCACTCAGGTCTGAGACACAGCCTGTGGGCAGTGGGGGACTGTCGGCGGGAGGGCCTGGCGGGCAGTGGTTGGGGGTTGTGGGTGGGATGGGGAGTGTGTGCCTGCCTCCGCTCTGCTTCCTGTGCCTGGCAGCTCCTAGCGGGCAGGTAGTGCCCTCTGCCCTGGAAGCCCGGGAGCCCCCTTCCCGCGGGGCTGGGAGCCCTGTGC
>NW_006295816.1:1663737-1671318 GCF_000327345.1 Myotis davidii
CCTGCCCAGGCAGCTGCCCCTCCTGAGCGGGGGAAGGTGTCTCCTCAGCCCCCTCACCCCGTCAAGCCTTCCACAGCCGGGCCCCGGCCCCCTGCGGGAGAGGCCCCGGGCAGAAGTGCCACCGCGGTGCCCTCCGGGCCTGGCGCTGCTGATCAGGCCCAGGAGGGCCTCACCGGGAAGCTCTTTGGCCTCGGCGCGTCGCTGCTAACCCAGGCGAGCACCCTCATGTCCGTGCAGCCCGAGGCCGACGCCCAGGGCCAGCCTGCCTCCAGCAAGGGGCCCCCCAAGATCGTCTTCAGTGATGCCAGCAAGGACGCTGGCCCGAGACCCCCAGGCTCAGGGCCCGGGCCTGGGCCTGCAGCTGGAGCCAAAGCTGAGCCTGCAGCCAGGGCAGGTGCCTCATCAGGGCCCGGAGCCCCGGCGAGAACTGCGGGGACACCCAGCCCAAAGCATGGCCGAGCAGAACAGCAGGCAGTGCCCAAGGCTGCTGCCAAGCCAAAGGCCATGCCGAAGGACAGGCCCACCTGCCCACTGTGCCAAGCCGAGCTCAACGTGGGCAGCAAGGGCCCAGCCAACTACAACACCTGCACCGCCTGCCAGCTCCAGGTGTGCAACCTCTGTGGCTTCAACCCGACACCCCACCTGGTGGAGGTAAGGGACCCGGGGTTGTGGGGGCACGGGCAAGTGGGAGCAAAGGACCCCGCGAGCTGGGGCTGAGCCACGGGGCGCCCTCCACCGCGGATGCCCTGAGGGCTGCCCTCTCTTCTGTCCCTGCCCCGGTCGCCCCTCCACTCAGAGACCTGACTGGCACGGTGGGTGCGGGTGGTGTGCCTGCTGCCTCTGCCTGGCTGAGTGCCCTGAGGCTGGTCCCAGGGTCTGCCAGGCACAGGAGGCCCTGAACTGCCTCCCCCCATTCCCAGCTCTCGTGGCAGGACCTGATGAAAGATGCCAACCCCCTCTGCCCAGGGAGGAAGAACCTGGGGTCCCACCTGCCCTTAGCCTGTGCCCCTCACAGGGGTGGAGGGCTGTGGGCCCAGGAGAAGGCAGGCTTCTCACCGTGGGCAGGCCGTGCCCCGTGGCCCAGGCCCTGACCCGGCCAGGCGGTGTCCACCTCCATCCCTTCCTCAGGTCCTTGGTGGTGGGTGTTGATGTTTGCTTGTCAAAGCCTCAGCCTCGGTCCGTGTTTCCCGGGCGGCCTGCTCCCCTGAGCCTGCTTGTGGGGTGCTCAGAGGCGCTCTCCCGAGCTGCAGGAGAGTTTGAGACGGGGGCTGGGGCTGTCTCTCCGCAGCCCCTGCTCCAGGGAAAGGTGCTGAGCGCTGCAGAGCTGGGTGGGAGGGAGTAGGACGCCCCCTGCTCTCGAGAAGCCTGGGCCCCGCCTGGGAGGCTCAGATGGTGCGGAGACCCTGGTGGAGCTGCTTCTGACGCTCCCCGGACCCACTCTCCCTGCTCAGGACCCCTGGGGGCTGCTCGGCTGCCCTGGACATAACAGCCTGTGTCCCCCTCTGTGGGTCTGTAATTGGCCCATCCCTGCTGTCATGTGGGGGGCTGAGCCATGCACGGAGTGGGGATTGCACACCCCGCTGCCGAGGGTGGGACAGTGGAGCCGGATGTGGTGTTGCCACGGTCTGTGGGCACCGTTCTGACGCCCTGGGGCCAGGCCACCCTGGGTCTCATCAGCTGCTTGGCTTTGCCCTCCTGGACCCTGAGCCTCTGCCTCTCAGTGGCCACATTGCCCTGCGCCCCCTTCACGTGCCGAGGTCTCCATGGCCGCTGCACTGCTGCCTCGGTGGGCCTGGCATCCTGGTCCTGGCTCCTCCCACCGCGCCCGGCTCCCTGCCTCCTGCGCACGTGGCCGTCACAGTGGCCCAGCTTTCCTTCCTCCTCCTCCTCGCGGCTCTGCCTATTATACCGCCACCCAGAGGACCGTGCTGCTCCTGGGGAGGTATGGGGGCAGCCATGCCCGCCCCTGGGGTTCCCGCCACGGGAACCGCAAACCGTGCCACCACCCGCCATCAGAGAGGCAGGCGGGCGGCCTGGGGTCCTCCGCACCCCTCTCTCACCAGGTCCACTTCGTCGACCACACCTCGCGGGCTCTTTCTCCCACTCTCCTAGTCCCGGCCTCTCCGCTCAGTCTTCACGGCCACGCCTGGCCCAGCCCTCCCCCTCCCTCCCCAGACAATGACCACCACCTTCTCCGGCTCTGCCTGCCTTGGGCCTTGCCAGGGGCTGGTGTTGGAGTCCCCTCTCCCCTCCCCGACAATCTTGTTCTTTGCTGAGGCCCTAACCAGACGGTGGGCTATCTTTGATCTCAACTCAGCGAATGGCCACTTGGCATTGGGAGCCATTCGGTGTGTCCCCTGACCTTGGTGTGATCTTGGTTGGAGGCTCCTGACTTCTCCACGGGGCCCAGACTGCCGGAAGGCGCTTCTCCAGCCGCGGGAGGCTGCCTGGTCCCCGCATACCTCGCTTGGCCAAGGCCGAGGCCAGGCTGGGAGGGCCGTGCTGTCAGTGCACCGTGAGGGAGGGCAGCCCGGGGACCCACGGCCTGCTGCCCTCAGGCCTCTTAGCCCTGCGGGGCTCCACCTGCGGCCGGGACCAATTGCTCGGGCTGTCAGGTTGGGAACTTTCCTCAACATCTCTGAGCTTCAAAAACCTTTTAGCCCGGCCGGCGTGGCTCCGTGGTTGAGCGTCGACCTGTGAACCAGGAGGTTACGGTTCGATTCCTGGTCAGGGCACATGCCCGGTTGCCAGCTCGATCCCCAGTGGGGGGCATGCAGGAGGCAGCCAATCAGTGATTCTCATCATGGATGTTTCTATCTCTGTCCCCCTCCCTTCCTCTCTGAAATCAATAAAAATATATTTAAAAGTCTTTTACCCTCTTCCTAGACAGGGAGCCCAGAACATACAGAGGCAGCAAAGCTGTCCCTCCTCCTGGTGACGTCTCCTCTGCAAAAAACAAAAACAGCCCGTAGTGCCGGTTAGTGCGTCGTCTCATAATGACTTCTCACCTATTTATCTTGTTGAAGGATAATGGTACCCTCTGGCTTAATTTTTAATTGGCTTTCAGTTCAAAATAGGGTTTGGGAAGAAATGAGTGGAGGTGGAATGGTTGCCGTGACACGGCCGGGTTCTTGTGACCATAATTTTGCAAACACCAGCCTCCCTCGGCCAAGGGCCCGGCCTGTGATGTGTGGGACGGGGCGGCGGGGGCATCGGCGAGAGGCCAGCAGCTGCCTCTGCTCCGGACCTGCCCCGGCTGCCTCTGGGGCAGTGATCTTGGGGCGCGCGTCCCCCCCGCTGTGGAGGGGCAGGCGTGCTCCCTCTCAGGTTCTGTGGGAACCAGGTGAGATGCCACCCTCTGATGCTCACGCGAGGCCCAAACTGTCAGCCCTGAGCCAGGAGGCCTAAGGACAAGCGGAGTGTCCGAAAGAGGGTCTCGGTGGGACAGGAGGGTCCCCACCCTCCAGGGCGGTCTGCTGTGAGTCCACCCTGTGCAGTGCGAGATCCCGGCCTCACGGGGGACGCCCCCAGGGGGTGGAACTCTAGGTCCCGGAGCACGGGGTCACAGCCCGGCCTCAGGGGCACGCGTGGCGGCTCTCAGGGGCGATTGCTGCTGTGGGAGGCAGAGCCCAGAAAAGAGGGGCTTGCGCATGCCTGGGGACAGGGAGGGCAGCCGGCACAGCACGAGAGGAACAGAGCACCAGCAGCCGCGCCCTGGGCACCCTTTCTGCTGGGCTCATCCTCTGCCCCTGGCAGTGGGGCTGGGCTGTGGGCCAGGCGGCCACAGGCATCGGTCTGGCCGGTGTCACTGTCACCAGGCTGACACATGGGCGAGCTCCTCCGATAAGGAGACTGCGCCTGCGGGTCATTCAGACGATGCCGGGGAGGAAGCCCCGCTTCCCATGCAGCCCAGCCGGCCCCCTCGGACACAGTAGCCCGTGGGCATCCTCCAGACCTGGGACAACTCACTCCCCTTCCCTGACGCCGGCTCCAGGCTCCGTCCTCCATGGATGGTGTGCACACGCCACCTCTCACCTTTAGAGCCACTCGCCCTCGGGCTCCCACCTTCCGGCTTGAAAGGAGCTGGGCCGAGGGAGGCAAGGCAGAAATGGTCGCCAGCGCCTCCCATGGTCCCTTCCCCGGTCCCAGATGGCCCCCTGCCTACTTGCCGCAGAGGACAGACAGGGTCAAGCCGGCAGCAGCTCCCCGAGGCCAGGGCTGGGTGAGGGGGACTGTGGGAGAGAATGACAAGTGAATGAATGAGCAAGGGGATGGAGGAGCAGGGGCGGGGTGTGGCGTGGCGGGCAGGTGGAGGGAGAGATGAGAGCAGCTGAGTCCCAGCCCCCAGGCACAGGGGTTCTGTCTGCTGCCTCTCACCCTGTCCTCAGTCCCCAGAGACTGGCCCGGGGCCAGGTCTCTCCTGGCTCCACCCCTCCCAGCCCCATGCCCCTACCCTTCCCCCTGCCCAGGGCTGGTCCGGTGTTTATTTTTAGCTCACAGCTCACATGCTGCCTCCTGCCAGCCCTCCCTCTCTTCCTCGCTGCCTGAGTAGCAGGGCCCGGAGAGGGGGGCCTCCATGTATTAGCAGGGGCAGGAACACGCCTGGGGGGGCCTCCATGTGTTAGCAGGGGCAGGAACATGCCTGGGGGGGCCTCCATGTATTAGCAGGGGCAGGAACACGCCTGGGGGGGCCTCCATGTGTTAGCAGGGGCAGGAACACGCCTGGGGGTGGGGCTCCATGTGTAGCAGGGACAGGAACACGCCTAGGGGGGGCCTCCATGTGTAGCAGGGGCAGGAACACGCCTGGGGCGGCCTCCATGTGTTAGCAGGGGCAGGAACACACCTGGGGGTGGGGCTCCAAGTGTAGCAGGGGCAGGAACACGCCTAGGGGGGGCCTCCATGTGTAACAGGGGCAGGAACACGCCTGGATAGGGGCCTCCATGTGTTAGCAGGGGCAGGAACACACCTGGGGGTGGGGCTCCAAGTGTAGCAGGGGCAGGAACACGCCTAGGGGGGGCCTCCATGTGTAACAGGGGCAGGAACACGCCTGGGGGGGGCCTCCATGTGTAACAGGGGCAGGAACACGCCTGGGGGGGGCCTCCATGTGTAACAGGGGCAGGAACACGCCTGGGGCGGCCTCCATGTGTTAGCAGGGGCAGGAACATACCTGCAGGAACACGGCTGGAGGGGGCCTCGGGCTCCAGGCTTTGCTGAGGGCCTGGTGAGCAGGCCGCTGCGGGGCTGGCTCTGAGCCCCTGGCAAGACGCCTGCCTCCTCATCCAGGCCACCTTCCAAGGTGCTCTTGCTTCCCCTGGACTGGTGCTTCGGGGTGGGGTCTGCGGGCCAGAGGTAGGGGGAGAGGTGTGCCACGCCACCCGGGTGAGCGGGGAGATGGCCTCCCCGGAGAGGCCGGCCCTGGATGGCCGTGAGCCCTGGATGGCCATGTGCAGGGACCCTCGGTGGAGCAGGGCAGTGTTGCCTTGCGCCAGCCCTGCTCTGGGCCCAAATCCCAGCCCCTGCTGATCCTGGGGCTGGGGAAGCTCTTATTTAGTCCCAGGACTCTCTCTTACGCTCTGTCCAGCCCGTCCACCTCTAAGGGCCTTGGTGCCATTGCACCACTCTCTCTGATGTGGGCGCATTTTCATTGTGTGCCCAGGCGGTGCTGGGCATGCGGTGGGATTCTTAGCTGAGACGGTGCTCTGCCCCTCTCAGGGCGTGGGCTCAGCCTGCCCAGCGCTCTCCACAGGCACCTGCGGGAGTGGACCCTGCCAGGCCAAGCAGCCCAGCCCAGCACGTGGCCAGCGCCCATCGCCTCGCTGCAGCTGGGGTTGGGAGGGGGTTGCACAGAGCATCACAGGTGAGGGAGCCCAACATGGTGCCTCGGGCTGGGCCCTGCAGGGTCCCCTCCATAGCTGGGCCCTGGGCCAGGCCTCGGGCAGGGAAGAGCTGCCGTCTCAGGGAGACGGTCTCCAGGCCCCGAGTAACAAGCCTGTGTGCAGGCCTCACCCTCAGCGCACAGGGCCTGGCTGGGCGCTGCCAGAACTGAAGCAGAGATGTGGCGTGTGGCTCTGGGCAGCACGCAGGACGGAGCCCTGACATGGCGCTTTCTGTGGGTGTGAGCAGAGGGGCCTGCTGACACCCTGACCCCAGGGAGGGCATCCCCCTCAGCGCCGGCTGGTCCCCGGGCCCCCCCACACCAGCCAGAGGGGCTGTCTGCTCCCTGGGGGCCCAGATGCCCCTCTTGTCCAGACCCCTGTGCCGTAACCTCCCCTCCCCTCCCCTCCCCTCCTCTCCCCTCCATCTCCTTGTCTGGCTGGGAAGCTCTCTGTGGGGAGAGGAAGGGACCCTTCTTTTGGTTTCATCATTTTAACTGTGAATACGTGCTTTTTAAAAATTACTGATTTCAGAGAGGAAGGGAGAGGGAGAGGCAGATAGAACAGCAATGATGAGAGAACCTTTGATCGGCTGCCTCCTGCACGTCCCCCACAGGGGATCCAGCCCGCAACCCGGGATCGAACTGTGACCTCCTGGCTCATAGGTGGACGCTCACCCCTAAGCCCCGCCGGCTGGGCTGCGAATGCCTTTAAGCCTGGGAAAGTCTGCCATCTGGGGCAACACACCCACCAGTCTTCCCCGCGTGCTCGGTGCCTGCCTTAGAAGGCTTTCTCCTCCTCCAGGTTAGAGGGGCATGGAAATACTCTGAGTGCTCAGTGTCCCCATGACCCCACTTCCCTTCCTCTCCTCACAGAAATCCGAGTGGCTCTGTCTGAACTGCCAAACGAAGCGACTGCTGGAGGGCAGCCTGGGGGAGCCAGCCCCCCGCCCCCCGCCCGCCTCGCCGCAGCCCCCCACCGGGGCCCCTCACCGCGCGGCCGGAACAGCCCCTCCGAAGCAGAAAGGGCCCCAGGGGCCGGGCCAGCCCTCAGGCCCTCTGCCCGCCAAGGCCAGCCCCCAAGCAAAGCCCCTCAGGGCTTCTGAGCCCAGCAGGACCCCGGGCAGTGCCCAGGAAAAGAAGACAGGGTCCCCGGCTAAAGCGGAGCCTGTGCCGAAACCACCTCCAGAGACTGCCCTGCCCCCTGGGACTCCTAAGGCAAAGGCCGGGGCGCGGAGGACCGAGCCCGCCACCCCCGCCGTCAAGGCTGCTTCAGAAGCCCCCAAGGGTGGGGAGGCCGAGGTCAGTGCCCCTCGCTTCGCGGGGACCCTAACTCAGGTGCACGTCTAGCGACGGCTCGGGCCCTGGGGCTGGGGTGTCGGCCAGGCCCCTGGGCCCCAGAGGAGGGCAGGGCGGCCTCTGTGAGGCCTTGGGGGCTGCAGCTGTGGGCTCTGAGCTAGCTCTCTGCCTGCCGCCTGCTGCATGCTTTGCTGGGTGTTGCTACCATTAGAACCGGTCAGGTTTCTCTGAGAACCTAGGGCTGCTGGGGGCTTGCCTGGGAACCTGCGGGTTATTTACGGCCAGAGAGGCGGAGAGGTGGGGCTGGGACCCGGGGTGGCGCTGGGATTGAGGGGGCGGGCGGGCTCCGAGGAGCTGTCCGCCCGGGGGTCAGCCTCTGCCTCTCGCCTGCTGCAGGAGCTGGTGGGCAA
>NW_006295816.1:1671951-1672700 GCF_000327345.1 Myotis davidii
ACGAGCTGGACCTGGGCCCAGGCGCTGACCCCGGCCTGGACCGCGAGCCGGAGCTGGAGATGGAGAGCCTGACGGGCTCGCCCGAGGACCGTTCCCGCGGGGAGCACTCCTCCACGCTGCCCGCCTCCACGCCCAGCTACACCTCGGGCACCTCGCCCACCTCCCTGTCTTCCCTGGAGGAGGACAGTGACAGCAGCCCCAGCCGCAGGCAGCGCCTGGAGGAAGCAAAGCAGCAGCGCAAGGCCCGGCACCGCTCCCACGGGCCCCTGCTGCCCACCATCGAGGACTCCTCGGAGGAGGAGGAGCTGCGGGAGGAGGAGGAGCTGCTGCGTGAGCAGGAGAAGATGCGGGAGGTGGAGCAGCAGCGCATCCGCAGCACCGTCCGCAAGACGCGGCGCGACAAGGAGGAGCTGCGGGCCCAGCGCCGGCGGGAGCGCTCCAAGACGCCCCCCAGCAACCTGTCGCCCATCGAGGACGCCTCGCCCACGGAGGAGCTGCGGCAGGCGGCCGAGATGGAGGAGCTGCACCGCTCCTCCTGCTCCGAATACTCGCCCTCGCCCTCCCTGGACTCGGAGGCCGAGGCCCCGGACGGCGGCCCCGCCCGGCTCTACAAGTCGGGCAGTGAGTACAGCCTGCCCACCTTCATGTCCCTCTACTCGCCCACTGAGCCGCCCGCGGGCAGCGCCGGCATCCCCAGCGCCGGGCGGCCCCTCAAGAGCGCCGAGGAGGCCTATGAGGAGATGATGCGG
>NW_006295816.1:1673040-1675308 GCF_000327345.1 Myotis davidii
AGGACCCCCCTGCACAGCTCTCCCGCCTCCCCCAGCTCTGCCTCCCAGGAGGCCAGCACAGCCTTTCCCCAGGGCCCGGGGGCCCCAGCCACCACGGCTCGAGGGTATGTGACTCTGGCATCACCTGCAGGCTCCGAGCGCAGCCCCTCACCATCTGCCACAGCCCACGGCTATGGGCAGAGCCCGACCACCGCAAACTACGGATCCCAAACGGATGAGATGCCCCAGGCGCCCAGCGGTCCTGCCGCCGCCAGAGAGAAACCCCTGCGTGTGAGTGACGGCAAGGGCGGCCCCGCCCCGCCCTCCCAGGGATATGCCTACTTCCCGGGCTCCAGCCCACCGCTCTCCCCATCTTCTCCCTCAGAGAGCCCCACCTTCTCCCCTGGCAAGCCGGGCCCCAGGGCCACAGCCGAGTTCTCCTCACAGACGCCAAGCCTGGCCCCTGCCTCGGACATGCCGCGGAGCCCTGGCGCCCCCACCCCATCCCCCATGGTGGCGCAGGGCACGCAAACGCCGCATGGACCCGGCGCGCCCCGCCTGGGCCCCCAGCAGTGGCAGCAGTCTTCTCGGGAGGCCCCCTTCATGGTCATCACACTGGCCTCAGCGGCCTCCAGCCAGACCAGGATGGTCCATGCCAGTGCCTCCGCCTCCCCGGTGTGCTCCCCCACCGACACGCAGCCCACCCCCCACGGCTACAGCCAGACCACCCCTCTGAGTGCGTCTCCGCTACCCTCAGAGCCTCCTGGGCCGCCCGGCTTCCCGCGGGCGGCCAGTGCCGGTGCGGACGGGCCCCTGGCGCTGTACGGCTGGGGCGCCCTCCCTGCCGAGAACATCTCCCTGTGCCGGATCTCCTCTGTCCCTGGAACGTCCAGGGTGGAGCCCGGTCCCAGGCCCCCGGGCAGTGCCGTGGTGGACCTCCGCACGGCCGTCAAGCCCACGCCCATCATCCTCACTGACCAGGGCATGGACCTGACCTCTCTGGCCGTGGAAGCGAGGAAGTACGGCCTGGCCCTGGACCCGGGCCCCGGGCGGCAGTCCACGGCGGTGCAGCCTCTGGTCATCAACCTCAACGCCCAGGAGCAGACCCAGGCCTTCATCGGCACGGCCACCACCGTGAGCATCACCGTGGCCTCCTCTGTGCTCCTGGCTCAGCAGAAGCAGCCTGTGGTCTATGGAGACCCCTTCCAGAGCCGCCTCGACTTCGGCCAGGGGGCAGGTAGTCCCGTGTGCCTGGCCCAGGTCAGGCAGGTGGAGCAGGCCGTCCAGACAGCCCCGTACCGAGGTGGGCCCCGGGGAAGACCCAGGGAGGCCAAGGTTGCCAGGTATAACCTGCCCAACCAGGTGGCCCCTCTGGCCAGAAGAGATGTTTTGATCACTCAGATGGGCACTGCTCAGAGCGCTGGCCTCAAGGCAGGCCCTGTGCCAGAGCTGGGTGCCAGGAAGCCACACACTGTGCTGGTGCAAATGGCAGAGGGCACGGCAGGCACTGTGACCACGCTGCTCCCGGAGGAGCCGGCGGGCGCCATGGACCTCACGGGGATGAGGCCCGAGAGCCAGCTGGCGTGCTGCGACGTGGTCTACAAGTTCCCCTTCGGCAGCAGCTGCACGGGCGCTTTCCACCCCGCCCCCAGCGCCCCCGAGAAGAGTGGGGCCGAGGCTGCCCCGCGGGCCCAGAGCAGCGGCCCCTTCTATAGCCCGCGGGACCCGGAGCCCCCCGAGCCCTCCACCTACCGGGCCCAGGGGCTAGCGGGGCTTGGGCACCCGGAGGAGCAGAGGCCCTACCCACTGGGCCTCCCAGGCAGGCTGTACTCCTCCATGTCTGACACCAATTTGGCTGAGGCCAGCTTCAATTACCACGCCCACAGGATGGGGCAGCTCTTCCAGGGCCCGGGGCGAGACTCGGCCGTGGACCTCAGCTCGCTGAGGCAGTCCTACAGCCTGGGCTTCGTGGACGGGCGCTCCCTGGGGCAGGGCCTGCAGTACGGCTCGTTCACGGACCTGCGCCACCCCACAGACCCCTTGACTCACCCGCTGCCCATGCGGCGCTACAGCTCCGTGTCCAACATCTACTCAGACCACAGGTATGGCCCCCGGGGGGAAGCCGCGGGCTTCCAGGAGGCCAGCCTGGCCCAGTACAGCGCCACCACAGCCCGCGAGATAAGCCGCATGTGCGCGGCCCTCGACTCCATGGACCAGTATGGAGGGCGGCGTGGCAGTGGCGGTGGCGGCCCTGACCTCATGCAGTACCAGCCTCTGCCTGGGCCTGGG
>NW_006295816.1:1676778-1678189 GCF_000327345.1 Myotis davidii
AGAAGACTGGGCGGGGGGAGAGCCTGGCCTGCCAGACGGAGCCGGACGGGCAGGCCCAGGGCGGGGCCGGGCCGCAGCTCATCGGGCCCGCCGCCATCAGCCCCTACCTGCCCGGCATCCAGATCGTCACCCCAGGGCCCCTGGGCAGATTCGAGAAAAAGAAGCCGGATCCCCTGGAGATCGGCTACCAGGCCCACCTGCCCCCGGAGTCCCTTTCACAGCTGGTGAGCCGCCAGCCTCCCAAGTCCCCTCAGGTCCTCTACTCGCCAGTCTCGCCCCTGTCCCCACACCGGCTCCTGGACGCGCCCTTTGCTTCCAGCGAGAGGCTGAGCAAGGCTCACGTGAGTCCCCAGAAGCACTTCGCGGCCGACGGCGCGCTCCGCCAGCAGACGCTGCCTCGCCCCGTGAAGACCCTGCAGCGGTCTCTGTCCGACCCTAAGCCCCTCAGCCCCACCGCCGAGGAGTCTGCCAAAGAGAGGTTCTCCCTCTACCAGCACCAGGGGGGGCTGGGGAGCCAGGTATGGGCACAGGGGCTGGTCCAGGGTGGGGCCGGGGTCTCTGCTTAGCCTGGGGCCCCCAGGGAAGGCTTCTGGGGGATGGACTGGGCTCCAGAGGAAGGAGTGGAGGACAGAACCTTCCCTGAGGCTTGTGTGGAGCCTGCCGCTTGGCCAGGACGTCCTAGGCAGATGCACCCCCCTGGGCCCTGCACGGTCCGTGCAGACACCAGTAGGAGCTGCCGCCCCCTTAGCACTGCCTCCTCAGGGCCACGCCCCCTTTCAGCCTCCCCACCCTCCTGCTGGGCCTTCCCACTCCACACCTCCAGGTGGGTGTCTCCTGAGAAACCGTCCTGCACAGTGACTGTCCCTCCTCCCAGCCCTGGCCTGGCCTCCATTGCCCCACACGAAGGCCCAGCCCTTGTGTGCATGGAGGGCCACCCAGCCGGCTGCAGGCGCTCTGCCCACTCTGGCCTTCAGCAAGTCTGTTACACACCTGTCCCCCTCCCTCCCCCACCCCCCCGGAGCATAGCTACCCTGGTCTGTGGCTGTAGTTGCTGAAGGGACCACGAGAGGTGGCCTGCACGCAGTGTGGGGGGCGAGGGGGTGAGGGCCTGACGCCAAGGACCCGAGTGCAGGCTGAGGAGGGGACGTCTTTCGAAAGCCCTTCGAGTCTTTGGAGGTTCTAGGTGGGGAGACAGGACATGGCGGCCTCTCGGAAAGCCTGGCGCAGCTAGGGCAGATGCGCTGTAGGAAGAGACTGCAGAGGCCAGGGCGGGAGCCAGAGGCAGCCCGAGGCGTATCTGCCATCTCCTGGGCTGAGGCAGAGGAGAGAGGCGGGGCCTCGGGGGGCTGTGCAGAGCCCGGTGTGCAGGCAGAGGGGTGAGGCGGGGCCTCGGGGGGCTGTGCAGAGCCCG
>NW_006295816.1:1678322-1679007 GCF_000327345.1 Myotis davidii
CAGAGGGGTGAGGTGGGGCCAGGAGTCTGGGCTGGCAGGGAGGGCCGTCAGAGAAGAGGTGGCCTGGCTCCAGGCTCCAGGGGACAGTCCCAGGGCTGGCCATATGGGGCCACGCCACAGTGAGCACTCACGGTGCAGCCAAAGCAACAAGACGGACACAGCCCGAGTTCCAGCAGTGAAGCCTGTCCCATGAAAGGTCCCCCCTTTGCTCAGAGGTCTGGGGGCTCACTGTCGCTTGACGTACAGTGAGAGTGGGCGGGATTGTCATGCAGGTTCTTCGAAAGCTAAAGTGTGAGGAGCCCGATGGCAGGCCCCATTGCATTCTGGGGGCTTGGGTAGTCCACACCTGGGGCCTTCTGGGAAGGCGAAGAGCCAGAGACAAAAGGAGGGCCCAGGGCAAACCTTCCAGCAGCGAGGAGGGGATGGGCGGCAGTGTCAGGCCCGCACCCCTCCCCCCACGGCAGCCGTGACCCAGGAGATGGACTCGGAGAGTGGGGCTCAGTCAGGGCAGCGGAGGGAGCTGGGGCGGGGGTGCCGGGCAGCTGGGGGAGGAGGGTGGCAGGCAGCCAAGGTGCAGGTCACGTTAGAGAGGAGGGGCAGGAGGCAGCAAAGGCCCCAGAGCGGCAGCAGCTGACACCCCATCAGCCCGTGCTCCTTCCAGGGGCCCTGGGCGCCCGCCCCGCTG
>NW_006295816.1:1679584-1681098 GCF_000327345.1 Myotis davidii
GGAGGAGAAGGAGATCGACGCCAAGCTCAAGTACCTGGAGCTGGGCATCACGCAGCGCAAGGAGTCTCTGGCCAAAGACCGGGGCGGCCGCGACTACGCGCCCCTGCGAGGCCTCGGTGAGCATCGGGACTACCTGTCGGACAGCGAGCTCAACCAGCTGCGGCTCCAGGGCTGCGCCACGCCCGGACAGTACGCGGACTTCCCCATCTCCGCCGCGGCTCCCGCCACCCCTGCCGGCCCCGCTGCCTTCCAGCAGCCCCGGCTCCCCGCTCCGGCCCCACAGTACTCTGCAGGCAGCGCTGGGCCGACTCCCAACGGATTCCCGGCCCACCAGGCACCTGCCTACCCTGGCCCCAGCACGTACCCAGCGCCTGCCTTTCCTCCCGGCACCAGTTACCCTGCTGAGCCTGGTTTGCAAAGCCAGCAGGCTTTCCGGCCCACAGGCCATTATGCAGCCCAAACACCCATGCCAACCACACAGAGCACCCTTTACCCAGTCCCGGCCGACAGCCGTGCCCCCCATCCAAAGCCACGCCAGACATCACTAGCCGACTTGGAGCAGAAGGTGCCCACCAACTACGAAGTGATCGCTGGCCCCGCCGTGGCCATGTCCTCGGCCCCTTCCGAAACCGGTTACAGTGGCCCTGTGATGAGCAGCAACTACGAGCAGAGCAAGACCCCAGAGCTGCCCCGGGCCAGTGACCGCAGCAGCACGGGCCCAGCGCCCACCTACCCCTCTGACTCGCACTACGCCAGCCTGGAGCAGAGCGTCCCTCGGAACTATGTGATGATCGACGACATCAGTGAGCTGACCAAGGACAGCGCCTCCACGGCCCTGGACAGCCAGCGACTGGAGCTCCTGGGCCCGAGCGGCGGTGGGCGTCCAGGGAAGGAGCCAGGAGAGCCAGGGGCACTTGAGGGGCCCACACTGCCCTGCTGCTATGCCCGTGGGGAGGAAGAGTCCGAGGAAGACGCTTACGACCCCCGAGGAAAGAGCGGCCCCCACCGGGGCATGGAGAGCGACGGCCGGGCCGCCAGCACCCACTACTACGGTGACAGCGACTACCGCCAAGGGGCTCGCCCAGACAAGTACGGTCCAGGCCCCGCGGGGCCCAAACACGCCTCCAAGAGCCTGGCCCCGGCCGCCGTCTCGAAGCGCAGCAAGCACCGGAAGCAGGGCATGGAGCAGAAGGTCTCCAAGTTCTCGCCCATCGAAGAAGCCCGGGATGTGGAGTCAGACCTGGCCTCCTACCCTCCCCCCGCGGGCAGCAGCGGCCTGGCCGCCCGGGGCAGGAGGTTCCAGGACGAAATCACCTACGGGCTCAAGAAGAACGTGTATGAGCAGCAGAGGCACTACGGGGCGTCCAGCCGGGACGCCGTGGAGGAGGACGACCGCGCGTACAGCGGGAGCAGCCGGTCCCGGGGCCCCGCGGCGTACAGCGGGGAGAAGCTGTCCAGCCACGACTTCGGCAGCCGGGGCAAGGGCTACGAGCGGGAGCGCGAGGCTGTGGAGC
>NW_006295816.1:1681276-1681559 GCF_000327345.1 Myotis davidii
AGCGCCTTCCGAAGGCAGGCCCCAAGCCCTCCTCCCTGAGCATGGCCCACGGCCGGGCCCGGCCCCCCATGCGGAGCCAGGCCTCGGAGGAGGAGAGCCCGGTCAGCCCCCTGGGACGGCCCCGCCCCGCGGGGGATGCCCTCCCTCCCGGAGACACCCCCTGAGCATGGCCCACGGCCGGGCCCGGCCCCCCATGCGGAGCCAGGCCTCGGAGGAGGAGAGCCCGGTCAGCCCCCTGGGACGGCCCCGCCCCGCGGGGGATGCCCTCCCTCCCGGAGACACC
>NW_006295816.1:1682567-1684038 GCF_000327345.1 Myotis davidii
AAGGGGCAGCCAAAGCGGCCCAGCAGGGGAGGCCCCCTCAGGCTCAGCCACCGCCGGGACCTGGACCTGCAGGTGAGTCTGCCACTGGTGCCCTCGCCTGTGCCGCAGAGAGCCGGCTGCCCCCGCACCCACCGTGCCCCTGCTTCTGGCACCGCAGGCCCCACTGCTCCTGAGAAGGGGCCTGGGCTGTGGCCTCCCCGGCAGAGGACAAGCCTCTTAGGATGAGCACGGGGTCCCCACTGGAGCCTCCGCGGCCCAGGCGCTCTCGGCAGGGACCTGGGAGGGACGGGAGCCCAAAGCAGGACCTTGACTTCCTCCTCTCCTTCCTCCTCCTCCTCCTGACTCCCGTCTTCCTTGACCTTCACACCCTCTTCTCCCTGTCCTTCCCCTTCTTCCCTCTGTCCGCCCCGCCATCCCTGGACTGTGCTCAACACCCTCACACCGTCTCCCTCAGCTCCAGGAGCCAGGAGCCAGGTCGAGCTTGGCTGTGACGGTGTTCTCCCCGCTCCCCGCAGGTATGAAAGCTGGAGCCAGGCCCGGAGGCACCCCGGGGGCTCCCGCTGGCCAGCCAGGGGCCGAAGGGGACAGCATGTTCTCCAAGATCCTCCCCGGGGGGGCCGCGGAGCAGGCGGGCAAACTGACAGAAGGTGAGCATTGCCCATGCCAGGTGCCGGTGGGCGCTGTCCCAGGCCCTGCAGACGGAGCTGGGTCTGGGGGCTGCCTCCGCTCACCCCGCCCAGGAGGGAGCCTGATGCCTCTCTCCTTTCCACCTCACAGCGGTCTCTGCTTTTGGCAAAAAATTCTCCTCGTTCTGGCTAGGTCCTGGGGTCCTGGGGTCCTGGGGTCCTGGGGCGCGGAGTCTGGGCTTCAGCGGGAGGTGATGTGGCCAGAGCCCAGGGCCCACTCCTCTGAGTGTGGGGGGAGGAGGAGAAGGAGGGACAGGAGGACCCTGTGCCCAGAGGCCCCAACACAGGCTGGCTCAGCAAGTCCCTGCGCCCCACATGGTCCCAGCAAAGGGCAGCAGGGCTCCCAGCCCTGTCCTTCTCCAGCACCCCTGCCCCCAGGGCTCTCCCAGCGAGGAGTGGGCGTTGGGTGGGGCTGGGATGCGGCTCCTCCCAACCTCCACGTGCTCCGCAGGCTCTTAGGCTCTCGATGAGACAGAGGGAGGTGTCGTTGTTGTGGAAAAACCTCTGGGGTCCGAGGCCGGGCGCAGCTCTGGACTCTGCGTATAACAGTGAGTGTGGGACCGGGCAGGCGGGCGGGCGGAGGGCCAGGCCCAATGCCTGCGTGTGATGAAGACACCGGTCATACACTGTCGCTGCAGAGCAGAGTGAGTGCGGGAGACGGGAAAGGACAGAGGAGGGAGGTCCCGGACGGGCAGGCTCCGTCCCAGCCCAGGTCAGCCCGGGGGCGAGAAAGGGCCCAGGTGGGGTGGGGGCCTCCCCCTGGAGCCTTCCCTGGCGTGGCCCCC
>NW_006295816.1:1684297-1684728 GCF_000327345.1 Myotis davidii
GCAGCGAGAACAGAGGGGCCTGCGCCAGGCCTGCCGTGGGAAGGCGCTGGGTGGGCTCGAGGGGCAGGGGGACAGGAGGGGAGGGCCAGCCTTCCACCCCTCACTCAGTTATTCCGGAAACGGTTCGCCAGCCCTTGGCAGGGGCCGGGCCTGCCCCCGTGCTGGGGACACTGCGGGGCCAGAACCACGTCCCCGCACTGAGAAGCTGACAGTCCATGACTGGGACAGAGGACAGAAGGTTCCAGGTGAAAGTTAGGTCCAAATGGTGGTTTCTGAAGCGACAACACGCTCTGAGCCCATGAAGTCGGGGCAGGAGGGTCTGCCCTAGAGACAGTGGTCAGGGCGAGGGAGACCGAGAGGGGGCTGGGCGGGTGCAGGGGAACAGCATCCGGTGCCGGAGGCGATAGGCGGGCCTCAGACCGGCAGCCAGC
>NW_006295816.1:1684817-1690240 GCF_000327345.1 Myotis davidii
AGCCACAGAGAGCACCCCCAGAGCTCTGCCTGCCTTCACCCCACGACACGGGCTCCCTGCCCCCCTCCTGCTCAGCCGGGTGGCTCCTCATGTGGCCTGCAGCACCTGTGACATCAGGAGCCGCGCTGAGGCGAGGGCAGCGTGGCCAGGTTCCTGGCCATGCCCATTGGGTTTAGGGCTGGAGCTCTGTCCCTGGGAAGGGACAGGAACCCTGGGCATGGCTTGATTCTGTGTCCTGCCACACAACGTGGGTGGGCTGCTGAGCTGCTCGCTGCGTGTCACAGGGGCCTCCCACCAGCTCTGCATTCGGCTGACGGGGGGCGAGCAGGCAGCGCTGCTGTGCGAGGCCGTGTCCTGGTGGCTGGAGAGGCTGCCATTTCAACAAACCCCACTCCCTCCTCTGAGGCAGAGCAAAGAGCAGTGAGCGTGTTAAAGGGGCATCCCTCTGGCCACCTGACTGCTTCTTCCTGTCTGTCTCTGACTCAGCCGCCGGGCACCCGCCCCCCAGCCCCGGGTGGGAGCCTGAGTGGGGAGGAGGCCATGGCGTGTGGCAGGCAGCTGAGAGGAGCGCGGGTGGGAAGCAGCTGTCCACAGCTCTTGACAAAATCCTCTTTCCTTCCTTCCCGCCTCCCTCCTTCCCGCCTCCAAGCATCTACAATCTGGCGCACCCTTGGCTCCCAGACTCGCCGGAGGGACGGACATGGTGGGCGGCCTCCGCTGGACAAGTGGGACCACCTGCCGGACCCCTGCTTGACTTTCCGGAGCCCCTGCTCTCCTGGGGCGCCGCCTTCAGGCCGGGGAGGGAAGAGCCTCTTTGCAGACCCTGCGGCCTGGCCAGCCGGCTTCCCATGCGTTATACACAGAGTTGGCTCACGCTGCCTTTCCCACAGACGCTGCCTCCCTCCACGCGGCCAGAAGTTCTTCCACAGCCTGGGACTGAGAGCTGGGCCCCGGCCGTTTCCTCCACATTCCAGCTGGCCCACCTCCCTCTGCAGCCCAAGGGCCCTGCCCCGCAGCCTGCCCTCCGGTGACATCGGAGCAGACTTTCTTGTGCTGTCGCGGGTGGGGAGGACTTGACAAACACTAGGACCTAACACTGTCTCCTTGCTGGAACCAGAGGCCATAGCACCGAAATGCAGCGTGGGCCCTGGCTGAGGCTCCCGCAGCCCACGGTGGCAGTGCCCGCGCTGGCCGCCATCTCAAAGCCATTCCCCAGCCATCGCTCCCGGGCACCGCCATCGTCTAGACAGCTGGCCCCTCCCCCTCACGCCTGGGGGTTTCTTTTGATTTCGAGAGCAGCCTTAACATTTCAGTTGGTTTACGTGTATACCTCATGAACATCTTTGGTTTCTCCTTCTCCCTCTGCCTCTCCTTTGCTCACCCCTTGACTCCCCTCCCTCCACCCCTCCGTGACTGACGGTTTGGTCCCTCGCTGCTCAGTCCCTGCTCAGCACAGGGGGAGGCTGACTCCGAAGCAATAGTGGGCAGCAGGCCGCCCAGAGCACACCCGGGGCGAGGCCTTGGGAGCCCGCCGCCTGTTTACTGTGCAATCCAGTCCTTCTTAAGCCATCACAGGGCGGCTCGCGGCAGAGGCCAGGCTTCTGGCGGGGCGGACCCAGCGCCCTGGACTGGGGAGTGGGGCTCCCTCCACCCACCTGGTGGACTGGGCGGCCGCCCTCCCAGGCCCTGCCCTCGGGGACTTTCTGTCTCTTGGGCACAGGCACAGTCTCATCTCTAACGTTCTATGCAATGAAATAGAAACCCTCAAAGACAACTGTTAATATTTAATAAATTCCGTGTTATGTATAAGAAGTTCATTGCAAACATGCAATTGAGAAACTGGATAGATACGCTCATATCAGACCCCTCCCGCCGCCGCTCCCCTGTGGCTCTGTCTGTGGCATGTTTGACCCGTGGCCGGGCGCTGACGCCGGCGAGTCGCTGCCCCGTGGAGCATGCACTCGCAGCCTCTATGCACGCTCTCACCCATTTTCAATGCCCGACCCTCTTGCTTGGAGTCCTTGTTGCCTCAGAACCTCCCCTTCAGGAGCGTCCGCTGCGTGTGCACGAGCGAGCAGGGGCCGCCGGGGTGCCGCCGGAGCTCGCCGAAACGGCAGGCGGGGGGCGTCTGGTGGACACGCGGTGAGGCCTGCTCAGGGGGGTGTGCGGGAGCATTCAGAAGGCTCCCCTCACCCAGCCTTGAGCCAGAGGCATCCGGCCACCCCTACCCTCGGGGGCAGAGCTGGGCTGTGTCTGTGGCCTGACAGGCCCAGGGCAGGGCCTGGCTGTGTCCTCGGCCCCGGGCCCTGGCTGTCTGCTCCAGGCCCCTCCCCTGTGGCTGGAGGCGCAGAGCTCTGTGAGCCAGGAGGTGGCTCCAGGGGTCAAAGGGTGCTCTTGGAGAGGGCAGCTGAAAAGGTCATCTCGGACCGAGCAGGTGTCCCCCTAGGCAGCGGCTGCAAGCCCAGTGTCTTGGGAGGCTTCTCATAGCAAACCTTAGGCCTTCTGCCTCTGTCTCCAGGACCTGCACTCCTGCCACCCTCATCGCTGCTCCCTGCCACTGAGCCAGGAGCCGGCGGGGTGGCTGCCGCCCCGGCCCGGCCCCTCCGCGCTCTGGTTTGCACCATGCATTTCTCAGGGTCCACATTTCCATGCTTCCCGTAAGGTCTACATGGCCCTTCAGAGAGGGATCCTGGCCGCTTCGGGGGGGATAGGAGGTGTCAACCTCTGTGTTGGGCCTGAGACCCTGGTCCTCCAGGATTTGGGCCTCACGCATCCCATGGCACTTGCCTCCTCTGAGACCAGGCCTGGGCTCCGGGCGGCGAACTGAGCAAGGGCTGAGGGGGGCCACCTCCATCACCTCTGACCGCCCAGGGCCAGCTGGGTACTGGGGGCCCACAGCAGCTCTCCTGCCACTGAAGCCGGGGGTGGGCAGGAGCAGGCAGGTGGCTGCAGGCGGCTCCATCAGACCCGGCCTCAGGCTCTGACATGCTAACTTTTCAGCAAATTTCCTTCTGGCAAGCCCTCCGAGTTTGAAAGGTCTGACATCTGTCCCTTCCATCCCCAGCGGACGCACAGGTCACACCTGTGCCTTCACTCCTGTGAAGGCGGCTGGAGCAGGCCCCGGCACAGGCGTCCTGGCCCTGTGGACGCTAAGCACTCGGGGCGGTGGGCAATGGGGAGCCCCGGGCATATCTCCAACAGGAAAGGGTCCCTAGGACGCCGTCCAGGCCTCTGCATACCGGCCGCCCAGCGTCAGGAGCAAGGGATTCATTTCACAGCGACACCCGCTCCCCGCCATCTGCTCCATCGGGGGAGCGAGGTCTCAGATGTGCTGAGGGCAGCATGGCAGCCTGGCCCCGCCCACCCTGTGTCCCCTCCCCCACTTTGTAAATAGGTGTCATCGTGGACTCGACAGGGTCAGAGTGACAGGCCCGGTCAACTGAACTTCCTCAGAGATGTCACCCGTCTCCCTGGGCACCCAGCCTGCCCCCCGAGAGCCGTGGAAGTGGTGACACCGTGCGTGCATGTAACCCGGTGTGAGTGGGTGTGTGTGTCCACCTCCAGCTCCTGACCCCGTCAGCCCCCTGCAGGCGCGGTGCCCTGGCTGCGGCCGCCCAGCCTCGCCCCTGCTGGCTGCCTCCCTCCTCCCCCACTCCTTCCCTTCAGTCCCCCCCCCCTTTCTTTCTCTCCTTCTTTATCTGAGGGGGGGGGGAGTGCTGTACAGTCACACAAACAAGTTTACAGTTGTAAGTGCAATGACCGAGCCCTCCACATGACCTTGTGAAGTGTGTGCGTCCTCCGTGCCCGTGAGAACTCGTGCTACTTCCGTGTCCCTCCCCTGTGCTGTGACGAGGTAACTGTGGCATCAGAATAAAGGACTTGATATCCACAACCTGCAGACTGTCTCGGGGTAGTTTCTGCCGGGGGAGGCTCAGCCAGAGGAGCACCCCCCCCCAGCTCGCGACAGTCCTGCCCGTGGAGAAGCGTGAAAGGGCAGAGCGCGCAGGTGCCAGCCAGGCAGGGCCAAGGCCACGCGCTGTTCACGTCGCAGCCCCCACTGAGGCGGCCCGGGCAGGTCCCAAGCTTGGCCATGGAGGTGGTGCCTCCTCTGCCTGTGCCCAGTGTCCAGGCTGCACAAACCGCTTTCTGGGCCCTGGTTCCAGGGAGCCGGGCGAGCAGGTGCTGCCCCCTGATGCCGCCAACAGGTCCTACACCCGCCTGCCTGGCTGTGTCTGCCCCAACCCCCAAACTCAGGGGCTGCCAGACCTCAGTCCTGCCCCAGAAGGAGGGGCTAACCTTACTGAAGGAGCCCAGCGTTGCTAGGCAACTTTAAGACCACAGATCAACAAAAAGAGGCTCACCCTGGCCTCTGGCCTTCCGCCCCTCCCCAGGTTAGCACCTTGATGCATGTCCTTGTTTGTATTTTTCTATTCTTTTTCATTTTATTTTTTAAAAATTATTTATTGATTTCAGAGAGGAAAGGAGAGAGAGAGAGAGACAGAAACATCAATGATGAGAATCATTGATTGGCTGCCTCCCGCATGCCCCCCACTGCGGATCGAGCCCGCAACCTGGGCCTGTGCCCCCGACTGGAATAGAACCCAGGTCCCTTCAGGGCAGGCCGATGCCCTGTCCACGGAGCCACGCCAGCTGGGACTCTTCCTTGTCATTTTACAACGAAGTTGGAAGGCGAGCTCCTCCCATTTGTTTCTGCATGTTCACCCAGGTACTTGGGTGGCCACCCCCGGTGCCCAACCTGCAGAGAGCTGAGGCTGGCCTTTCCAGCGGGTCCACTGCACAGTCCCGTGGACAGGCGCCGTGTCCCCACTTTCCTGGTACAAACACCGTGGAGGAACCTCGCAGTCGCCAACCTCCCACCCCACTGGCGGCCGGGCCACTCTTCCTGTCCGGGTCCTGCCTGGTTTGCTCGCAGTGCCAGCGGCCTCCAAACGTGAGGACTGTTTTTCCTGAAGAAGCTGATGTGGCTGATGGGGAAGGCGGGCGGATTGCGGCCAAAGGCAGGGCAGGGCACGGAGCCAGGGCCCTGGGGTGTGGGAGACCAGCCAGGCTCAGGGCACAAGGAGAAGGGACATCCCTGCTGGCCCAGCTGCTGCCCAGCCCCCCGCACCCCCCTTGGCCACCAGAGCCGCTGGGTCCTGGGCCACAGGCAGCTCTCCCGCTCTGGGTGAGCTGGACCCCACCAGGTCCCCTGCACCCAAGACCTTGGACTGCGGCCGGGAGGCAGGCGTCACTGAGTGGGGTGGGTGAGGGCTGAAGCGACCGATAGCTCGCGGGGCGGGCCTGGTGTCTGATAACGACACCCCGAGGGCTCAGCAGCCCGCCCTTTGGCCCGCACCCCAGCGCTCTGCACCCCAGCGCTCTGAGAGCCCCGCCCAGGCCAGGCCTGGCGCTGTCCGGGAAGG
>NW_006295816.1:1691426-1691729 GCF_000327345.1 Myotis davidii
CGTCTTCCTCAGGCTGCTGAGCAGGGAGTCTCCTTCAGGCGCCATGAAGGCCGTGCTGCGCAAGGCGGGGAGCGCGGGCGCCGGGGAGGAGAAGCAGTTCCTGGAGGTGGGCGCGGGGCAGCCATGGCCTTGGGGGGACCAAGGGGTGGGCAGTGGGGCTCCGCCTGCGTGTCAGGCTCTGCTGGGGCGCAGACAGCCTGATGCCCGATGTCCCCAGGTCTGGGAGAAGAACCGGAAGCTCAAGAGCTTCAACCTGTCGGCGCTGGAGAAACACGGGCCAGTGTACGAGGACGGTGAGGCGCT
>NW_006295816.1:1692054-1692358 GCF_000327345.1 Myotis davidii
GGGGCAGGGCTGGCCCTGCCAAGGCAGGCGGGGCGCTGAGTGTCTTGTGTTCTCAGGGGGACCAGTTTGTGTTCTATGAAGACTGGGGAGAAAGCATGGCTTCCAAAAGCACCCCGGTGCTCTGCGTGCTGGACGTCGAGAGCGGCAACATCTCTGTGCTCGAGGGCGTCCCTGAGAGCGTGTCCCCCGGACAGGTGAGCCCGACGCCACCCTCCGCTTCTGGGGCGGGGCCTACCTGAGCGGCCCCTGCTCACCCTGCCCCGGGGCCTTGCCCACAGGCCTTCTGGGCCCCCGGAGACACGGG
>NW_006295816.1:1710487-1711314 GCF_000327345.1 Myotis davidii
ACTACGTGGACCTCACAGGGGGGAAGTGTGGTAAGTGCGGGGCCCCCTGAGCTGTACCGACCTGCCCGGCCCGGCTCGGCCGCGTGACGCTCCCGCTTCCGTCTGGCCCAGAGCTCTTGTCGGACGGCTCCCTGGCTGTCTCCTCTCCCCGGCTGAGTCCAGACCTGTGCCGCATCGTCTACCTGCAGTACCCGTCGCTGGTCCCCCACCATCAGTGTAGCCAACTGTGCCTGGTGAGCTGGAGGTGGCCGGGGCGTGTGCAAGAGGATGGGAGGGGGGAGGCGCTGAAGTCCAGCCTCGCCTCCCCACGGCCCCTCGTGGGCCTCCTGTCCCGGGTGGAGGGGTGGCTGAGTCCTGCCCGTCCTCTGAGGCAGGGCCCCAGGCTGGGCTGTCAGTGTTGCTGGGCGGAGGGCACCAGAGGGCTGTGCATGGTGGAGACTCGCGCCTGGAGAGCGAGGAGAGCGAGCTCCGGTTCAGGAGCCGCCCTTTGCCAGTGGCATGTGGCAGGCTCTGCGAGCGGTGCGTTATGAGGCTCTTGCCCAAGGAGAGCTCTGGGCCCCAGGGAGCTTGGGAGTCAGGCCCCTCCAGACCGGGGCCCAGCGCACCAGGAAGGAGGCACATAGCTCCTCCCGGGCCCCCCCGTTTCCAGGGTCACCCCAGAGAGGCCTGGCGCTGAGCTCCGTGCCCTGAGGCACCGCCAGGCCCCGGCCTAACCGTGTGTCCCCTTGCAGTACGACTGGTACACCAGGGTCACCTCGGTGGTGGTGGACGTGGTGCCGCGCCAGCTGGGAGGTAAGGGGCGTGTGGCCGGGGGTCTGCGGAGCCTA
>NW_006295816.1:1711726-1718189 GCF_000327345.1 Myotis davidii
CCTGGGCCACCCCAGGGCGGGAGCGGTGACTCTTCTCAGGCCGCCGGTCAGTCCAGGCGCCCAGTGGGCAAGGGCGCCTTTCCTCCCCTCTGGCTGCAGGGCGCAGCTGGGTGCCTGCTCCTTATCCAGTGCCCTGACCCCCCTGGGCTTCCCTGTCTCCATCCGTGGAGGGCGGTCACCCTGCCTTCCTTGCGGCATCGATAACGTGAGGGTTAAATGAGTGATGATGGTAAAGAGCAGGATTGCCCGGCGGCGGGGCTCGGGTTGAGCGTCCACTCAGGAGCCAGGAGGCCACGGTTTGAGTCCCGGTCGGGGCCCAGGCCCGGGTTGTGGGCTCGATCCCCAGTGGGGGGCGTGCAGGAGCCAATCCATCCTTCTCTCCCATCCTGATGTCTCGCTCCCTCTCCCTTCCTCTCCGAGATCAGCAACATTTTAAAAAGAGCAGGTTCCTCCGCCCCCTCTGCCAGGCCCTGCTCACCTGGCGCCATAGGAGCAGGTCGCCGGGAAGCCGGCATTTCCTCGGAGCGCCGCCGTTCCCAGAAGCCCCTGAGCTCTGCCTTGGGCCTTCGGAGACCCTGCCCTCTGCGCCCCCCCCCCCCCCAATGCTCTGTGCCCTCCTGTCGGGGTGCTCCCCAGCAGCCAGCCTGACCCCACCTCCCACCGCACGCACACCCCGCCCTCCTGGACGCAGCCCCTGCTCCTTCTCCGCAGAAAGCTTCTCTGGCATCTACTGCAGCCACCTGCCGCTGGGGTGCTGGTCAGCGGACAGCCAGCGAGTGGTTTTCGACTCGGCTCAGCGCAGCCAGCAGGTGAGGGGCCCTGACTGTGCTGAGAGGCGGCCGTGACCCACCCCCGGGCCCCTGGGCCTAGGGCCCCGCGTCTGCTCACCGCTGGCTGCAGCACCGGCTACTAGGCCTCGCCCGCCCCTAAGGCCCTGCCGGCCCGTCCTGGCTCCACTTGTCCTTGGGGCTCGGGCTGCCCTGGTGGTCCCCGGTGCCGTCCTTGGTCGTGGTGCCCTGTAGCGGCCACGACAGCTTCCCTGGCCTTCATCCTCCGCGACCAGCTGCACCCCTCCCCCAGGCATCGCCGGCTTGGGACCAGGGGGCTGGCACTGGGGGCCCTAAACCCTGTATGGAGAGTAATAGGGGGGCAGAGGCCTTCTCCCAGGGGGTGTGCCCGGCCCCTGTTGGGTGTGATACCATGTGGTCCACATTCTGGCTCAGAGGCAGCCCGCACACTGCCCAGGGTCACTCGCACGTTGTGACGGGCTAGGATTTGAACCCAGTCTCTCAGGCCGCTCCCTCCCGTCCTGAGTAACCGTCACAGTTGCTCACAGCCCTGGCCTGGCTCAGGCTCCCTGAGGGGAGAAGAGGGGGGGCGGGGCGGGACCCACAGGGCCCTGGGACACGAGGCCACACGTGGCTCCTTTCTGCTCAGGACCTATTTGCTGTGGACACCCAGGTGGGCACTGTGACCTCCCTGACGGCTGGTGAGTGGGGGGCCGAGCGGGCCAGCCAGGCCAGGGGTGGGACTGGGACTTACGCTCGGGCAGCGGTGGCCCTCAGCCCTGTGCCACCGAGTGTCCTGCAGCCTTTACTGCCAGTGTCACGAGGACCCTGATCAGCCAAATGCCTGCCTCCCCTGCTCCCCTCGGCTCCGTGTCCTGCCCGCCTCAGAGCGGCCCCACCCTGCTGCTCAGCCTCCGCAGCCCTTAGACATGGGCCGCCTGCCACCAGCCCCAGGGGAAGCCCTGCTGGCGCCCTCTTCCTCTTACAACCACTGGTGACCTGCCCTCCAGCCCTTCTGCCCCGACCTGACTCACTCCTCCTATCTTCCGGGGTCTCGTCCCCGCTGCACCTCACCTTAAGGCCCTGCTCAGGACCCTCCTCGGACCCCTGGCCAGGATCTCACCCCCGGCCCTGGCCTGGCTGCGCTCATCGCGTGGGGACGGGCGTGGCGTGGGGTCCGGGCGTCCCAGGTCGAGCCGCCCCCGGGCACAGCCCGTGTCTGAGAACCAGCTGCAGACTGAGCAGGAGGCTCGCCCAGGACCGTGCACCTGGGGGTCTGGGACGGTCCGGGTGGACACCCCGCGCTTCCCAGGGCAGGAAGGCACCTGCTGTCGCGCCTCCGCCAGGGACTCTAGCTCCGCAGGGTGGGGGTGGGAAGGTGGCCCTGTGGGTGCTGAGTGGCGTCTGCCTTCTGCAGGGGGGTTAGGAGGGAGCTGGAAGCTGCTCACGATGGACCGGGACCTCATGGTGGCACAGTTCTCCACGCCCAGCCTGCCCCCGAGCCTGGTGAGTGCTGGTGGCCCCGGCCAGGCCGGGAAGAGGGTCTGTGCAGGCAGAGCTCCGGGTCAGAGCACCGGCCGGAGTCTGTGCTGGTCAGCAGGTGGGAGGCCAGGGGGTCCGCAAACTGCCCGCTGGGTCTTCCCTGCACGGAACAGGCTCCTGGGGCCGTGCCCCGGCCTCTGGCTGAACAGAGCGCAGGGAGACAGCGCCTCGAAGCCGAGGGGTGTGCGTGCCTTTGTATGGACCAGCCCACGGTGGGCATCCGTGCCATACCTGCTGGAGGGGGAGCGTTGAGAGAGCTGCACACCCCCCCGCTAATCCCCTCCAGCAGAGGTGATGGGCAGGGAGGCAGCCAGGCCCCGTGACACACACACCCTTTCCCCTTGGCAGAAAGTTGGGTTCCTGCCTCCCCCGGGGAAGGAACGGTCGGTGGTGTGGGTGTCGCTGGAGGAGGCCGAGCCCATTACCGACATCTCCTGGGGTGTCCGGGTGCTGCAGCCGCCCCCGGAGCAGGAGAACGTGCAGTATGGTGAGCCCGGGGCACGGCCCCTCCCCAGCTGCCGGCACAGCGTCTGCCCCCCTTTCCTGCCTCCGGCTTTGGGGGGGTCTTGGGATTCTCTCCGAGAGGCTTTCCCTTCCCCTCTGGACAGCCGCGGGGAGGACGGGGTCCAGGCATCTGGGCACCTGCTCTGGGTGTCAGCGTGGAATCCCCAGGCCAAGTCGCCTGTGGTGGGGAACCAAGGCACAAAGACGGGCCCCTACGCGGCCTGTGACCATACCTGCCCCGAACACGGCCCTGGCGGAGGGGCTCCTGGGTCCGTGTCGCCGTGTGGGGGCCGTGGCCAGGCCTGTTCTGGGGGTCAGCCCCAGAGCTGCAGCTGCAGCTGCAGCGAGGCCTTGCCTGGGGCAGCCCCACCCCCACCGGCCCTGCTGATGGCCGCCTCTCCCCGCAGCTGGCCTTGACTTTGAAGCAATCCTCCTGCAGCCCAGCAACCCTCCCGACAAGACCCGGGTGCCCATGGTGGTCATGCCCCACGGTAGGCACCTGGCCTAAGAGCCCCTGCCCGCCCGCCACCCCTCCCGGCTGGCTCTTCACCCCCTGCTCCCCGCCTGCAGGGGGACCCCATTCATCCTTTGTCACCGCCTGGATGCTGTTCCCAGCTATGCTGTGCAAGTTGGGCTTCGCAGTGCTGCTGGGTGAGTGCCAGGGCCCGCAGCTCCCGTCGGGGGGCGGGGGTGGGGGCTGGTTTGTACAAGCTCCACAGGGACCGCCCTAGTCTGCAGGAGTCTCTGTAGCCCGACCTGGTAACCACCCCCAGGAGCTGCCGGGCCGGCTTGGCTCCAGGCGAGGGGGTCGGAGATGCACTTGGGACTCCCAGGGAAGGAGTGCTCACAGGCAGCCGCCTCACATCTCAGCCCCTCCCCCCGACAGCTGGCCCCAAGGCCTACTTCACGGACCGGGTATAGTGTCCAGGGGGCGGGACTGTCCCTTGACCACCCTGTCCGGTCCCTTCCTGGCCTCCAGTGAACTATCGGGGCTCCACGGGCTTTGGCCAGGACAGCATCCTCTCCCTCCCCGGCAACGTGGGCCACCAAGACGTGAAGGACGTCCAGGTAGCAGGGCTGGTGGGGCGAGGGGGCTGGGGGTGCCCTCCCGCGGCCGGCAGCGGGTTGAGGTCGCTCCGCCCGCCCTATAGTTTGCAGTCGAGCAGGTGCTCCGCGAGGAGCACTTCGACAAAGACCGGGTGGCCCTGATGGGCGGGTCCCACGGCGGCTTCCTCTCCTGCCACCTGATCGGTCAGTACCCGGACACGTACAGCGCCTGCGTGGCCCGCAACCCGGTGATCAACATCGCCTCCATGCTGGGCTCCACGGACATCCCCGACTGGTGCGTGTGCCCCCTCCCAGCCCTGGCCCCGCCCAGCCCCTACCCCCTGGAGCCCCGCCCACGAGCTGCAGGGCTTGGTCTCCCGCAGGTGCGTGGTGGAGGCGGGCTTCTCCTACAGCAGCCACCACCTGCCAGACCTCTGATGCTGGGCCAGAAGGACCGGCGGGTGCCCTTCAAGCAGGGCATCGAGTATTACCGTGCCCTCAAGACCCGGAACGTGCCTGTGCGGTGAGTGCCGGGTGGCCCGGAAGCTGGCGGGCAGGGGAGGACGCCCCCCAACTTCAAACATTCCTGCCCTCCCCCCACAGGCTCCTGTTGTACCCCCAGAGCACCCACGCCCTGTCTGAGGTGGAGGTGGAGTCGGACAGCCTCATGAACGCCGTGCTCTGGCTGCGCATGCACCTGGGCAGCTGAAGGCCCGCCTCAGCGCCAGCCGGTTGGCAGGGGCGGCCCTGGGTTCTGGGAGAGCCCGGGGTCTGGCAGAGCAGCCGGAGGATCCTGGGCTCTGGACTCTGGTCGGGCGAGCGAGAGGCGGGCTGTCTGGTTATAATAAATGAAGACAGTCTGGTTCCTGCTGGTCCTCTGTGCCCAGCCCCGCCGGGGGGTTCAGAGACCTCAGCCACAGGGACCTCATCTACCTCCGTGGGAGGCAGGAGGGCACCGTGAGGGATTCACCCGTTGCTCTCCTGGCCAGCGGGGCTCCCCCAGGCCAGCCCCTGCTGCAGCCCCTTCGGTTGGCAACTGCCTACACCACCCTTACGTGGGGGCCTGGGAGGTCCTGCCCTTCCACGGCACCCACAGGCTGAGGGGTGCAGGGCCGAGCCCCCAGGCCCGGGCAAGGAGTTGCCGGTTCATTCCCTGGAAGCAGAGACTAAAGCACAGCCCGGTGTGAGGAGGAAAGGCGCCTTTATGTCCCACAGGAACTCCGTGCCCCCGGTACAGGGGGGACCAAGGCCGGGCCTAGCCCAGCCGCATGACCTTGTAAATCCAGTCCACAAACACAGAGACGCGAACGAAGACGGCTGGCCAGCGGGGCCGTGCGCACACGCGGTTGGGGATTATAAGTCCCTCCAGGACCCAGCAGTCATGGGTGAAGCAGGCAAGCGGGCCCCCGTAGTCGCCCTGGTGGGGGAGACCGGGTGAGGGCCTGCGCGAGGCAGGGACCAGTCCCCTGGAGATGAGCCAGTGCAGGTTCAGTTTTCCCTCCCCTCCCTGTGGCCGGGCCGCCACCCACCTCACAGGCACCCACAGGGGCCAGCAGCCCCTGGGTGCACAGCTCGTTCTCCTGCACACGCCCGCGGTACTTGACGTTGCACTCCTGGTTGGAGATGACGGTCAGCGGAGCCACGTTGAGGACCGAGTTGTTCCCTGTTCCTACAGCGGAGGGGATGGGAGGGAGGGAGGCCTCGGGGTAGTCCCACGCCCCGCGGTCCGCGCCCCACACCCCACACCCCGCACCGTCTTACCTCTGGTCTCGCCCCAGCCTGCAATCTCACACTTGGTCCCCGGAGGCACCACGTACTGCTTGGGGGGTAAGCAGATCAGGGCCACGCGCTGGTTCAGGGTGACGGGTCTTCGGCAGAAACGAGGGTGCTCAGGGCCCAAGGCCGAGAGGCCCGGCCCCACCTCACTGCCCCAGACGCGGCACACACCTCTCCAGCTTGAGCAGAAGCAGCTGGGAGTCCGAGGGCCCGCACACCATTTTGGCCACTGGGACCCGCTGCAGGCCTGGCTCCTGGGGCTGCGGGTTCTGGAACATGGTGCCCAGCCACACCTCATAGCCCACGAGAGGCTCATGGCTGGTGGACAAGCTGCTCGGTTAGGACTCAGGGTCCGCTGCCCGAGGCCCACCTGTTGGCTGGCCTGGGGCAGGTGGCTAGCGGGAAGATGAGGCGGGGTGATGGGACTGGGCGGGACCCCAAACCCAGGGAGGCTCACCAGGAGGGGAAGCACTGCTGGGAAGTCAGCACCCACTGCTCCTTCACCAGGGAGCCCCCACAGAAGTGCTGGCCGTGCCTGGTGGATGAGGGTCAGTACAGGGAACAGTGAGGCCCGACACAGGAGTGGACCTGCCACCTCTCAGCTAGAACCTCTGGAGCCAGGACAGGTTCCCACCCTCCAGGGGCACAGGCAGACAGCCTCGGCCCCTGGGGGGAGTGGGGGGGTGGGCGAGCGGTTGGGCCTCACCGGTTGCGCAGGCTGACTGTCCAGGGTGAGTTCCCAGGCTGGCCCCCCACCACACGCAGTCTGAAGAGACGCTCGTCCTGGCGGGGCACCCTCTTGCCAC
>NW_006295816.1:1718248-1718910 GCF_000327345.1 Myotis davidii
GCCGCAGCGCACAGTAGTCGAAGGGAATCCTCGCGTCGGTGGTGTAGCACCAGGGCCCGTGGCTGTCCCCGTCGGGGTTCCTGCAGAAGTTCTTCTCCAGGTGCGCGTGGGGGGCGGAGGTAGGAGTGAACCTGGGCGTGAAGGGGAGCCAGTTCATAGCAGGACCCAACGCCCCGACTGGCTCCCCTCTGAGTTCGGGCCGGATGTGCCGACCAACTCACTGCGACTTGTGCGGCGCGTCCGCGGACCAGAGCTGGCACGGGACGCCCTTCCGCGTCTTGCTGACCGAGCCGCGGTACTGCTCCCCGGTGCCGTAGTAACAGTCTGCAGCGGGCAGGCGAGTCGGGCTCAAGGAGGGCCGACTGGGGAGTTGGGGCACTGCCCCATCATGCACAGAGCGGGGTGGATAGGGAGGTTGTGATGCCACCCTCAGTCACACTCAGGGTAGGGTTGATTGGGGGGTTGGGGCGCCTTCCCCTGTCATGCACAGAGCAGGGCAGATTGGGAGGTTGCGATGCCACCCTCAGTCATGCTCTGGGTAGGGCCGATTGGGGGGTTGGGGCACCGCTCCCTGTCACACTCAAGGCAGGGTCAATGGGGAGGTTGCGGCGCCACCCCCTATAATGCACAGAGCAGAGCCAATCAGGGGGTTGGGGTGCTGC
>NW_006295816.1:1719533-1722006 GCF_000327345.1 Myotis davidii
GGTGCGGTCCACTGCGCCGCGGTAATTCTCACCGTTGCACGAAACGCAAGTGGCTGGAGACATAAGGCAGTGGGTTTATGAACGGGTGTGGGGCTGGTCCTCCCGCCCAGGCTCCACCCGGAGACGCCTACCCTCGCGGCAGGACTTGATGCCGCAGCTCTGAAAGCGCACAGCGGGGTCTGTCGTGTAGCACCAGGGGCCTCTGGGGTCGCCGTCGGGGTTGCGGCAGAAATTCTCCTCCAAGCCATTCTTGGGTGTGGGCATGTACCTGGGCGCGGAGAGCTGCAATACAGTGCGTGCGGGGGGCGGGGGACCGGTGCCCACCCGCAGGGACAGAGCGGAGGGGTCTGGCTCACTTGTGGTCATTGGGGTGCCTGTGGCTCCAGCGCTGGCAGGTTAGGCCACTCCTGGTGGTGGCCTTGGTGCCCCGGTACTTGATCCCATTGTCCATGATACAGTCCCGCACATAGTCTGGGAGTGACAGACCCACGTCAACAAGGCCTGAGGCCCAGCACCCCTGTCCCAGGCCACCCTTCTCAGCCACGCACCTTTCTTCTGGTAAAGGTCACAGCGCCCTGAACGCTGCAGCCGCGTGTTGGGCGAGTCCTGGGTCCACGGCAACAGCTGGCAGCCGTGGCTGCTCATGTTGTAGTGGAAGGCCCTGGAAGGAGGCACAGGGTCACGGGGGCCCCCTTCTGCTGCCTCAGTCTTCTCTAGGCCGCGTTGCCACCCACCTGCAGTCCAGCAGGCGCTCACAGCGCCCTGCACACTCCTCGGCACCCGCCACGTCCTCTTGCCACGGCCCGGGCCCCGCCGCGTGCAGCAGGTACTGCAGCTCTGTGCCCCGGAGCGCCTGGAAGTCGTTTAAAGGTGAGCGCTGCCCTGCAGGGTGGGGTGCATGTCAGTCATGCATATCAACACACTTAGGCTGTGTTCATTCAGGGAATCAGGGCTACAAAGTTCACCCTGGCCAACACGCTCAGTGGTTAGAGCGTCCGCCTGCGCACGAAAGGGTTGCGGGTTCAATTCCCGGTCAAGGGCACATACATGAGTTTTGGGTTCGGTCCCCACCCCCTGGTCAGGGCTCCTGCAGGAAGCAACCAGTGATGTGTCTCTCTCACACCGATGCTTCTCTCTCTCCCGCTCCTCCTCCCTTCCACGCTCTCTGAAAAGCAATGGAAAAAATATCCTCTGATGAGGGTTAACAACAACAAAAGCTCCAGGTTGCAGGCTCCAGGCCGGACTCTGTGGACACATTCAAGGGTCAGACTCCTGTTCAGGGCGGGAGAAGCAGGCCCCAGACATGGGAGTTATCACTGTTGTGTGGGCAAGGCACCAGGCCCAGACCTGAGCCATGCATTCCAGGAGAGCCGTGGGGAGGGCGTTTGCCCGACGGAACTTGTTTCACCTCATCTCTCAGCTGAGGGTGCCAGGCCCAGAGCCGTCACACTGGCCAGGCAGAGGCGCAACCACACTAGCTGGGCATTCGGACTCCAAGGCTGGTCTCGCACCAGCGCGAGGGCATGTGCTAGGGTAGGCCAGGCTGGGGAGGGATGACTGCCCGCATGCGGGCATCTGCACAGTCCCAGCACCGCCTCGATGCCCAGCAGACGTCTGCCGGCTAGACTAGGCAGTCTGTACCCGTATTCCCGGGGCTACCCCGCTCTTGCCAGAAGCCACAGTCGCCTGGTGCTCCGTGCCCACGGAAAGTGAGCTTCTAGCTGGAATAGCAGGACGGGCCTGAAGCTGACCTCGTCCCGAAGGCAGATGGGGATGGAGTGGGGGTGGGCACACTCACCAGGAGCCCATGGGCACTGCAGCAGAAGGAGCAGGAGTGGCAGCCACCCCATCCTCCCAGCTGGAGGCTGCACTGTGACCCAGCGCAGCCCCGTCCGGGAAATTGTGAAACCTGTCCTTCCAGGATTGGGCGCCTCTGGCTCCACACCCCTAGTCCAGGCCTGCCGGAGCCTGACCTGAGACCCAGTCACCGGGGGAGGGGTGGGGCCAGGCCCCCTGGGCGAGGGGCAAGCCCTCACTCTGCACAGCTGGCCCCTAGGAGGCTATGCAGTGGGCAGGTGTTGGGGACTCTTGAGGTGCCTGGGGTGGGGGCGCCCAGGCTGCTCTGAAGGGAAGCGGGCGCCAGAGACCTGGGCTGCAGCCCCCAGGCAGTGGTCTGGCACCTTCCTGAGCCCGTGTCCCCTGGAAAGTGGGGAATGTTCCCTGCCCAGCCCCAAAGCCGCCGCCCCTTGGGCTGGCTTATCGGCCGCAGCTGTAGCAGATGGGCCCACACCCGGGCCCATCCCAGGCAGAGGGAGCGAGGCCACTCGTCCGTCCGCAGAAGGGAGGTGGGGTAACAGGTAGCGGGGAGCTGGCGGGAGCCCGGGGGGCGCGGGGGGCGCCGTGGGGGCATCAGGGCAGGACCCTCGTGCGGGGAGGCGCTGGGAGGGCGGCCTGGGCGGCGGGCGCTGTGTCG
>NW_006295816.1:1723567-1724347 GCF_000327345.1 Myotis davidii
TGAGCAAAACGAGCAGGACTTTCCATCAGGGAAGGGGAAGGGGAAGGGGTCCTGAGCTGAGGACGGTCCCGGCCTCGGGTGTGGGCAGGGCTTGTAGCTGGAGAAGACACCAGCCCTGATGGCGGGCTGCGCTTGGGGAGGGTGGTGTCGGGTGTGGGTATCGTATCTCCTGGAGATGAGCGGGGCCCAGGGGGCTCATGATGGAGAGGGGTACGGGGGCTCCGCTCCTAGGCCACCCCACGGTGGACGCTGGTTTCGCTTTCCCAGGGTGGAGGCATTTAGTTTGGTTCTACAGACACATATCTGGCCCCTGCTCTGTGGGGGCCTGTGCTGAGCACTGGGACATCGTGGCGGCCTGCCCGTGGCCTGTCGCACGGGGTCCTACATAGCCCCCCTCCCCGTGCGGGAAGCTGGGAGCCCCTGCCTCCCTCTGCCCAGCGTTGGTGCGTGAGGGCGTGTGCGCACCTGTCCCCACCGGCTCCCAGGCCTTCCTGCCCCCCAGCACTGAGGGGAGGGTGGGGGCCCTTGGCTGGCTTCACGGAGACAACCTCTGCCTCTGGCTCAGCCCCCAGGACGCTGGCCGCCCACGAGACATGAAGGATGGCATCCAAGGGCGCTGACATGTTCCCCCGCAAGAGCTACGGGCTGACCGCGGACGCTGAGAAGCCCAGGGTCACAGGTGAGGGCTGGGAGCAGGCTCCTTGTTGAGGGAGGGAGAAGGAAGAGCACAGGCAGCCAAGTCCCAGGTCCCCTGACCCCCAGGCAGTGCTGCCCGCGCCC
>NW_006295816.1:1724689-1727481 GCF_000327345.1 Myotis davidii
GGCCGTTTCCTTGCAAGTTTAACCCGTATCAGTCCCAGTGCGTCTTAGCAGACACTTAGAAGCAGAAAAGGCACCTGTCCGCACATTAGCTAAGGTGCCTGTTAGGGCGGGATTTCTCCATCTCACAATCTGTATAGTTTGAATTATGCTGAATAGAAGTTTTTTTAAATTTGTTATTGATTTTTTACAGAGAGGAAGGGAGAGAGATAGAGAGATAGAAACATCGATGAGAGAGAAACATCGAGCAGCCGCCTCCTGCACATCTCCTACTGGGGATGTGCCCGTAACCAAGGTACATGCCCTTGACCGGAATCGAACCTGGGACCCTTCAGTCCTCAGGCCGACGCTTTATCCACTGAGCCAAACCGGGCAGGGCTAGAATTTTTTTTTTAATTAAAATTTTCTGTCTCCATCAGTTCTTTTTTTTTTTTAAGTTTTATTAGGGAATAATTGACATACAATAAACCACTTGTGTATAAAGTGAGTTTGAATTGCGGATAACCTGTGAAGTCATCATACCATCAAGACAATGGACATAGCTCTCAGCTCCAAAAGTGTTTAGAAATTTAAATCCCATTTTTGTCATCAACATATCCCCTGAGTGTTTTCCTACGTTGCAAACTGATCCTGGTGGGCGTGTTTTCGGGGGTGGAGTCCACCCTTAGCCGGGCTTGGAGTCGTGTGGCTAGAGTATTTGAACCACAATCACATGGAAGGTTGTTGCTAAATTACTCCTTCCTGGGACTGCCCCTCTTGCTCAGCCTCTTGCCAGCCCAGGCTGTTCTGTCTTTCGCAGCCTCTGTTCTCTGGGCAAGCTGAGAGGGCAGCGTTGTTGCCTGTTCCTTTAAGTGGCTGTGGTGGCCAAGGGGTTCCTACTTCTGGGGGGCTGCTGCCTGCCTCCACCCCAGCCCCAGTCCGGGCCTGCTCCAGGGCCGTCTGACCCCTACCTCATGTGACAGCAGAAATGATCCTGCCGCCGCCCCCGTGGCTGCCAGGAGGGCGAGCAGGTGCAGGGCCATTGGTCAGCGCTGTGTGGACGGGACGCCCTGGGCGGGGCCTGGGCAGGCAGGTCCAGAAAGGGCAGGCAGTGCTGGGGTTGGCCAGATGGGCAGTGCGGGGCACTGAGAGGCCATCTCAGGTCGCCTGCCCACAGCTGCTCTGCAGATCGGGCACAAGACCAGGGCAGCCTGCCTGGCCAGTGTGGCTCAGGGGTTGAGCATCGACCTAGGAACCAGGAGGTCACGGTTTGATTCCCTATCAGGGCACAGGCCCGGGTTGAGGGCTCAATCCCTAGTGTGGGGTGTGCAGGAGGCAGCCAATCAATGATTCTCTCTCATGATTAATGTTTCTCTCTCTCCCTTCCGCCTTTTCTCTCTGAAATCAATCCTATATAATAAAAGCCTAATATGCTTAAGTGTCTGGTCGTCCGGTTGGCCGTTCAACCAAAGTGTAATATGCTAATGAAATGCTAAGGCCTTTCAACCACTCGCTATGACGTGCACTGACCACCAGGGGGCAGATGCTCCGACAGGTAAGTTAGCTTACTGCTGGGGTCAGGCCGATTGCGACTGGGTGAGATGGGCTGGACACGCCCTGGAGCCCTCCCGAGGCCCGTCCTCAGCCGGCAACCTCCCACGTCCCTCCCCAGCCCTAACCGTGCACCGGTGGAGTCCCTCGGCCTGGTCTCTGGCCTGTGCCCTCTCGCAGTCCGGGACCCCTCGGGATGTCAGAGAGCCACTGGTGCATGAATTTGTGCAAATATATTACAAAAAACAACCAACCAACCAGAGCAGCCCTCCCAGGTGTGGGCCGGGAAGAACTGCTGGAAGCCTCCTGGGCCCCGGGCCCCTGGCGTGTTCAGTGAGGAGCCTGGCAGCCTTTTAAAAATATATTTGTATTGATTTCAGAGAGGAAGGGAGAGGGAGACAGAAACATCCATGATGAGAGTCATGGACCAGCTGCCTCCTGCACGCCCCCCACCGGGGATCGAGCCCGCAACTCGCTGGCTCCTGATCAGAAATCTAACCATGACCTTCTGGCTCATAGGTCGACGCTCAACGCTGAGCCCCGCCGGCCGGGCCTGGCAGCAGCCTCTCACACTGCTGCCCGAGCCCCTCACAGGCCGGCACCTGTATTTACACGGAGACGCAGCTCTGTGCATCTCCAGCCCCTGCAGCCAGGGGTCAGTAGCAGCTCCAGCCGGGAGGAGCGCGTGGTCCCGGAGACTGGGCTGGCGCTGCCTTGCCAGAGAATGGGTGCTGCGGGCCACCTCTGCCCCCTTCCAGACCCCACTCCCTAGGCGGGTGGACGGGGCCGGAGCTGGGATCACAGTGGGAAGAGCAGGTGCCGGCAGTCTGTGGCCCTGACCCAGATGGGCGTTGGGCCTCCCCTCTGCCTGAGACCCGCTGTGTCCACCTCCCCCTTCCCCGCTATTCTTAGCAGCTGAACTCAGGGCAGAGCTGGCTGACCCGACAGCCCTTCCTCCTCTGAGCATGTGCGGGCCACGCAGAGAGCGTCCGGCGGGGCAGGTGGTGGGCCGTGTAGGTTGGTCCAGGACAGAGCCAGCCAGCAGCTCGGAGGGCTGAGCCCTGCAGATGCCAGGCGTGTCTCATTCCACGGGCTTCCTGGCTGGTGGGGGGGCTGGGCGTCTGCCCCGAAGGGACCGCAGGGCTGGGGTCCAGGGCTGACTCGCCGACCTTGGTGCTGACCACGTGGGGTCAGCGTGCTCCCGGCCTCGCTCTCCCAGGCACGATCAGCACAGCCCCTTGGAGGGCGGCGGGTGTGGGCAGCAC
>NW_006295816.1:1727537-1728214 GCF_000327345.1 Myotis davidii
ACAGATGCTGGTGCTTCCGCAGACCAGGGAGCTGAGGCTTAGAGGACTTCGTTCACTGCCCTGAGGCGGCACCAGATGGGACATCGCTTTCAGTTTAGCAGCTAACCTCGCCCTCTGACCCCAGCACGCCCGGGTCCGGGGCCAGACACAACGCTTCTGCAGTCTCCGCCGCCGCCCTCGGGAGCTTGGGGGGGCAGGAGAAGGGGGGGTTAGTGTTGGTTTCAGGGACTGGGGGCCCCTCGCAGCCTCTTGCTCTCCCCAGGAAACCCCTGAACTTCCAGAACCTGCCAGAGCATCTGGACCAGCTGTTACAGGTGGACAGTGAGGATGAGGAGAGCCAGGGTACGTGGCCGCTTCTGCAGTGGGGTTGGGGGAGCCAGGCTGGGGCCCGGCAGACCCTGGGGGTGTCCTGGCGAGCTCAGCCCTCTGCGTTCTCTCAGGCCTGGGCCCGACCACACCCTCCTCCTTGCAGGGCATGTGGAAGGGCGGCTCGGCCCCTCCACCGTGGTCCTGGACCACACGGGGGGCTTCGAGGGGCTGCTGCTGGTGGATGATGACCTGCTGGGGGTGAGTGAGGGCGAGGCCCGGCCTGCGCAGCCCGGTGACAGCTCACCCAGCTCCTCCCAACGCGGCCCCTTGAGTCCTCAGCCCCACGCCCCCCCTGACATTCCCCAAAA
>NW_006295816.1:1728255-1728752 GCF_000327345.1 Myotis davidii
TGCGTGCTCCTGCTGGGGACACACAGGCCTAGCCCCCCTCCCCAGTCAGGCGCAGGGCAGTGTGGGCACAGAGGCCCTCGGCCCGCACCACGAGGCGGGCGGCGCAGGGACGGGCGCTCTCCCTGGGGAAGCACCGTGTGCCCGGAGGAGCTCACCCCTGCTCTCCCCAGGTGATTGGCCACAGCAACTTCGGCACCATCCGCTCGACCACCTGCGTGTACAAAGGTGCGGCCGTGCTGGCGGTGGGGAGGTCGGGGGCCCGGGCACGAGGTGGGGCAGTGTCTGCCTGCTGGGCCTGACTTGGCTTTTTCCAGGGAAATGGGTGTACGAGGTGCTCATCTCCTCCCAGGGGCTCATGCAGATCGGCTGGTGCACCATCAACTGCCGCTTCAATCAGGAGGTACGTGCGGGCCCCCAGGGAGCTCCTCTCCCCAGATCCTCCCCGACTGCCCGCCCAGCCCTCGCTGCCCTGGAGCACCGCCACCTTCTCTAGACAC
>NW_006295816.1:1728922-1729264 GCF_000327345.1 Myotis davidii
CCCTCTGTCCTCCTGCCTGTGAGTCCCCTGCCTCCCCCGGCCGGGGGCCTCCCAGCTCCATCCCTGGGAGGGGGCCTGAGGGAGCAGCCCCAGCGGGGGCCTGGGCACGGCCCTCAGGCCTCCCTTCCACCCCAGGAACGGCATGTCGCTGGGCACCGCCTTCGAGAACTTGTCCAGGGGCCCGGGCATGGCCTACTTCCCAGCCATCAGCCTTTCCTTCAAGGAGTCCGTGGCCTTCAACTTCGGCAGCCGCCCCCTGCGATATCCTTTCCCACGGAGGCGTGGGCTGCTGGGAAGTCGGGGCGCCGGCGGGGAAGGGCTTGGGAGTGAGTGGGCCCAGCT
>NW_006295816.1:1750833-1751131 GCF_000327345.1 Myotis davidii
GGAGGACCAGAGCTGCCCAGTAGGGGGGGGCTGGCGGGCAGATTCCGGGGCGACATGGAGGTGTGGGTGCGCCACAGGCCTGCCCTCAGCCACAGCACTGTCCTTTACTCGTGTTCCGGGTCGGGGTTCCCCAGATCTAGAAGTCAGCTCTTCCCGCTCCCCCAGAATGTCGAGGGTGCGCAAGCAGAACAGGGGGGAGAGTGGCTCCGGGCCCCTGGCGGGAGCTGTGCTGCTGCCTCTTCTCTCTCTGGGGCCTTCCGCCTCCCAGGGCCACCGGGCCCCGCCCAGCCTGTCCCGC
>NW_006295816.1:1751736-1752587 GCF_000327345.1 Myotis davidii
GCTGGGCGGCTGGGCGGCGTGCACATGTGTGCTTGGGGCGCGGCCGTGCCCGGGTTGGGCTCAGGGTCCCTGGTGGTGGAGCCCCATCCCAGCCCGCACCCCTACTGCCCCGGGGCCCCAGGGCGGGGCTCTGCAGGCTCAGTGTCCGCTCCCCACCCGCCCCAGTGGTGGAAGAACTGCAGGTCCAGATCCTGAAGCTGCTGCTGAACAATAAGGATGAGAATGGGGTGAGTCCAGGCGCTTGTGAGGGTCCTGGCGGGCGGGCAGGCAGACCCAGCTTCCCGGGCAGGTCCAGCTCCCAGCACGGCTCGTTGGCCTGGAGCAGCGTCCTCAGCTCCTCACAGCGTCATCTCCCGCCCCCGAAGGGCGAAGCTTCTAGGTACATCTTCCTGACCAAGTTCCGGAAGTTCCTGCAGGAGAATGCCAGCGGCCGGGGGGTAGGTGCCCGCCAGCTGGGCAGCCCACCGTGGCCCCTGGCCAGGTTGCAGGCTCTGCCCCCTGGGCTTCTGCCCCTTCTCCGCCTCCTCCTCCCCACTGAGCCCTGGTCCTCTGCCCTCTGCCCAGCGAGGACCCTGGGGCAGCTTCGGATGAGGCGTGGGCTGGGCTCTGGGCTAGAACAGCGGCATGTCTGTGCCCTGTGCCCACAGAACATACCCCTGCTCTGCCCCCCTGAGTACATGGTCTGCTTCTTGCACCGGCTGATCTCCGCCCTGCGCTGCTACTGGGACGAGTACACGGCTTCCAACCCCCACGCCTCCGCCAGCGAGGGTGAGTGGGCCAGGCCCGGCCTCGAGGCCGGCAGAGCCAGCCAGCCCTGGGATGGGGGTGGGAGGCTCTGGGGGGCCGGGACT
>NW_006295816.1:1752613-1752911 GCF_000327345.1 Myotis davidii
CCAGCTCTCTGCAGCCCTGGGTCGGGGGCTCCTTGGGCTCTGAGGTGCTGGGCCCTGTGTTTGTGAGGGACACAGCCCTTAGGGGTCGGGGGAAGCTTTAGGCGCCCTGCATTGGGGGATACCCCGCGGGGGCCAGGCTCTCATTTCCCCTGAGCACCCCCTCACCCCAGTTTGTGCCGTTGCTGGCACTGACCTGGGATGGGGCAGGGTGGAGGTAGCCGAGGCCACACTGCGCCTGGGGGGGTTGGTGCCACCCAGGGGTCCCCTCTGTGCGAGGCCAGAGTGGAGGGGCAGCCTC
>NW_006295816.1:1752973-1754268 GCF_000327345.1 Myotis davidii
GTAGAGGCCTACGTCCCGCCCCAGGTCTTCTACAACGGCAAGGTGGACTACTTCGACCAGCAGCGCCTCGGGGGCCTCCTCTCTCACCTCCGCAAGACCCTCAAAGGTGCGTGCGGCCAGTGGGGGAGCTGGTTGGGGCTGGGTGGACGGAGCCGGCTTTGCGGTGCGTGCTGTGCTACCTGTGTCCACTAGAGGGCACCCGGGCACCGGCCTGCGGGCGGGAGAGGCTGCTCTGCCCACTGGCCTCTCGTCTTGGGTCCAGCTGTCCCTTCCCTGGAGCACCCGCCCCACCCCCCGGGGGCCTCTGGAGCCCTGCAGTGAGGCGGGGCACGTGTGCTGACAGAGTGGGGACCCTGGGTTCAAAAAAAACCCACTGGCCTCGTCTTGGGTCCAGCTGTCCCTCCCCTGGAGCCCCCGCCCCACCCCCCGGGGGCCTCTGGAGCCCTGCAGTGAGGCGGGGCACGTGTGCTGACAGAGTGGGGACCCTGGGGTCTGGGCGAGTCCTGGGGCCGGAGTTGCTGTCTGAGCTGTTTGGAGGGGTGAGCACGAGGCTGCAGGGCCCCGGGAGCCAGGAGATGAGGCGGGGTGCAAGGGCAGCGCCTCCGGGGACTGTCAGCTCGCTGCTGGCAGTGGGGGAGGTCGGGCCGCGTCGTCAGACGCCCCCTCTGGCTGCCCCTGTGCTTTGAGGGGGGTGAGGGCAGGGGAAGGGGACGAGTGGCCGGTGTGCAGGCGGCAGAGGTGTGGGGAGGCCGGCGCAGAGGAGCAGGGATGACCTGGCTTCTTGCCAGAGGCTGTGGGGATGGGCCCGTCGGGAGCGGCGGAGGCTGAGGTGATAGGAGGCTCGGACGGCAGGACGGGCCTGGGCTGGAGGCAGACGGGGCGGCAGAGGGGGGACGGCCTGTGGGAGGCCGGGCCTGGGCGGGCGGAGTGCGCTGAGCAGAGGCGTGGGCAGCCTGGGCCGCCTTTAGCCTGTGGGGCAGCAGGAGGAGCAGTCAGACGCGGGCAGGGGAGCATGAGGTCCCGGGAGATAGAGGGGCAGGGAGGGTGTGATGGGTGCCCCCTGCCACCAAGTCTACAAGACTGAGTCCTGGCTGCACAGGGAAGGCTGCTGGAGGACGTGCAGGGTGAGGCGCAGGCCCCTGCCCAGCGTGACCCTCGCCCGTCCACCGGGCTGAGAGCCCTGCCTTTCCTCCCAGACGACCTGGCGTCCAAGGCCAACATCCTGATCGACCCCCTGGAGCTGCAGGCGGCCACCATGGACGACCTGGATGAGGACCAGGAGCCGTCCCCGGCGG
>NW_006295816.1:1754432-1754729 GCF_000327345.1 Myotis davidii
CTGATGGCGCTGCCCCCTCTCTCCCCTGCAGCGCCCCGTGCAGGCCCTGGCCATTGGGGGTGCGCTGCGCCTGCCCCGGCCCGGCTGGCTCAGCTCCCCGACCCTGGGCCGCGCCAACCGCTTCCTCAGCACAGCGGCTGTGACCCTGATGACCCCCCGGCGGCCTCTGAGCGCCTCAGAGAAAGTGAAGGTCCGCACGCTGAGCGCGGAGCAGAGGACCCGCGAGGACAGTAGGTGTCGGGCGGGACGGGCAGGGCATCAAAGGGCCCCCCTCCCGGCCTCCGCCCCCAGCCCCTC
>NW_006295816.1:1755255-1755647 GCF_000327345.1 Myotis davidii
CGGCGCCTGTCGCTCCAGATGGTGGGGGTGTCCGACGACGTCAACGAGTACGCGATGGCCCTGAGGAACACGGAGGACAAGCTGCGCCGGTGCCCCAAGAGGGTGAGGCCTGGGGCCGTGGGTCTCCGGGGGGAGAGGGGGCGCGCCGGCAGCTTGGGGTCCCGAGGTCGGGCAGAGGAAGGACATCCTTGAGGAGCTGACCAAGAGCCAGAAAGTTTTCTCAGAGAAGCTGGACCACCTGAGCCGCCGTCTTGCCTGGGTCCATGCCACCGTCTACTCCCAGGTGAGTGGGCGGCCTGGGCCTGAGCTGCTGCCCTCCCAGCCCCCTGGTTGGGCACAGGCTGGCAGTCCCTCCATGCCCCTGCCGCCGGGGCCTCTGGCACACACACTCA
>NW_006295816.1:1755990-1757345 GCF_000327345.1 Myotis davidii
CCGACCGTGCGCCCCCCACTGGGGGCCGAGCCCGCCGCCCGAGCCTGTGCCAGACAGGGAATCAGTCATGACTTCCGGGTTCATAGGTTGACGCTCAACCACGGAGCCCGCCGGCCGGGCTAGAATGTACCCTCTGAACCGATCCTCACAATTGCAGTGAAACTCAGCATCGAACTCCCCTCCTTAGCCACCTTCAGCCACAGCTCCGTGGTGCTAATCGAGTGTGTTCACTCGGTTGTAAACAGACCGAGCGTGTTCATCTTCCCAAACTGAAACTCACACCCATAACTCCCCCGCTCCCCCCCGCGGCCGTCCTGCCCCCCCACCCCGCAGCCAGCATTCTCTCCGTCGGCTTTGCCTACGCCCGGTGCTTCGTTGCCGTGCAGTCCACACAGCGCTAGTCTTGTCACCGGCTTCCTTGACATAGCTGCTGCCCTCACGGGTCACCCTGTGGAAGCCAGGCCGGCGTCGGGCTGCGCCGTGTTCACCGCTGACGGCTTCCACCTCAGGGCTGTGTGGTTTTGAGTCTGGGGCATGTGCTCAGGCAGAATTGGGTCGTTCTGTTTTAAACTTTTTGAGGAACTGCCATACTGTTGGCTCCCTTGTCAAAAGTTTGAATGTGTGCGTGTGCGTGTGTGCGTGTGCGTGTGTGTGTGTGTGTGTGTGTGTGTGTGGTTTTCTTCTGGGCTCCCTGCTGTAGTCCGTGCTCTGCATCTATCTCTGTGTCAGGATCACACAGTCCGATGGTTGTAGCTCTGCAATACACTGAAATCAGAAAGTGAGATCTCCAGCTTTGTTCTATTTCAAGATTTTTTTTGGCGACTTGGTGTCCCTTGAGATTCCATGTGAATCTTGGGGTAGATTTTTCTAGAACTCGCAGGGCTCCAGCGGTGGGGAAAGAGGCCTCCTCGCCCTGTCTCTGCTCTCGGAGGAAAAGCTTGTCTCGGGTCACACAGCGCCCTCGCGCTTAGCACCCTCGGTGCCTCTGAGAAAAGCAAACCCGCCCTCCAGGCGGGGCACCTGCTGAGCCCTGCCCGGCCTCTGGGCTCAGTCCTCAGGCCACATTCTGGGGAGGCCTCCTGGGCCCCGGCCCTCACCAGCAGCCCGCGCCGCCCGCAGGAGAAGATGCTGGACATCTACTGGCTGCTGCGCGTCTGCCTGCGGACCATCGAGCACGCGGACCGCACGGGCCCGCTCTTCGCCTTCATGCCCGAGTTCTACCTGAGCGTGGCCATCAACAGCTACAGCGCCCTCAAGAACTACTTCGGGCCGGTGCACAGCATGGAGGAGCTCCCCGGTGAGGGCCGTGCGGGCGGCGAAGCCTCGGAGCCGGGGCGGAGCCGGGCCCTGGTCTG
>NW_006295816.1:1757365-1759355 GCF_000327345.1 Myotis davidii
CTCGGTTGCCCGGGACACGCATTTGCTGGCGCCACCCGGCAGAGCCCGGCAGCCCCTCCCTGGCACTGGGGGGAAACAGACCACACAGATCCCTGCTCTCACTTCCTGCTGGTGGCCTCTCACCCAGCGCCTGGCACTGCCACAGGGGGTGGCACTGTCTCTGTAGATCACAGCGAGGGGCCACACGGGAGCCCCAGCTTCATGCAGACCCTGGTTCCAGGCAGGGTGGGTGGTTGTGTTTGGGTCGGGCTGTGGGCTGTGGCCTGCGCTGCCCCCCCTCGGACCCAGGTGCAAGCTCTGTCCTCGGACAGCGCTGGAGGTGCCCCGAGGGCTCGGGTAGCGCCCCGCTGGGAACCCCTCCCCACAGCGATCTGGCCTCAGCCTTTCATCGGCCGCCGCTGAATGCTGAGCCCAAAGACCCCGGGGCCGGCTCCGGCCCCGACTGACCCCGGGAGCCAGCTCCGGAGACCTTAGCCTGCCCCCCCTCCCCCTCCCCCTCCCCTTGCAGGCTACGAGGAGACCCTGACCCGCCTGGCTGCCATCCTTGCCAAGCACTTTGCCGACACACGCATCGTGGGCACTGGTGAGGTGCCCACAGGGGGCACGGGGGGCGGAGGGGGGAGGGCCCCTCTGGCTGGCTGTTTTCTGCATGAAACGCTGCCAGATGGGCACGAGGCCCCGCTGAGGCCTGCCCTGCCCCCGCAGACATCCGTGACTCGCTGATGCAGGCGCTGGCCAGCTACGTCTGCTACCCACACTCCCTGCGGGCCGTGGAGCGCATCCCTGAGGAGCAGTGAGTGGGGCTGGGGGAGGGCAGGTCCCTGCCCCCACAGCCCCGCGCAGCCTCACCTGTGCCCGCCACCCTTGCCCTGGCAGGCGCGTCGCCATGGTGAGGAGCCTCCTGGCTCCCTACGAGCAGCGGCCCTGGGCGCAGACCAACTGGATCCTGGTGCGGCTCTGGAAGGTGAGTGGGCTCGAGGGCGCGGGGCTGGGCCGCACGAAGGGGCCTGCGCGCTGACCCGCACCGATCCTGCCGCAGGGCTGTGGGTTCGGGTACCGCTACACACGGCTGCCCCACCTGCTGAAGATCAAGCCCGAGGATGCCAACCTGCCCAGCCTGCAGAGTGAGTGCCCGGCGGGCGGGGCGCCGTGCCCACTGCTCCCGGCTGCAGACTTCCCCTCCTTCCAGCCCCAAGTCCCTGTCTGTCCCTGGGGGTATCCCCTTCGTCCTGCCAGGGGGCTCCTCGCCTTGCTCCCATCCCACTGGTGCCCGGGGGCCTGAAGCTCTTATGGGTCACAGTCAAGAGGGACAGGTCTTCCCAGGGGCTCTCTGACCTCCTTGCCCCAGCACGTGTCCTTCTGCCCTTCTCTGCCACCTGCCTGGCTGCCTGAGTCCAGGGCACAGACGGACGGGGCGAGCTCCAGGGTTCTCGGGGCTTCCTGGGGGAAGGGGCATTTGGTTGGCGCATAGGCTGCGCTGTCCTGGGGTCCTGGTCTGGCAAAGCCGGGGTCTGGGCCCAGCTTGTCTGCCTGCTGCGCGCTGTGCGCACCCTGCCAGGCGCTCTCTCTGGCCCACCTGGTGCGTTCTGCCTGGGGGGGACAGTGTTTTGGCCTGAAGGGGGTCCTGGAGGCCCAGTGCCTTATGCAAAGTCACCGGGTGAGTCCTTGCCAGCGGCCTTGGCCTTGCCTGGAGGGTGGGACTGAGCTGCAAGTGGAGAGGGGCAGGGCTGGCATCCTGCGGCTGCGGGAACTATTGATCTGCGTGGGGGAGGGAGGCTGCGGGCTCTGGTTACTGCTGCCTGTCAGCCAGGCTTGGCGCCCACCACCTCGGCCACGTGCCAAGGCCAGGCAAGGGCAGCAGAGGGCGGCAGAGGGCGGCAGGACGCCAAGGAGGCTCTTGAGGAAGCTGGCCTCAAGCCAGCAGGGCGCCAGTTTCCGTCCCGGCCTTGCTCTCCCTGACGCCCGCGGCGGAGGACATGCTGGGCCGGGC
>NW_006295816.1:1759510-1760322 GCF_000327345.1 Myotis davidii
CTGGCGGGGGTGCCCGAGCCCCCGCTGCCCGCAGAGCCCTGTCCGTCCATCCTGCTGCAGCAGCACATGGCGGACCTGCTGCGCCAAGACCCCGATGTGGCGCCCAGCTTCCTCAATAGCGTCCTCAACCAGCTCAACTGGGCCTTCTCGGAGTTCATCGGCATGATCCAGGAGGTGGGGCGCCTGAGGGTCGGGGTGCTCATGGTCCAGGAGGTGGGGGTCTGAGGGCCGGGTGCTCATGGTCCAGGAGGTGGGGTGCCTGAGGGTCGGGGTGCTCATGGTCCAGGAGGTGGGGGTCTGAGGGCCGGGTGCTCATGGTCCAGGAGGTGGGGTGCCTGAGGGTCGGGGTGCTCATGGTCCAGGAGGTGGGGCCCTAAGGGCCGGGTGCTCATGGTCCAGGAGGTGGGGGCCTGAGGGCCGGGGTGCTGCGGAGGGTGGGCCGGTGTGGCCAGGCTGCCCACCGCCCGTTGGCGGCTCAGATCCAACAGGCCGTGGAGCGCCTTGAGAGGAACTTCGTGGACACCCGGCAGCTCAAGGTCTGTGCCACCTGCTTCGACCTCTCGGTCAGCCTGCTGCGCGTCCTGGAGATGACCGTCACCCTGGTGCCCGAGGTCTTCCTCGACCCGACCCAGCCCACCTCCGAGATGCTGCTGCAGCGGCTCGCCCAGTTCTGTATTTGTTAAAATGTTTCAGACTGCCCGCTCAGAGGCCTGCAGCGGCAGGCAGGGAACGTTGGAGTCCGCCGTTACTGAAGCAAGCAAGCCTCATGTTCAGTTTAAGCTGCTTGGCTGCCGGTTGCCATTTTGGCTGCC
>NW_006295816.1:1760346-1761804 GCF_000327345.1 Myotis davidii
CTCCACACACCCTGGTCCTCTGCCAGGACAGCCAGGCGTGGCACTCCAGCCTCAGTGCCCTCCCCTGTGCCCAGTGGGGAGGGCGGTTGGCACCCACTGGGCCCCAGCATGGGCGCTCACCCCCTCGCCCTCCCTAGGCCTGGAGAGCGTGGACCACTACCCCATCCTGGTGGCAGTGACGGGCATCCTGGTGCGGCTCCTGGTGCACGGCCCCGCCGCAGGGTGAGTGGGGGTCGGGCCCCCGGGGGGCTGCGCAGGGCCGCCTTGCAGTTGTTTCCTCGGCTCTGAGATGGGCCTCGACCAGGTTTGGGGCAGAAAGGCCTAAATAGGGACCTCGCCGAGCAGGCGCCTCGGCCCACGTCCGAGCTCGGGCAGGGCCGGGACCACGACCGGCGGGAGGGGGGCCCCTGTGATGGGGGACAGCACGGCCGGACAAGACTGAGCACACGCTGCCGTGTCTGGAGGCTCCGGTGGGCGTCCTGCCTTTATTAAGAAACTCCCGACCATCCGACTCAGGCCCTCGAGGGGCCCCAGCTCCGCTCCCCACAGGGGTTCCCACCTGCCCTGCCTCCCTGCAGCGGGAGGGCGCGGTCCACAGGAAGCCGGCACCGCCGCAGCCATTAGCCGGAAGCCAGCGCCTGCCCTTCCGAAGCTCTGCCTCCAGGGACAGCGAGTCCGGCCCCACCTTCTGCTGGGCCATAGCTCAGCAATCTTTCTCTGCTGAAGGCGGGGCGGGGCCTGCGGGGCCCTCACTGCTGCTGAGCCCACGGGAGAGGCTCTGCCCTTTGTGGCCTGTGATGCTCTGGCCACAGGAGCAGGGCCACTTGGTGGGGCCAGGCCAGGCCCAGGGGTCTCTTGAGGAGCCTTGCCTGCCTCCCGCCTGCCCACCAGACTCGGCCTGGACTTGGGAAGCTGGGAGGAGGTTGGCTGTTGGTGTGTGGAGGGGGGCGAGGGTGTTGTTTCCGCTTCCACCTGGGGATGGGGCCCCGTCTCCCCTTCTCCTGACCCACTCCCTCCCCCTCAGCGGCCCCTGCTCTGAGGCCAGGGCTCGCCAGGTGGACCTCGGTTCCCATGCTCGTGTCCCCAGGAAAGGGGCACGGCAGGCCCTGTGCGGAGATAGCCCAGTGAGAGGGGCCGCTGTGCGAGGGAGGGCCTAGCAGGTGGCTCCTGGGCGCTTGGTAGTTCTCTGCGCCGCAGGGAGCAGGGCCAGCGGCCGTGCGTGTGGCCTGCGGGGGCGCCCTGGGCCGCTAGCTCATCACCAGTCCCTCGGAGCCCGTGGAGCTCGTGGACTCGGAGCCAACCTTGAACCGCAGGCCCACGGGGTTGTAGAGATCAAAGTCCTCCGCCACCGCCAGCTGCACGCGGCCGTTGAGGCCCCTCCTGCCCGGCTCCAAGAACACCACGTGCTTGTGGACGCTGGCCTTGCGGCTGGGGGCGTCGGGCGGGGGGGCGCTGAGC
>NW_006295816.1:1762916-1763455 GCF_000327345.1 Myotis davidii
TTCCGGCCGGTGGCCTGGAAGGCAGGATGCGAGCTCCACCCGCACAGCCAGCAGCTCCCGCTCCCGGTTGCAGGCTGAGCTGGGCTGCGCTCCCCGGCTCCCTTCTCGGGTTTCCCCAGCCTTGCGAGTGTTCTCCCGGGCACTCGGCCCCTAAATACTCTCGGGAGGTGATTGCTCAGGGGCGGGGCCTCGGCTCCCATTGGCTCCTGTCGGAGGGGGCGGAGCAGTCACGACCCCGGCCAGCCGGCCGACGCTAGTCGGCAGGTTCTCCGTGAAACAGTAGCTGGGACGCCTGGGGAGCAGCCTGTAAGTCGCTGTTTGCTTTGAAGGGTTCAGTGTGTATTAGGGGGCAGGTGGACTTGCACTACCTACTGGTGGCGCCCCTGAGCCCCTTACTCTGAGATCCTCCCACCCAGGACGGAGAAAGCCACGTCAGTGCTCCTGGCTGACCCCTGCTTCCAGCTCCGCTCCATTCGCTATCTTCTGGGGCACCCAGAGCCCCCCGGCCCTGGCACTGCCCCGCCTGCCCCTGACCGGAA
>NW_006295816.1:1763550-1764871 GCF_000327345.1 Myotis davidii
GCGGGGAGGAGGGATTTGGGGCTGAGCCAGGAATCTCATTGGCCCAGGCTGGGGTACTCGAGGCCCTGGGTTCTAGGGTCACAGTTGGCCTGACACTTCTTACCACCCCCAGACACAGACTACATCAGCAGCGAGGAGCTGGCCCAGGTGGAGCAGATGCTGGCACACCTGACCTCCGCGTCTGCCCAGGCTGCAGCTGCCTCCCTGGTAAGTGGGGCACCCATAGCGCCCACGCCCATGGCCTGAGGGCAGGGCTGCACTTACAGGCCTGGCTATGGCCGCCTTCCTGAGTGGCCCACCCTAGCCCACCTTGCACTGTGCTCCCTGCAGCCCACCAGCGAGGAGGACCTTTGCCCCATCTGCTATGCACACCCCATCTCTGCCGTGTTCCAGCCCTGTGGCCACAAGTCCTGCAAGTAAGGGGCCCCCCCTGGGTGCAGGAGGCGGGGCTGGGCCAGGGAGCAGCAGGGACCCCAGGCCCCCTCACCCTCCCACTGCAGAGCCTGCATCAACCAGCACCTGATGAACAACAAGGACTGCTTCTTCTGCAAAGCCACCATCGAGTCGGTGGAGGACTGGAGGGCAGGCGGGGCGAGCAACACCTCCTCGGCTGCCTAGATCCGCGGTCCACACAGCAGGAGACTCTGCCCGAGCCCAAACCCAGGCTGGGCCCTATTTATGAGCTCCCCTTTCCAGCCCCCCACCATCCCCAGCCTCCTGCGTGTCCCCCATGGCGGGAGCCCAGCCCTCATTGTGCCTGAGCTCGACTTCCAGTCAGGGCCACTGTGAGCATTAAATTATTATTCAAACAGCCCTGACCCGACCCTTCTTGAGGGAGTGGGCGGGGTGGGGTGTGCCCAGCAAGGACCCTTCCAGATTATGTGCCCGGGAGAAGGCAGGTGTCCGACTGCTTCCGCCTTGTCCAGGCCTCCCCAGACAGGGTAGCGAGTCCAGGGCCTATGACATGTCAAGCCAGTGCCCCCTTGCCAATAACAGGGCTATGGCAGCCCCTCACATGATGATTCGCGGCTCCGGCACCGAGTCGCCAATGGACTTGTGGGGCAGCACGCTGGCCCCGTTGAGGTAGAGCTCGTCGTTAACGATGACGTCCTCACCCAGCACCGTCACGTTCTCCATCCGCACCTGGGGGGAGGGCAGGCCTTGTCAGGGAGGCAGACGCATCCCGGCCCCTCCCCCCATCGGCCTAGCCCCGACGCTTACCCACTGGCCCACGCGGCAGCGCCAGCCCACGATGCATGACTCGAGCCAGGAGTGGGAGCGGATGCGGGCGTCGCGCAGCACCGTGCACCGGCGGATGCAC
>NW_006295816.1:1764979-1766328 GCF_000327345.1 Myotis davidii
CCACCACCACGCCGGGACCCAGGCTCACGTTGGGGCCGATGCTGCAGTTCTGGCCAATGCGGGCGCTTGGATCCTGAGGACGTGGGGAAAGCACACGTGGGGCACTTGTCCCCCCAGACTGAGGGGGTGACCAATGGGCTGGACAAGGGCCTCACCACCAGCACGTTGCCCACGATGCCCGGGCCCGAGCACAGCTGCTCAGGCTGCTTCTGCCGCAGTGACTGCAGGAAGAGGCACATGCCGGTGAGGAAATCCTTGGGCTGCCCGATGTCCATCCAGAAGCCTGGAGGGAGGGAATGCATCAGGGGCTCAGCCCAGCCACAGGCCACCCCTCCCTGCGGCCTCCCTGCCTCACCCTGCAGCTCCATGGCATATAGCTGCCCCTCCTTGGCCATGACAGGGAAGACCTCCTTCTCAATGGATGTAGGCCGCAGCTGTGGGAGTGGGCAGCGCGTGAGCAGGGGCACGGTGGCGGCGGCCTGCCCTCCCAGCCCACCCGAGAGCGGCTTCTACACACCTGGATGCGCCGCAGCACGGCCGGGCTCAGGATGTACATGCCCGCGTTGATCTTGTTGGACACGAACACCTGCGGCTTCTCCACGAACCGGTGGATGCGGCCGGTGTCGGCCTCGCACACCACCACGCCGTACTTGGAGGGCTCCTCCACTCTAGTCACCTGAATGCAGGGAGTCTCAGGCCCTGCCCGGTGCTCCTGCACCTCGGGCGGGTGCTGTCCTACATCTCAGCGGCTATGCCGCAAAGGCTTAAAGGCTGCACAGCTCTGCACTCACAACGTAAGGACTGGGCAGTTCAAGGCTGGGCCGGGAGGCGGGAGTGTCAGACCGGGTCCTTACCAAAATGGAGCCCTCCTGGCCGTGGTGCCGGTGGAACTGCACCATGGCTTGGAACGGGAAGTCGCAGATCACATCACTGTTGAGGACGAAGAAAGGGTCTGCGGTCTCAGAGAGCAGGTCCCGGGCCAGGGCCAGGGGCCCAGCTGCGGAGGGGAACAGGTCACCATCTTCCTGGAGGTCGGAGCCCTGGAGCCAGGCTCAGCGGCCCCCATCCAGGCTGGGCCTCACCCCTTTCCAGCCCTAAACCCTCCCCCACAAGGGGTGTCCCTTCTCTACTGACCTGTCCCCAAAGGCTCCTCCTCATGCGACATGGAGATTCTGATTCCCAGCTGGAAGGGAGAAGCCGGGTCAGGTTCCGCCCACCCCCCCAACCCCCGGTGAGGCGAGCGGGGACGACGGACGGGGCAAGAGTCGCCTCAAGCCTCACCCTCTGCTCCTGCGCCTTCATTTCCTTCTCCAGCACCTGCGACATGTAGCTCACGGCCAGAATCACGT
>NW_006295816.1:1766939-1771799 GCF_000327345.1 Myotis davidii
AGCCGCGGGGTCTTCACAGAGACGCACACACGCCAGAGTTTCAGCGGCTTTATTTTGACGGACACAACCTCAGACACAAGCGGGGGGCAGCGCGGGGTGGACAGACGGGAGCAGTTCGGCCCGAGGTCTAAGCACCCCTCCCCCGCACATCGTCCGAAAACACGCACTGCGCCTCGACGCGGCCCCAGCCACGAGGATCGCGGCGCAGGCTTCGGGCGGCGTGGACAGGAAAGTGGAGCAGGAAGCGGGTCCCAGAGGCAAAGCCTTCCAGTCCGGGAGAAGCCAAGGGTCCTCCCGGGGTTCTCCACATCTCCTCCTCCTGAACCATTTTGTAAATGGGCACGAAGAAAACCAAATTGAAGAGCATTGAAGAGCAAAGCAATCTGCATCTAGAGGGCGTGCAAGTGGCCAGGTGTGAGCGAGTGAGCAGCGGCTATTGAACTAGCCTAGGCCTTTGGCCCCTTAGGAGTCCCCACGCCCCCTGCACAGGCCCCAGTGTGAGGGAGGGTGGGGGTTCCTGGCTAATTGCTATATTGGTCCCCTTCCTCCTTAAGCACCACCCGATCCCACCCCCCAGAGGCTAGTGTCACTTGGCCTAAGGAAGCGCTATGGACAAGGGTCACTCGAGTGCTCCAACTGCCATCCCGTGTTGCACTTTGGTCCCAAGTTGGGGCTGGGAAGGCAGGGCCCGGCGGGCACAGGGCGCTGGCAGAGAGGGGAAAGGGGTGAGCGCACACACATGCCCACCACCTGCCCGCTAACAAGGCTGGGTCTCCAAGTGTCAAAAAGTGCTGAAAAGAGAGGACCCCGCTGGGGGAGAAGCAGCCAATTCCAGGCCCCTGCTTTTTTTAGTGCCAGGAAGACACTATAAGAGGGTACATCTGCTCCCCAAATATAGAACTCGGGAGGCACAGCACACTCCAGGGGCCCCGTCTCAGCCTCTGCCTTGCCAGGAGAGGGCGGGCTACACTATGAAGAGCTACTGCCCTATGGCTGAAGCTACAGAAGGTACAGGAGCAAAGACGGCGGTTACTGACCAGAAACGAGCAAGCTGTCCCTCCCAGGCCCAAGGAATGGGAACGTGCCCACCACTGGCACCAGGATCAGAGGCTGAGAGAGACGGTACCCATCAAGGAGCCCACTGAAGATGCGTGAGGCTGCATCTGAGGGCCAGGAAACCATGAGTGACCAGGGCCTCACAGACACGGGCTAGCGAGCTTACCTGTAATGCCCAAACAGGACGTGCCCAAGGTGACAATGGCCGTGGTCCCAAGCTCTGCGGTGAGGGCACTGACCCTGGCAATGGTTAGGTGACAGCAGCATAGCCTCTGGCCAGTGTTAGACGTGGCAGGCCTCTGCCATGAAGGGCTGGCAGCAAGAAAGAACTACCACCGCGGGGAGGAAGGGATCCCTCCCGGGCCTGCCCCGCACCACTGTCAGTACTGAGTGTTGAAGGGACCACACTCCAGGCCACAGAGAGGGTGCTGGGCCAGCAGGGACACGCCTCCCACAATGCATTCTGCTCATTCTTCGTAAAGAGGCCGCACCCGCTGAAGGGCGCAGGGGCAAAGCTCACCTCGGAAACGGGAGCGAGACCCTTTGCTGAGGAAAGCAGGGCAGGGATCAGTCTTCACTAATGAACAAGGGGACACCCAGGGAAGGACCCCGAGAGACTGGAGCTGGCAGATGGACAAATGGACAGACGGACAGGCTCCAGGACTGAGAAGACAAAACTCTCCCAGCAGAGTCTGAGCCCCGCATCGGGTGCAGACCGTGTCCCTGTGCAGGCCAGCTTGCAGCTCTCCCTCCTCACCTGGGCTGCGGCCTTGAGCTTGGCTGGGGAAGTGAGCCCTGAGCGGACCACAGCCTGAGCCTGCGGGGAGCAGCCCACCCAGAGTAGCAGAGCTGCCCGCGGGGCAGGAAGAGGACGCTCGCCCACAGCACGAGGCCGTGGACGCTGTCTCGCTAGAAGCCCCGAGGCCTGGTAGGACAGACTCTTCGGCAAGCGGAGCAGGGCCCCCCTTCAGTGGGACAAGGGGCGGGGGACTCCTTAGGCAGGGATCTTGGTGGGAAAGGCTGGCTGGGGTGTGCAGACAGGAAGAGGAGCAGGTGCAAGTGACGGAGTGCCTGGGGATCCAGGGCCTGCCCTCTGCCCTAAGCTGGCTTCAGCCCAGGTTCTGAATCTAGCTTCCTGCCAAGAACAGATGAGAAGGATGGGGCCAGCTGTGCACAGCTGGCCTTGTAGTGCCCTGGGAGCGTCAGAGTGGCCGACACCCACACCACTAGGATACATGCCCCTAGAAATGGGCACCCAATCCCTCTCCTTCCGAGGAACAAGGGGTGAATGGGCATGGAGGGGCCCGGCATAAGCCCAGGGCTTCACCCCACAATTGCAGGGCCCTGCAGCCACAGGCCCTAAAAACCTAGGCAAGAGAAACCGATGTCCAAGGGCACCCTGTCCCTGGTGCAAGCCCCCCAGGGGCACCTCCACTAAGTCAGCCTGGACACAGCAGTCGGAGCTGCAGAGCTGAGGAGCCTGGCTGAGGGTGTGTGTTCTGCTCTCCTCTTTATATATATGGATGCCAGGCTACAGCTAAAACATTTCTTTTAGTTTATACCCAAGAGAAATATAACCCTTTAAAAGCAAGTCTGTGTGTCCTCACGGCGAGTTCAGATCAGTGGTCCCTGCCTGCGGGTGGAGAGGGAGGGGTTCTGGGCCCCGACCTGGGCCTACTGGTTCTCGTCCCGCATCTGCTCCATGATGCTGATGAGGTTCTCCAGGCCGAACACATAACCTCGGTCCGGCCCGTCATGCACGGTGGGGTCATCCCGGAAGCCCTTGAACGTGCTGTGTGCAAAGTCGATCATGCGGACGTCCACCTTGGGGGAGGACACGCTCTCGAGGCTGGTGTTGCTGGAGCTGCCCGGGCTGGTGCTAGGGCCGCAGGGTGGTGCCACCTCGGGCAGCCCCGTGTCCAGGTGCTTGAGACGCATCTCGGAGCGGCGGTCCAGGCAGGACTCGGGCCAGCACTCCTTGCCGTCGTAGATGACGAGCAGGGAGCTGGAGTAGAAGCGGTAGGAGGCCTGCCGCTCCAGCACCGCTTTCAGGCCCCGCAGTTTGCTCAGGATGGGCTCAAAAAGGTCACGCCGCAGGTCCAAGCCGTTGTGCAGGTACTGGTAGAGGGCATTGCGGAAGCCTTCGATGGAGAGCCCCCGGCCATAGTACTTGTTCCTGCAGAGGTAATGCCCCGTGTCCATCTGGTACACCTGAAAGCCCAGGAGACACACAGGTGAGTGCCACTGCAGTACTGAGTGCTGAGGGCCGCGCTCCAGGCCGCAGAGCCCTGGCCAGCACTGTCGGGAAAGCACTTCTGACCACGCTGAGCCTTCCTCCTGACCCCACACATGGAGCGGCGGGCCGGGGCGCCCGAGGGTCCCGCAGGACGGCCAGGAGAGACGGCCAGCCTGCAAGTCCTCTGCCATCACTTTGAAGTCCTTTTCCAAGCTGCCCTGCGACCCAGCTGGACTCAAACTAGGAACATCTGACTGACAGACAAGCGTCCTCCTTGCCCCAATGCCAAGGCAACAGGCTCTCCCAGCAGCTCTGTAGCTGGAGCCCAGTACAGAGTCACCAGACAAGGACAGAGGCCCGAGGGACATACACACGAGGAGGCGCTCAGCACCCCGGACTCACCCTCTTGGAGGAGGTTCTGGACCAACGTGGACAAGGAGAACACTGGCCTGGGGAGCAGCGGGCATGGGCTCCCTAACAGGCTGGCGGTAGCATCTGGCTCTCACCTGCATGCCACAGACCCTGACGCCCAGCGTGGCCGACGTGCTCTGCTCGCACTTGCGCATCTGCCGGGCAGCCTTCTCGGCGGACGCGTCGTCGCCGTGCTGCCGGGTGCCCATCTTCAGGTCCAGCACGCACGGGCACTTGAAGTGGTGCACCACGTTCTCCAGCAGGAGGAACTCTGCGCCCAGGTCAAGGGGACAACAGCAGTTTCTGCAAAGGGGGCCTCCCAGCCCGTCACCTGTCGTCACCTCACAGACCCACACGTGGGCTTCACAACACTGGCTTCTCTCTTCTACAAAATTGCTTATGCCCTGGCCAGTGTGGCTCAACGGTAGAGCGCTGGCCCGCACACCAAAGGCTCTCAGGTTTGATTCCTGGTCAAGGGCACGTACCTGGGTTGCAGGTTCGATCCCCGGGCATAGCAGGGGTGCATGTGGGAGGCAACCAATTGATGTCTCTCTCTCACATCAATGTCTATTCCCCTCCCCCTGCCTTCCACTCTCTCAAAATCAATAGGAGAAACATCCTTGGGTGAGGATTAACCAAAAAGATAAAATTTTATTGTGGTAAAATGCACATAACATACAATTTGCTATTTTAAATATTTTAGGTGTGAACTCAGTGGCATTCAGTAGATTCACATTATTATGCCGCCATCACCATCCGCTGCTTCTAGAACAGTGGTTCTCAACCTGTGGGTTGCGACCCCTTCGGGGGTCGAACGACCCTTTCACAGGGGTCGCCTAAGACCATCGGAAAACACATATATAATTACATATTGTTTTTGTGATTAATCACTATGCTTTAATTATGTTCCATTTGTAACAATAAAAATACATCCTGCATATCAGATATTTACATTACGATTCATAACAGTAGCAAATTACAGTTATGAAGTAGCAATGAAAATAACTTTATGGTTGGAGGTCACCTCAACATGAGGAACTGTATGAAAGGGTCGCGGCATGAGGAAGGTTGAAAACCACGGTTCTAGAACTTCCCAGACCGCAACTAGAAGCGGTGCCACTGACACTACCTCCCTGCCAACCCCGCCTCAGCCCTGG
>NW_006295816.1:1771860-1783965 GCF_000327345.1 Myotis davidii
CCTTCGGGTAGTGGAGTCACAGGGCCCGTTCTGTGCCTGGCTCTCACTTAGCAAAAGGTCCTCTCGGTCCCTCTGTACTGCAGCTAACAGACTGCCGTTCCTGTTACGGCCGAGTGCTATTCCACTGTGCACAGACCACCTCTGCTGAACTCATCACTTTTCATTCTTTTTTTTTTTTTTAATATTTTTTATTGATTTTTTACAGAGAGGAAGGGAGAGAGATAGAGAGTTAGAAACATCGATGAGAGAGAAACATCGATCAGCTGCCTCCTGCACATCTCCCACTGGGGATGTACCCGCAACCCAGGTACGTGCCCTTGACCGGAATCGAACCCGGGACCCTTCAGTCCGCAGGGCGACGCTCTATCCACTGAGCCAAACCGGTTTCGGCCACTTTTCATTCTTTACATGTGTCTTGCAGGCATATACAAACTAAAGGAGATTCCGGCAGTCTACACATCCCTGCCCCGCCAGGAAGCCAGCCACACCCCCTGCCCTGGCCGCCAGGGCCTCGCCTGGCCTGGACTGGAGGAGACATGGTCACGGCGCTGCCGTAAGGATGAGAAACCGGATTAGCATTCCCAGAGGAGTCTCGAGAAGCACCTGGTTTACAGCTCGATCATGCCGTTTTCTGACTTCACTGCAAACCCGTGGACTACACATTTAAGACACATCCCTTGGTACTTCTAGGCCCTTCAGCTCAAATGGCTCTGTGGCCCGGACTCCTGCCCTTTCTGTCCATGTTTTCAGCTGACCCCACTGTCTCAGCACCTTCCCTGTAACCCCCACCAAGGGCGGGCTGCTTACTGGTTTGAGAGAGAGAGGAAGTTTGAGATTCAGTCTCAACATTCCCCCAAAGCAGGAACACGGCATGCTGCCGACAGGAGGAGGAGAGGGGGCCTATGGGGAGGGAGGTGGGATCGGGGGAGCCCGAGCACAGAGGTCTGGCCGTGGCACTGAGGGCCCCCGACAGGGCAGCCCGCAGACGCGGCTAAGAGCAGCCACAAGGATACTGTAGAGCTTCCGGTCCTTGGACTCGGAGCGCATGCGGCTCAGCTGCTGCTTGTGGCAGCGCAGGCTCCAGGGGTTGTGGCTGATCTTTTCGGAGCTCAGGCCGCTGTTGCCATCCAGCATTTGGAAAGGGACGTCCGAGTGGCTGTGCAGCTCCGCCTTCGGGCTCTTGGCCTCCTGAGAGCTGGGGAGAGAACAGACACCCGTCTCAGTGCACAGGGTGGGCGCCTCCCCTGCCCCCACGCCGCCTGCAGTGGCGCACGGGGCCGAGCACCTAAAGGCGAGTCGATGGCTCCGAGTGGCCTTCCTGCGTCTAAGAACGTCTGAGAAACACTCCTCTGCATGAAACCAGGTGATGGAGAAAGCACTTCACCCCCTCGGAAGGCTGCTCTCTCACACACGACCCTGAGGGGAGCAGGTGAAGAGGCCGGCCCTCGGCTCCGCTGGAGGGAAGGGAAATGGGGCAGCCGCTCCGCACCAAGTTCACCACAGAACTCTCACGGGTGCAGCAATCCCCCCCGCGGCTACACCTACAGAACCGACACGGGAACTCGGATGCTTGGATCATGTTCACAGCGCAGCACAGTGAACCGGAGCGGCGGCAGCCCGTGCCGGCATGGCTGGACGGGCAGACAAAACGTGGTGTATCCACGCAGGAGATGCCCATACAGTTACAGCCTGGAGGCACCAAGCTGAGATAAGCCACACACAAAGGAGAACCACTGTGTGCCCCACGCATGTGAGGAGCTCAAGTCCACAGGGAGAAGCAGCAGACAGTGGCGGGGCTGATGCCGCTCGCTGCACGCGGGGAAGGGGAAGGCAGCGAGTTTCGTGATGTGCATTTGACTACAATTTTAAACACAGGAACTGGTGAGTGTGTGTTTTCACACTTAAAACGGGAACACGGATGCCATGTCAAGGACATGGGGGACCACCCTTTCGAGTGTAGAGTCTGCGGCATCGATGGCAGACTCTCCTTAACTCCGCACGGCCCATGTGACATGACACCCATGAATGGCGCCTCTATCAGGCCTGCAAGAGGAGACATCAGAGGGGAAGAGCAGGCCAGGGCGCAGGGGGAGGAAAGCAGGCCACCAGCGAGGAAGGGACTTCCTTCCTCAGGTCAGTCAGGCCTCACAGGCTTTTGGTGAGAAGACGACCCCGCGGAAAATATCAGGACGTGACCACAGCCTCATGCAAGGCTCTGCTGGGAGTGACCACAGGGGCGTTGCCGCACTGCCACGCAGAGCAGAGCCACGCAGGCGAGGCGTCCCGGCAATGGCAGGGGTGGGGGCGGCGGCTACAGTGACGTCAATGTCTCTGTCCTCCCCCCAGCCGCAACGACCCCAATAGGGTGGCGCTGGCAGCGATCTGGTCCTTTAACGGGAAGTGGAGGAGCCCTCTCAGCGTGACACAAGTCCCCTTTTCTTCTGGGGAGGGCACTGCCGAGCCATTCGTGGGTGCCTTTCTGCGATCCCTTCAAGAGCCACAAAGCTGGCTTCTTTGCCCACCAACCCCGGCCCACCCAGAAGTCACCAGGTGATATGACACACGGGACAGGTCACACCTACATGGGTGGCCCAAGACCAACAGCCACTTCCCCCAACTCGACCTACTGCCCTCGAAGCAGCCGGTGGCAGGATCTGCCCGCCCCTCACCTCTCGGTGGTCTCGAAGGGCAGGCTGGCTTTCTCCTCCTTGTGGTCGCTGCCGCTGCCCGACCGGTGCAGGCTCCGGCGGGAGTGCTTGCGCCGCGGCTGCTCCCGCTCTGGCGTGTCGTCCTCCACCGTCTCGCTTTCCACGTAAGGGTAGGCCACTAAGTTGATGTAACCATCACTGTCCCCCTCAAAACAGACAGACACCACCCCTGTGGGAAACAGGCAGCGCGTCAACAAAGGTGTGCAGACGGCACGCTGTTGCCTCGCGCTTGGTTGGCTCCCTATTGGAACAGGTTTTCAAGTAAGTCCCTGAGAGAGGGTGTTCAGAGGTCGGCTTCCGAGTCCACAGGGGCCTCCTGCAGCACAGACGGCCCCAGGCCCCGGCCCGCAGCCCGGGAGCACCATCCTCCCTCCCCTGGGCCAGGAAGGTGCGCCTCTCCGCCCACTGGCCCGCATGGCCCCAGGGCCTGCCCCTCGATGAGTCCCCTGAGGCTGTGGGATGAGCTGTCCTGAGACACAGCCGCCCAGGGTCGCCGGCAGGAACCCGAGCTGAGGGCTCCAGCGCAGGGACTGACCTTTGTACTCGGGGGTGAACTCCTTCATTTCGGGCGGGAGGGACTCGTAGAAGCGCTGCTCCCGGGAGATGAGGGGCTTGCACACCGTGTGGTCGTCGTAGCGCATCATGCTGCTGTGGCCGCCCACCTGGTGGATGAAGGGCTCCAGGAGGACCCCGCGGTCTCCGGCCAGACTCGCGCTCTTGCCGCACTGCCCCACTTCCATGGTTTGACAAACACACATCGCGTTGGGGGCCCGTCGCGCACCGGGGGCAGAGGACGCGGCTCATGGGCCACCGGAGCAGCGCGGGGTGGAGGGCCTGCGCGCGGAACGCAGGTCTGAGTCTGCGCAGAAAGGGGGAGGGGAGGGAGGGGAAGAGAGTCAAGCACCCGGCCAGCTAGTCCCAGCTCAGTGTCTGCTGGGGCTGCTGTGGGGAGGCAGCCGAGGTGCATGCTGGCCTCCAGCTCCCTTTTCCGCACAACAGCCCACATTCCCTCCCTCTGCCAGCTCTCAGGCCCCTCGAAGCTCTCGAAAGGATGTGGTTTCAGAGCCGCCAAGTATGTGACCGCCATCAGGAAAGCACTGTCCCTGCTCTTCACAGAAGAGCTCAGGACAAAACCCAGAAGCAGCACGAACTCCTCCCGCCCAGACCTCCCACCATGACCAGAGCTGGACAGGGTTTCTGCCCCAGAAATCAGGTCACACCGGGTTCCTGACTTTTCTGCTGAAGGTGCCACGCCCCGGCGGGGAAGCACTCCTGGTTGAGCGGCAGAATCATAAAGGAACTCGGGCTTCAGATGTTACCAAGTTCGGGCCAAGTCCAGCACCTCCGGCCTTCCTTTCCGCTGCCTTTATACCAACCAGTGGGACAAGGAAAAGCTCTTTGTCCTCAAAGACCCTCCTTGTAATGGCAATTTTCTCTCAAGAAAGTTAAAGTAGTGACACCTTCCTGACTACTGAATATCTTCTTTTTTTAAAATATTTTTTTATTGATTTCAGAGAGGAAGGGTGAGGGGGAGAGAGGTAGGAACACCAATGATGAGAATCATTGAGTGGCTGCCCCCTGCACGCCCCCCATTGGGGATCAAGCCTGCAACCTGGGGATGTGCCCTTGACCAGAATCGAACCTGGGACCCTTCAGTCCACAGGCCGACGCTCTATCCACTGAGCCAAACCAGCTAGGGCCTGAATATATTTTTAAAGCTAGGAAGGTACTGGCAAGACTACACCTGAAAGTTCAAGACTGAAAAACAAAATATGTGTAGAGCAAGAATATGGTTTTTCCTGAACCTCATACCCACGGGCGAAACGGGCGGCACCAGAACGCTGGTGCAGCTGCCTTAACCCCAAGCTGCCAGGAAGCTACGCCCATCCCACTGCTGTCCACAAAGAGACGCGCCCTCCACTCCACTCCCCTCCACTCCTCCAGGCGGATCCGCAGGGCTTTCAGGCAGCGCCTCTTTGGCCTCTACTTCCCAGATCTCCTCCAGGATCGGGGCTTCCTGTGCCCAGGGCTTCCCCAGACTCCACTGTTCCTAACAGGGGTCCTGGACACCCCGTGTGGCTCCTAAGGCAGCCGGTGCCGACCCTCACAACAGCATTGCACTGCGTCTATTTACTCGTCTGTCACCACCACCAAACCATCCCCTCTCACCTCCCTCCAGGACCCAAGGTCGTTCCTGGCACAGAGGAAGTGCTAAAAAGAAGGTTTGTTGGACTGAATTAAATAACTGCAGAAGGCCCCAATGAATAAAAGCACATTGTGAGCGTAACAGGAATCTCGCTGCGGCAAAAAGGGCTAAATCCACGTCTTACATTTAGGGCCTATGAATCATCTACTGGGTCAAGTCATTTCCACCCCAACATGATTTCGTCAAAACCCCACTTAGTCTTGTTCAAAGTGTCTGTTTTGGAAAAGGAAAGCCTAGCTTGGTGCCATACTTCCCCCCGACCCGACTCACACCCTCCGCACACAACCAGTAAGAGATCCAACACAGCAGCCCCGAGGGCCAGGACAGAGTCAGAGCATGTGACTTCCCGGTTCAAAACCCTGCAGTCTCACCCTATTTCAGCCAAAGTCCCAGTCCAAGTCCAGAGCCTACGAGATCCCACAAGACCTGTGGTCCTCCCACCCCGTCCTCCCCGGTCAGGTTTCCTAGCCCTCTCCCACTGCTCCTCACCTGACTCGGTCACACCGGCTGGCACATGGCATACTTCGCCCTCGATGGCTTTGCACCTGCCTTGCCTTCTGCCTGGACCGTTCTCCCCCCAGATACCCACGTGGCTACCTCATTCGCTTTCTTCAAGAGCACTGAGAAAGAGGGTCAGCTCAAATGTCTTTCTCTTTAAGTTTGAACTGCAAACACACGTGGACGCCCCTTAACCTGCTCTACTTATTCTGCTTTTTCGTGGCACTTCCCCTCTTCTGACATAATATATATGTTATTTATCGATAATGTGTGTATTTTTATTATGATGTCACCTCACGAAGGAAAGACTGTCTGTTCAGGTCACTACTATATCTTCTCCTAAATGCTGGAGTAGTGTCTGGCACATGGTATCCACACGATAAAAACAGCTGGTAAATGACTGCATGTATGTGATGTTTGTTACAGATGTGTGCGGGAGGGTGCTAAGTATATAACATGAAAGAATGTTTGTGAAGGACAAGTTCTTTCTTTTCTTTTCCCTATTAGGGCTGTAAATAAAAAAATGTTTACAGGCTAACCTAGGGCCGTGACCAGAACCAAGAGGTGGCTTTCCAGAGGACAAGGCATGTTGGCCACAGGACAGAATTCCAAATCCACACACAAAGAAAAGGCAAAATTCTGCATTTGGACTCAAAAAGATGACAGATGAAAGAAACAGTTTTAAATGTGCCTGGATAAGAATAACAACAATAGCAACTAAACAAAATATGGAAGGGAAAAGCCTAGGCCAGTGATGGCGAACCTTCTGAGCTCGGCGTGTCAGCATTTTGAAAAACCCTAACTTCACTCTGGTGCCGTGTCACATATAGAAATTTTTTGATCTTTGCAACCACAGTAAAACAAAGACTTATATTTTTGATATTTATTTTATATATTTAAATGCCATTTAACAGAAAAATCAACCAAAAAAATGAGTTCGCGTGTCACCTCTGACAGCGTGTCATAGGTTCGCATCACTGGCCTAGGAAGAGGATGCGAGCAGTTTTATTAAAAATACCAAAGAGAACAAGGGGGAAGTAGGCAAACATACAGATAATCTCAATAATTAAGGATGAACCACATCAAAGAATTCCAACCAAATTTAGAAAAGACAACGTAAGAAGTTTGTTTGCTTTAATTCAACAACAGGGTGAGCCTAGAAAGTGGCAACGAACAAAAGCCCTGGCGGCGAGCGCCTGCCCTCAGACATGGGCGCGATCAAGGTCAGGGCTATTTAGCACAAGGCAGGCGCAGCCCCACACAAGACAATACCTGGTCACCACGTCCCTAGAGGGACAGGCTCGGGCACACTCCGCACGCAGACCAGCAGACTCGCATTCCAAGAAGTCTGGTTGGAATTCCAAATTCGGTGGCCAACCTATTGTTATAGCCTCAAATTAACCACTTGAGTGTGATATGCAATCTTTTTATAAAGGGAAGCATCCTTGGTGCCTTCACATTCCACAGGTATGCTTGAAAATTTCCTCAAATGTTCGTAAGAAATAGTTTATAACTCCAAGATTTCCACTACCTCTTCTGAAGTTAAACATACCCATAACAACAGTCTCATGCCCTTTCAAAATCATACAAAATGTATTTTAGTTTTTTAAAAATTAAATTTAAACTTGGTTAGTCCAGAATGCTAGGTAAAATTCTGGCAATAATGTATCTTTAGTTTGTTTTTTACTCTCTGATATAATCCAAGGTCAAAATAGCAAAAAGAACACAACGGGCCGATACGTCATTCTATTAGGAAAGAACAGCGCCCACGCCGGTGTACAGTTCCGGGCTTTATGAAAGCGAATTTCAGAAACAATGAGCTCACAGACTCTGACAGGAAAGACAGCGAGTGCCCTTAAATTCACGGGCGCACAAGCCAGAGAAAACGAACATGAAGGCTGTGTGTTCTCTAGAGCAGCCGTCGCCAACTGGTGCCCCGCGACCCCTGGTGGCCCGGGAGGCCCGGAGGTTGGCGAGCGCTGCTCTAAGGCTCGTCAGCCAGAGCCCACGCCTCCCGAAGCCAGGCCACGCGTGCTTTTCCCCGCGAGGCGGTGGGCACTGACCGCAGGCAGCTCAGGGGCGAAGACCATCCTTCCCCACGTGGACCGCCTGTTGGAAGCAGGTGCTCACAAACTCCTCCTCTGAGGATGGAAATACAGGGGTGTTTCCACAGGAAGAAGGCTGCCACCTTGAGCCTGCCCTTCCCATCTACCAGGGCCTGGCACGCTCCTCACCTAGAAACCAGAGGTGTGTGCAGAGGCCGAGAGCAATCTGGGTTTGAAACAAGGAGACGGGGAAAGGCTTACAGGGATCCATTTTGTTGTTTGTCCTCAGAGAAGAGATGAAGAATTGTTTAGACTCCTGGGTCCTCTCAAAGGGCCACGGGCGAAGACATCCTCCTGAGAACACCGGGCTCAGAGCAAACAGGAGCGAGGAGGAATGGGAGCTGGCAGGAGGCCCATCAAGAAACAACCAGAACAGAAATAATTTAGGGCAAAGAGAAAAGCTAGAATGCAGTGAACCCCTTTCCTGTTTTTACTGGATTTATAAAAATTAGAAACCTGTGCTTCCATACACACACACACACACACATTTTAGCAAAGATCCTTTTGAAAGTACCTTTCTCAACTGTGCTGGAATGAGTGGGGAAAGGGCAGGATTGGGGCAGAATTTTAAACACAGGTCCCACTGATCCAGGGGAATCAAAATGAGACGACCCGAAGAGCGGGGAACAAAGGTGTCCCTCCTTCTGCCTGAAGTGCTGTCCGCTCACGGCTGAATGGGATGGTTCTGAACGAGGAGCCACGGGACCGTCTGCGCTGCGACTACACACTCCCGGGAGCCACACCGAGTCAGGGAAGTCTCGGCCTAGCTGTTCACAGGTGAATCTGAACACGGCAAACCCAGAAAGCACGCGTGGGAGGACGGGATAAATGGTTCTGAGAGGAACAGAAAACCACAGACACTTACAATGAGGCTGTGTGGCCCTGCCTGGAGCAGCTCACTTGGTTGGGCATGTCCAATGCACCCCAAGGTTGCCAACTCAATTCCCAGTCAGGGCACATGTTGGGTTTTGGGCTCAATCCCTAGTAGGGGGCATCCTGGGGCAACCAGAGGCAGCCGTTCTATATTTCACTCTCGCATCAATGTTTCTCTCTCTGTCTCTCCAAATCAATTTAAAAATTTTAGCCCGGCTGGTGTGGCTCAATGGTTGAGCACTGACCTATGAACCAGGAGGTCAGTGTTCGATTCCCAGTCAGGGCACATGCCCGGGTTGCAGGCTGGATCCCTAGTGGGGAGTGTGCAGGAGGCAGCCAATCCATGATTCTTTCTCATCATGGATGTCTCTCTCTCTCCCTCTCCCTTCCTCTCTGAAATATGTATGCAGAGGACCAATGCACAAAACTCATGCACAGGTAGGGTTCCTAGTGGCTGCCGGCCAGGCCTTTCTTTGTTCCATGCCTCCCCCTGGTGGTCAGCGCACATCATAGCAGGCGGTCGAACTCCCGGTTGAATTTCCGAGGGGACGATTTGCATATTAGCCAAGATATAGAATGGGGAACATCTTGGCCTCCATATCTCATACTGCCCGTCCCACTGAAGACCCCAAACTGAAAGAGAAGCTTCGGCGCAAGTGAAAGAAAGATGCGAAGGGACAGGACCAGGCCTGCTCTCCCAACCCAGGTTTCTGCTGTGGCTGGTCACTCCGTTCCCTTTCTCCCCTCCGTCCCCGTGTAGCCCAGCTAAGGGGAGGCCGAGGCGGGTGAGCACACGCGAAGTGGCTGGGAAACTGATGGTCCGCCCTATGGCATTTCCCTCGGTGACATTGTTTTAATAGAGGCTGCTTAATTTCAGAAGAGAAACAAAAGAACAGCAATTCTTGTCCCTCGCCCGAATGTCTAGTAGCTATAACTCTGGGTTTAGAACTGGAGGTCATGCCTGGTACAAACCTGCTACCTGCACCTGCGCTCCCCACAGGGTCGCTATTAGAGAGGCCCCCTGTGGAAAGGAGCCTCCTGCACCGGGAGGTGAAGCTGAACCTCTGGCCGCCGCACTGAGCTTGTCAGAACCCTCCCGGGAGAGACTCCCAGCTCGGAGCATGAGGGCTCTCCACGTTACGGAATGACGACACCAAGAAATAGCTCCCGTCTCTCCTATGCGCCTCAATGATATCACAAAACCGCTAGAACTCCAAAAGGGCTTTAAATAACCGAGTCTGCACTATTTTAAAAGGGGCGCCAAGAGGCCACGCCTATAAACCAGGTATGGCCGCAGCCCAGAGCCTCCTCCGGCAGCGAAGTCACGCGCTCACACATCTTGGCACCATCCACTCTGCAGACGATCTGAAAACACGACCAAAGACCAACTCCTCAGCCGTGGCCGCGGACTGCGATGCGCCCACTGTCGCCGGGACACAGTGAGTGCCCACCACACCGGCTCCGCTCAGCTCTGCTCTTCCGGAGGCGCCTGCTGCTCCGCACACACAGGTTCTCTCCCGCGAGGCCCGTGCTCAGGCTCCCCGGCTCCTGTCCTCCTGCGAGGCCTTCCCCGCTCCCGGGCGACAGTCAGACGTTCAGAGGGCCAGGCCAGGGACCCAGGCTGCCCTCCAGCAGCACCACACACAGTGACCGGTTGGAGCACCCGTTGCGTAGATTGAGGTCCACGCAGATGAGCAACACGCAGCTAGTGAACGTAGGAGCTGAGCTGTCACGGAGGTAAACGACCTGTTTAACGCCTCAAACCACAAGAGTTTAACTGCTTCCAGCAGATTAGCTTATCGCTCTGCTCTACCCTCGTAAGACACCAGGATTACATTTAAGCACCTTTAAACGGCAGGCACACACTTCCACCTACTTCACAGAGAACCCGCGTTCCGGAGAGACCGGGACTAACTCCACCACACAAACCATAACAACTTCCCCACTGAGGAAAGTGTAGTGACTGATGTCTTCAAAGAAGCATCATTCCTTCAAAGCAGTTCCAAATCTCTTCGTTCTCTCAGCTTCCTTTCCTGACCCTCCTGTGACATAAAGAACTGAAAAGACACTCAGTGGTTGAGCGTCGACCTATGAAACAGGAGGTCACGGTTCGATTCCCGGTCAGGGCACAGGCTCAATCCCCAGTGGGGGGCGTGCAGGAAGCAGCTCATCAATGATTCTCTCTCTCCCTCTCTTCTTCTCTGAAATCAATAAAAAAAATATATATATATTCTTTTTTTTAAAAAGGAACTGAAAGCCTGAACATGCAGAGCTCCCAGGAGTCTGGGAGTCAAGACACACAAACGAGCACTATGAGAGAGGGGTATCACTACAATTCCCACAGGCATTCAAAACAAGGTAACATCATGAACAACTGAGTATCAGTAAGTTCAACCACCTAGACGAAATAGAAAAAGTCCTCAAAAAATACAACTTACCAAAACTGACACAAGGTAAAATATAAAATCTGAATAGCCTTATATCTATTAAGAAATTTATCAAAAATCTTTCCAAAGAACACTCCAGACACAGGTTTCACTAGTGAATTCTACCAAACATTTAAAAAAGAAACAACACTAATATTGTACATTTTCAGAAAACAGAGAGAGAAAAAACACTTTCTAACTTGTTTTATGAATTCAGGTAGCGCTGATAACAAAATCTAAAAGGAAACTTGCCATAAGAGAGAGAAATGCAAAATATTATAGACGAATATCTTTTGTGAACAAAGACACAAAAATCCTTTAAAAATGTTTAGCAAAACAAATCCGATGACATAGAAAAAATAATACAACATGACAAATGGAAATGCAAGGTTGATGATGTGACTCATCATATCAACGGGGGGGAGAAAGACCGTCAACAGCGCTCGCCTCCCTCATCCTAGAAGGCGACGGCCACGGGTGCGAGGGGAACTGCGAGGGCCCGCCAGGGCGGCACCAGACACCCTGCCCCAGGCAGGCCAGCGCCTCTCCCCCACGACCTGTACCGGCTCCATCCCAGCTCAGGCAGCACTCTCCCTGGAGCATCTGTGTCAGCCCTGGAGGCAGCGGCTGCTCCGTGTACCGGCTAATAATGCAGATTGACCCTCTACCGGTTAATAATGCGGATTGGCCCTCTACCGGTTAATAATGCGGATTGACCCTCTACCGGTTAATAATGCGGATTGACCATTAACCGGTTAATAATGCGGATTGACCATTAACCGGTTAATAATGCGGATTGACCATTAACCGGTTAATAATGCGGATTGACCATTAACCGGTTAATAATGCGGATTGACCATTAACCAGTTAATAATGCGGATTGACCACTTACTGGTTAATAATGCGGATTGACCATTTATCGGTTAATAATGCGTATTTTGTCATCAAAGAAAACACATTAATTTCAAGAGAAACAGCAAAAGTGCTTTGTTCAATGTAATGCCCATCGCTAGCTACACATTCCCCCATCTTTCAGGTAATTTGTGGAGACCATTCCAATAGAACTTTTTTTGTTTGAGGCAAACCATTCAGAGACCCAATTTTCCACATTTTCGTACGTTGTGAAGTGCTGCTCAGAAAGTGCGTGTGCCCTCGATCGGAACAAGTGCTCATCTGAGGGAGCAGGTCTGGTGAACACAGCGGGTGGGTTCATGCTTCCCAGGCAAGATCTTTTTAAAAACATATATATATTTTACTGATTTTTTTACAAAGAGGAAGGGAGCGGAATA
>NW_006295816.1:1784659-1788047 GCF_000327345.1 Myotis davidii
GGATTTGTTTATAAAGGTTCCTGCTTTCACAGAATTATTCCGGGATTTATGTGCCAGAGCGGTGACTTCACACGCCACAATGGCACAGGCGGCAAGTCCATCTATGGGGAGAAATTTGAGGATGAGAACTTTGTCCTGAAACATACAGGTCCTGGCATCTTGTCCATGGCAAATGCCGGACCGAACACAAACGGCTCCCAGTTTTTCATCTGCACGGCCAAGACTGAGTAGTTGGATGGCAAGCATGTGGTCTTTGGCCAGGTGAAGGAAGGCATGGATACTGTGATGGCCATGGAGCGCTATGGGTCCAGGAATGGCAAGACCCGCAAGAAGATCACCATTGCTGACTATGGGCAACTCTAATAAATTTGACTTGTGTTTTATCTTAAAAAAAAACACAAAAACAAAAACAAAAAAACTTCCCGCAAATGCTCTTTTTTTGCACTAAATTCAACATTTTTAAACATAAAAGTATCTATGATGTTAACACCTTCAGAAAATTTGACATATGAAGTTTTGAAGTTTGCTGACAATAGAACAAAATAGCAGACATATCAAATCGCATATATATCAACATATGTGTAACTCCATCTATTGAAAAAAGTCCGATTAACCGGTACACCTGGTATATGCTGTTCCTGTTACTTGGAATTCTCTCTACTTCTTTTTTTTTTAATATATTTTATTGATTTTTTACAGAGAGGAAGGGAGAGAGACAGAGAGTCAGAAACATCGATGAAAGAGAAACATCAATCAGCTGCCTCCTGCACATCCCCCACTGGGGATGTGCCCGCAACCCAGGTACATGCCCTTGACCAGAATCGAACCCGGGACCCCTCAGTCCGCAGACCGACGCTCTATCCACTGAGCCAAACCGGTTTTGGCTTCTCTCTACTTCTTACAGCCAATCTCATCACTCCAATACCCTCTTTTAGTTAATAATTCTTTCAGTTAAACTTTACCCATTCTAATTACTGTGTGTTTTCGGTTTCCTCAAATGTACAATGAATGGACTATACTAGTCTCATAAGGCTATTAAAACAAAATTCCTGGGGTGAACAATAAGGGGGCAGAGGAAAAAAGAAAGAACTCGTGGACAGACAATATGGTGACTGTGGGTGGAGGGGTGAAGAAGAGGGGATAAGGGGATAAATGGTGATGGAAAAATAAAATAAAGGGAAAAAATTCCTTCTTTCATCCACTTAGATACTCAAGAGAAAAACATGCAGACCAGGAAATAAAGATCCCAATAGAGTAAGAAGAATATTATGTATTGGTCTCTTCCCAAAAAAAACTTAAACTATAAATACACTTAAAATTTTAATAAAATGCCCTCAAAAGCAGCAGTATTTAAAGAATAATTTTCTCACTTCAACAATTTTCCACATGAAATTTTCATTCATTTAAACCTCTACCTTAATTTCCAACCAAAAAAATATCATTTTAACAGCTTCATAAGAATCAATTTAATTATTTAAGAGATTTGGAAAGTTTTAAAAGATAATTCTGATGACTAAGTTCTACAAAGAACCCAGTGGTCACTGCACACTGGTCCAAGGAGGCAAAGATGAAACAGAGGCCATATGCCAGGCAGAGCTCTGAGCAGGCAGAGTGTGCAAACGACTGTCGCCGGGAAGGGGCTTAGGGATCAACAGTCACCACCAAAAGCACTGCCTCTGCTCCCGAAAGCTACAACCCAGCACCCCAGCCAGCACCCCACCGCGCTGGTTTTCCAACACCACACACGCAAGAGCATCAGACAAGGAAGCCCAAGCGTTAAAAGTCACCTGTTCCACACGACCACCAGTCTAAGAGGTAGCGCCATCGTGGTACCTGGGCCTGGACGCTGCCAAGGCACAAATCGCCAAGGCCAGGCTCACCGCGAGACGAAGGATGAGTTCTGTGAACCCTGTGATGGCCGAGAAGCCTCCTGGCCTGCATCAGCCAACGGGATTCCAGACACATGACAAGGACGGAAGTCAATTTTGCAGCAAACAGACCCCTCAACCCAGAAGCTGTGTCTACTTGCGACAGTTCCTGGCTCCGCACTCCCAGCCTCAATGGAATGCCCACTGGTTCTCGGCTGGACGGGGGGATCTGAGACCTGGTGGAATGGGAAATGCAGCGGGGACCTGAGGGCCACAAGGGAAGAACAGAACCGCCCGGGCCCAGAGGACTGCCCGTCCGCCTGTCCTGACCCAGCCTGGGAGTCGGAGCAGTTCCACTCGGAGCTGTGGTTGGGAGAGAAAGGAAAGCATACGCACAGACCTGTGCAAGAATTATTGCATCTTTATTCCTAACAGCCGACCACCAGACGCACCCAAACGCCCATCGGCAAACCGGACAGCCGGAAACAGAACGCGGCTGAGCGGTCAGAAAGAGCAAGTTCAACAGGAGGAGGAACCTCGGAAAAGCAGCCGGCGACAGAAGAGCCTGGATCACCTCCCGGGGCTTGGAGTGTTCTGTCCCAAGTCCCCGCGCGCACCGAGGAGCCGGCTCCGCCCGCCGCTCCTGCGGGAAATGCCGGCCACACTTTTGTCATCCAACTAAGACATAACCTCCCAGACTCCTCACTGGATACACAGGACATCCCCTCAGTCCAGTTGTTTAAGACACGGTCCTTACAGGTCTGCTCATTAACGCTGCCCTCAGCCACCAGCCTGTAACTGACGCCTGCACACACTCCACACGTGTCCTTCGCGAGGCACACCTTGCCCTTGGGAGGATCAGTCAGCTCGCACTCCAGCGCATGCTTGGGAGCCATTTCAGGCAGCAAATTCACCAACGAAAAGCGCAACAATATGGAAAACCATGGCTCTTAATGCATCGCTGAAGGGCCTTGTTTATGGTATTAGGGCTGAAACAGGAAAGTGTCCCCTTGTCCCACCTCAGCTGGGAACATGCACATTAGGCAATTCAAAACTTTTACCATTTACAGGAGACAGTTTTCTTTGACCAGTGAAATGGCTCAAATATTGCCCTAGCTGGTGTGGCTCAGTGAATAGAGCAGTGATGGCGAACCTATGACACGCATGTCAAAGGTGACACGCGAACTCATTTTTTTGGTTGATTTTTCTGTTAAATGGCATTTAAATATATAAAATAAATATCAAAAAGATAAGTCTTTGTTTTACTATGGTTGCAAATATCAAAAAATTTGTATATGTGACACGGCACCAGAGTTAAGTTAGGGTTTTTCAAAATGCTGACACGCCGAGCTCAAAAGGTTCGCCATCACTGGGCTAGAGCATTGCCCTTTGGACTGAAGGGTCCCAGGTCTGATTCCGGTCAAGGGCACATGCCCAGGTTGCGGGTTAGGTCCCCAGTTGGGAGCGTGCAGGAGGCAGCCAATCAATGATTCTCTCTCATCATTGATGCTTCTCTCTCT
>NW_006295816.1:1788117-1789199 GCF_000327345.1 Myotis davidii
TTTTAATTCATTGCCAATTTTAAAATTTGGGAAATTTCACGTAAAAATCTGGATTTCTGCTTTTCTTAAAAAAAAAAGAAAAAGTCACAAGATCAGTCTGATAGCACAACTGGCTGGAACTGAGAGTTAGTTCACCGAGTGCCCGCCACTCCCACCGCCCTTCCCCTGCTCCCCTCACTCATGGCCAGGCGCCCGGGGCAGATGCATCTGACCGACCAGATGTTTACAATGTAGCGCTGACTGCAAAAAGGCGCACCTCAGGCTGTACACATGATCTCATTGTTGTAAAAATTATAAGACAGGAAAGAAAGCCTGGATATACTAAAACTAACAGTGAAGTTATGGCTGCTCCTTTATTTTTATTTCTTGTTGCTCATATTATCTATTTTTAAGTTAGTGCATATATATTACTTATATAAAAGTCATGTGTTTTTATAACCATTTTGAGATGTAATTCACCCCATTTAAAGTGTACAATGGCTTTCGTATATTCGCAAAGATGTGCAACCATCACTACAATTTTAGAGCAAACTCATCCCCTCAGAAAGCAATGCCACAGCCGTCAGCTACATTCCCCTCCTCTCCTCCACCCCACGCCCTGAGCAACCACATCTTCCTACGCTTAGACATCTGCCTGTTCTGGACATGTCACATGAACAGCATCACGTATTATGTGACCTTGTGTGCGTGGCGTCTTTCACTTAAGCATGATTTTTCCAGGTTCACCCCTGCTGTAGCATGTGTCAGCACTCTTCCTCTTTACCGCTATGTAATATTCCATTTTATGTACACACCACATTTCCTTTTCCCAGGATCAGCTGACACATATGTGAGTTGTTTCTCCCTGTGGCTGCCATGGATAATGCTGCTGTGAGCACAAACATGCAGGTTTTCCATCTCTCCTGGGGAATAATTAGGAGTAGGATTGTTGGGTCATATAGTAACTCTATGTTTAACATTTAAAGAACTGCCAGGTTATTTTCCAAAGTGGCTGCATCATTTTACATCCTCACCACTTCAGGCAGGGCAGGGCTGGAGCTCCATGGCCCCAGCCCCCACTTCTACTTGCCCCTCCCCTCCAT
>NW_006295816.1:1789233-1791102 GCF_000327345.1 Myotis davidii
GGGTGCTTCCCTTGGGTAAAGGGAGCACGTTTTTGTAAGTATTTGGTCCTCATCTACCACACGCAGGTGCGCAAAGGCACAGAAACACCGTCTCTGTAGTAAGGGGCTAAGACTTCTCAGAGGAAACAAAACTGTTTAAAAGAGCAAACGCCATGTTGCTCTCGTCTGGGGCGATGCTGCTGCTGCAGGAGAGGGAGCGGGCACCCCCAGGGGCTGGGATGTCTGGGGAGCGCTGCATAAAGGCAGGAAGGCCCTGAGCTGGGTACCAGAGACACCAGACGGGAAACTGAAGGAACAGGGGACCCCCAAGGGCGCAAAACTCACTGGATTCAGCTGGTGATCTGTGTAGAGAAATAGCTAACGTGTGTGAGATGTTTAGTAAAGAAAGCATTTACGAGAGGGGACTAGGCAGCTAACCCTGGCGAGGTGGGCTGAGGCCAGTGGCCAGCAGCACCCAGAATGCCCATTAGGACATGAGGTCGCATCCCACAAACCGGCAGCACTTTCTGGCGTCAGTGGAGCGTCTCCAGTCGGTGAAGTGTGTCTGTCGCTCACTTACAAGTGCTGACATTTCCAGGCGAATGACATACAGACCAAGAAGGTTAAGTGGCCAGAGGGTCTGCTATTTTATAACGACATTCTTACTTACCTGCAACTAGAAAAGCCTGGCACCGAAGTGCTGCCGTTAGCTACCTTGGGGTAATGCCATGCTGAACGAATCGAGCATCATAAATACTCACGAGGTTGTGAGAGCATTAAACGAAGGCAGTAAGTTCTTGGGTATTCTGTAACTTCCTTGGGGCGGCAGTTCTAACACAGGGTTACACCATGGATGCCATGGATGGACTTTAATGAGCCCGTGAACCCCTAAAATTATGCAAAGGTTAGTGTTGAAAACTCACTAAGGGGAGTCTGTCACTTGCTACAGCTCAGAAAGGCCCTAAACAGGCCATGAGCCTAACTTGGGGTTATTTTAACAGAAAACAGCAATAATTTAACCAGGTGGCTGCCTTCCATTTCTAAAGGAAGCATTACTTGGGGGCAGGGGGGTTAGCTTGGGACAACATTGAGAAGCTTCTGATATTTTAGTGTCTCCCTCCCTTCTTATCAAGAACTGCCCAAGGCAGCTGACCAAAGATTCTCTCTCATCGTTGATGTTTCTCTCTCTCCCTCTCCCTTCCTCTCGGAAACCAATAAAATATATAGTAAAAAAAAAAAAAGCCCGAGGAACTGGTCTCACCAGGGTCAAAATTCATTCAAGATTCACAAAATGACTGGAGGGAAGGTAATGAAATAAACAAAGACCACTCAACCCCCACCCCCCACCCCCGCCAGTGAGGCGGCCAGCAACAGGCCAGCCTCTGCGCTCCCAGCATCTGCTCCAGCGGCTCTCAGACCAGCAGAGAGTTCCGTCCGGATTAAACCTGACGGCGACAAGCCCTGACCCAGGTGCTCCAAGTGCCGCTGCCTGCCTTCGCGGCGGCCTCGTGCGGCTTTTTGCGTGACCACATCCGGGCGCCGGTGCGGGAGGCCGGGAGGGGCGGGAAGGGTGCTACCCCCCGCCCCAGACCCACAGCGCCAGCCCCCCCCCCTCGCCGGCCGCTCCCACTGGCAGGATGCATCTCGTGGCTGAAAGTTAAGTTGGCGACCCCACTCTACGCGCAACGAGGAAAAATATAAATAAAAGGTGCATCCGTTTTCCGATTCCAACGCCTCCACGTTTCCCTGGGCTCGTAGCCCGCGCACGATCTGTCTCCTTCGCAGGTAAAACGAGCCGGGCACCCGGACCTCCTCCCGGGGCACGAGGAGGGAGGCTGCGTCGCAACTCCCCGAAGCGGCGGTCGGGGACCAAAGACATCCGGTCCCGAC
>NW_006295816.1:1791879-1793369 GCF_000327345.1 Myotis davidii
ACTCCGAGGCCGTGGCGCCCTTGGCGTCTCTGCGTCCGCCACTCCGGTGCGGACCCGGCCGCGTCTTCCTGCGCGCACCCGGCGCGCCTGGGCCATGCCTGCTGGGCGCCGTTTGCTTTTCTTGGCCACGCCCCCGGGAAGGGAGGCGTTGCTGTCCCCCATGCACTGGCGAGGAAACTGAGGCGAAGAGGGGGAAGCGGGATCAAGGTCACGCCACCTCTGCCCGTGGAGGCGCCGGTTTAACGCCCATTCCCAGCGGCGTTCCCCGCTTTGGCCCCGAGTCCCGGGGTGCAGCCGGCAGTGCTGTCCCGAGCAGCGCCTGCCCCGCGCCCACGTTGCCCCTCCGTCTGGAGTCCAGTTCCCCGCATAGCCCCTGGCACCCCGCGGGCGCTCTCCTCCTGCCCTGGGGTATCTCGTCCTGAGATCTTGTGACGGTCATGATAGGCCTCGGAGGCCGACTGCAGTCCTGGGCTCGGCTTCGGGGCCCACAGCAAGTGCCCAGCCCAGCCAGCACCATCTGCGGCCCAGGATGCCCGTCTGGCCCTAGAGATGAAGATTTAATGAGCCCTCGGGGAAGCCCGCCTGCCACCACTGCCCACAGCAGCCTGGCTCGCGTGTCTTCAACTCCCTCGCTTTAACGGGAGCTCCTCGACCTGTGTTCCCCACCAGGCGCCCTGGCTGCTTCCCCACGGGGGGCACCGGGCTGGCTCAGGAAGGGAGGCCTTCCAGCCCCGGAGCGGATGCCATCCACAGACTCGGCAGAGGGGAGGCTGAGAGCGTGGGGAGACCCAGCCCGGAGCCTCCCGGGGCAGCAGCGCCTGCGGAGAGCTGGCAGTGTCCTGGGACCTAGGCCCGGCTGGGCGTGCAGTGGGCTACCCTGCCCGCGGGTCTGCCGCCTGCAGGGAGCGAGGCCGCCTGGCCATGTGCAGCAGCTCAGCTCAGCACAGGGAGGGCTGAGGGCCAAGGAACCAGGCGAAACATCAGGAAGAAATGGGAACCACCGCTCAGAAGAGGGACCCTACCCTGCACGGCCATCCATGGCACCGTCTCTAGTCCGCACCAACTCACCTCAGTGCGGAAGCTGCGCTCCCTCTCGGGAAAGCCTCCCCCACAGCAGGCAGCTGCCCCCCAGCGTCCTCCTCTCCGGGAGGGAACAGCCCCGCCGACAGGACCAGACTCTGGCTCGGCAGAGCCTGAATCGAGGCCAATTCATGGGCAACCGTGGAGCCTCCCCACCTCCCCGCCCCGCCCCCACGGGCAGGAACCAGAGCTGAGTCCACTATTTCCCGGGCCCACGGGTGTTTGACAAACGTTGGCTGAAAGGTGAGTGGGGATGGGAACAGACCTGTCTTCCGGAGGCAGGCGGTCTCCAGGGCAGAACAAGGAAGCACAGATCCCAGAGCTCCTCCCACGGGTGGGTGACAAGGCTGGGCCTTCGCTGTTTGTAACTTGGTTTATTATTGAATCCACTTGAAAACACAGCCCCGGGG
>NW_006295816.1:1805712-1806515 GCF_000327345.1 Myotis davidii
GAAGAGAGGCCTGCCAGCCCCGGAGCGGATGCCATCCACAGACTCGGCAGAGGGGAGGCTGAGAGCGTGGGGAGACCCAGCCCGGAGCCTCCCGGGGCAGCAGCGCCTGCGGAGAGCTGGCAGTGTCCTGGGACCTAGGCCCGGCTGGGCGTGCAGTGGGCTACCCTGCCCGCGGGTCTGCCGCCTGCAGGGAGCGAGGCCGCCTGGCCATGTGCAGCAGCTCAGCTCAGCACAGGGAGGGCTGAGGGCCAAGGAACCAGGCGAAACATCAGGAAGAAATGGGAACCACCGCTCAGAAGAGGGACCCTACCCTGCACGGCCATCCATGGCACCGTCTCTAGTCCGCACCAACTCACCTCAGTGCGGAAGCTGCGCTCCCTCTCGGGAAAGCCTCCCCCACAGCAGGCAGCTGCCCCCCAGCGTCCTCCTCTCCGGGAGGGAACAGCCCCGCCGACAGGACCAGACTCTGGCTCGGCAGAGCCTGAATCGAGGCCCTGAGCGCAGTGGACATCGCCTTCCCCAAACGCACCTTCCTACGCCCTGTCTTCCCAGGAGGCAGGCGGTCTCCAGGGCAGAACAAGGAAGCACAGATCCCAGAGCTCCTCCCACGGGTGGGTGACAAGGCTGGGCCTTCGCTGTTTGTAACTTGGTTTATTATTGAATCCACTTGAAAACACAGCCCAGGGTCAGTGAAGAAATTCCCACGCAGTGAGGCAGCTTCGAGGCCTCAGAGCCAGCGCCAGGCTCCCGAGCGCGAGTTGAACAGGAACTCTCGGCCTGTCCCTAGAGGCGGGGGGGGGCGG
>NW_006295816.1:1806824-1807343 GCF_000327345.1 Myotis davidii
TAGTGTTATGATAATGCTCCATCTCCCCCCTCACTTTTCCTGAAAACATCACCCGATTCCTAGAGGACCTTGAAGGCACCAGTGTTTACAGATCCCAACTCAAAGACACTGCCTGCCGGCGGGGCGGGGGGGGGGGGGGGGGGGGGGGGGGGGGGGGGGGGGGGTGTCAGAGAGGAGACACTGCTGGCCCAGCAGCACTGTCCCTCCCCCAGGTCCCTGGGCGGGATGCCCCCTTCTGCTGGATCCAACCTGCCCCCCCACCCCCACCCCCTTTCTCAGAAAATTCTTTGAGGTCGAGCTCAAATGCGCAGGAAGCACCCTTGGAGTCCCCAAAACTGGACCCTAGGTCCCCTGAACCAGGGCCAGATCACTGCGCCACAATTCATGGGCAACCGTGGAGCCTCCCCACCTCCCCGCCCCGCCCCCACGGGCAGGAACCAGAGCTGAGTCCACTATTTCCCGGGCCCACGGGTGTTTGACAAACGTTGGCTGAAAGGTGAGTGGGGATGGGAACAGCCC
>NW_006295816.1:1807414-1810180 GCF_000327345.1 Myotis davidii
GGAGAGGAAGTGGGTCTGGGTGGGGAATGGGTTAGGAAGAGGGGGGCTCACGGGAGTCCTGGGCTCTGCCATCAAAATGTTGCTGTGGGAAAAACGAAGGCGCATGAGTGGGACCTGTCCACGGGTCAGAGCCCGCCTGCATCCTGCCATTGGGAGGGGCAGGGTTGGCAGGAGGAGCTCCCAGCAGCCTCATGCCCCCCTGCACAGGATGGGGGGCGACATACCAGGCTCATGATGCTGCCGGGTGCCTCGGGTGTCTCCATCCTTGGCGCCTCCATGAACCCCTCAGAGGACCCCACAGTTCCCTGGGTCCTGGAGCAGAGTTAGAGCAGGGCCACAGGGTGAGGCGCTGGGCCTCTGCCCGAGGTCAGGTGACGGACTGGCAGGCACCGCGGTGTGCGGAGCAGGCTGGCCTGTTTAGCAGCAGCGCCTGGGCTGGTTTGCTTGGTGCCCGCAGCCCCTGGGCCCATCGAAAAGGCCAGGAGGAAGGGCCGAGCGTGCGGGTGGCAGACCTGCTGGCTCCAGGCGCCAGCGCCATTCATGTCCCCTTGGTGCTGGGGAGACCAGTGCCTGTGTGCAGTGCCTCCATTGCTGCCCGCCTCCTCCTGGGTTCAGCTCTGTGCCCACAAGAAACTCCGAGGTTTCCAGTGGAGGCCGGGAAAGGAACAGGGCCAGTGCCCAGGCGCACACACCGGGAGGCCAGGCCTGGGCCGCCACCCCCATCCCGTGCCAAACCTGGGCTCCGCCAGCGATGGCGACAGCTTCCTTCCCTGGCCTCTGTGCCTCTAACTGCCACCTCCGGAGGGAGGGCAGCTCCCTGACTAGCAGTCTGTCTGCTCATCCCCGTGGGCTTTCTTATCACATCTCGGCCACAGCCGCCTCTCGCAGGTGGGGTCCATTCACGGGCGGGGGGCAGGGAGCACCCTACCCCCGGAGATGCCTGCTGAGGAGCCAGCCCAGGGCCAGGAGCAGGGCGCCGGTCACCGTCAGCAGCACCACAAACCAGGGCTCCGGCTGCCAGAAAGGCTCCGTGTGAGTCACAAGCCGGGGTGTCATCGCCGAAGGCACCTGAAATGGGGGCACAGCTACACCCTGTCCTGCCCGAACCCCTGGTAACCTGCCTTTGAGCCCCTCAAGGCTTGGCCCCCCCACCCCCACCCCAGGTTTGCTCTCTGGTCCTGCTCCGTGCACCAGCGGTTCCCTCTGGAATGCCTTCCCCCAGGCTCTACCCAGAAGACCGGGTCTCCTCACCCACCAAGAGCCTCTCCCACCCACACGGCCCCGGGCCCCCTCACTGTGGCTCTGCTGGTGCTGGTGGCCACGGTGCTGGCCCTCCAGGGAACCAGATGCACAATGACCGTGGCTGTGGTGCTGAGGTGGGGGGCGGAGGGACCTGCATCGGCCACGCGGATCAAGAGCTCATAGGTCTGGGGCTGCTCTGGCGGGGAGGCCCCCAACAGGAGGTCGTCCTGCAGCAGGGCGGCTCCTTGCAGGCGGAATCGGCCCTGACGATTCCCTGAAAGCAGTGGCAGGAGGAGGGGACCATTGCTGGCCTTGCCTGCTCCTCCCCCACATCCGGGCGCCCCCGGGCCTCACCTCCCACGAGGCTGTAGGAGAAGGCCTGGCGCTGTGGCTCCTGTGGGACCCGACATGACAGCTTGGTCACCTCCATGCCGCTGCCCGGGGAAGTGTGGATGGTGAGCTCCTGGAACGGGGGCTCGCACTCGGGGGCGTGGTCATTCACGTCCTGCAGGCAGGTAGCCAGGTTACCTCTCCCCAGAGCCCCCGGCCCGCCCTCAGCCTCCTCCGGCCACAGCTAGAGCCTGGGTAGCAGGCAACAGGCTACAAAGTTTTCCCACGAGCCCCACCCCCCTTCCCCAGCCAACCAGTGGAAGAAACTGAGGCACAGAGTGAGAACTCAGGGTGCTAGAGGGAGACCCGAACCCTCTCGTTCTCCCCAAGGCCTCGGGGCTCACTCACCTCCACCTCAATGGCCATGGTGCAGGAGCCAGAGCGGGGCCGAGCCGGGCCCAGGCCTTGGCTGTGGTCGGTCACCAGGACGGTGAGCCTGTGCAACCTCTGCTGCTCATAGTCCAGCGGCCCCAGGAGGCGAACCTCGCCTGGAAGGAGTGACAGTGCTCAGCCTGCAGCCCGCTCTGCCCCCGCCCTGCACCCCAGCCCGCGAGGAGGTACCGCTGAGCCGGTCCACAGCAAAGGTGGCGGGCCCGCCAGGGGTGTGGTACTCAATGCCGCCGTGTGGGTAGTCCGTGTCTGTGCCCACCACGGAGCCCAGCAGCGTGCGGGGCTCTGCATCCTCACGGACCCGGAATGTTCGGGGGACACAGGTCGGGGAGAACTCGTTGACGGGGGTCACCATCACCAGTACTGGCACCTCAGCTGGAGGCCATTAAGCAGTTAGGGCGCTGGCCTGGGAAGGGCTGGGAGAGACCTGTCCCTGCCCCGGGGGTGGGGGGATGGGGGGCCTCTAAGGAGAGAGAGGCGTCTGGTGGGAGGGAGCGTCTAAGAGAGGAGAGATATGCCCCCCCCGCCCCGTACCAAATGGAGACAAACAGCCCTACAGTTTTGAGGGAGGAGAGATGACCCCATCCTGAGAACAGGACCAGGGAGCAGAACACACCTGTCCCGACCGCCCAGCCTAGTGGTCACTCACTGCTCATGGGGGGCTGACCACCATCCAGCACCAGGAGGGAGGCCGTGAGCTGCGGGCAGGCCCCAGGCGAGTCGCAGTCTAGGGAGGCATTCACC
>NW_006295816.1:1811154-1812557 GCF_000327345.1 Myotis davidii
CCACGGTCAGCAGCCCCCGGCAGCTGCGGCCTCGCCGGAAGGTCACCAGCACCTGGAGCTGGAAGAGCTGCAGGACACGGCACAGGAGGAGGACCACGGTGCCTCAACCCGTGCGCCCTCCACAAGGAGCCCCAACATCCTCTCCTCCCAGCAGGCGCCACTGCTAACATTTCCCTTTGGTCCCATCTTGGGCCATGAGCCCTTCCATTAGGGTGCAGCAGCCCCCGAAAGCGTCCTGTTTGAGTCCTTCACGATGTGACGTGCCATCTGGGAGCTGCTAAGAGCCTGTCACTACGACTCGGAAGTTTTAAAGAAGGAACGTCCCCGACCTCCTCCAGGGCACCGGCCACTGTTCCCGATCTCGCCCTCCCTGTGGGATGGCTCTGAGCACTCCTTTCTCCCCGAGGCGCCATGGCTCCCAGAGCCAGGGACCCTCTTCCTTCTGGAAGCGGAGCTCAGCGCCGACCCAGGCCAGGCCACGGTGGGAGGACGGCCCGCCTGGGACTGTGGGTGTGGGTGCGGGTGGGGGTGCGGGCACAGGCGGCATCACGTAGGAGGCCCAGGAGGCCAAGAGCAAGCAAGCCTCCAGGAGGTGGTAGCTCTGCCCATTGTATGCCCAGGCCATGGGCACCCCCAGGTCCCGGTCATGCTCACCTTTGGAGCCTGGCCTCTGAGGCCCTGGGGGGGTGCCTGCAGCCAGCCCTGCCCATTGATGGAGAAGGGTCCAGGGAAGTGTGGAGGGTCCTGGGCACTGGTGATGTTCACCTAACAGGGCAGAGATGTTGGGGTCCCCAGCCCAGTGCCCCAGGCATCCCCATCAAATCCCCAACAGCCCAGCAGGTACCTGTTTGCACACCACCCTCCCAGACCCCTGACACTGACGCTTACCCTAGCTCGGCCCCTTTGGCCCTGATCCTTAATCCTTTCTGTTCTTAAGCCATTTACTCTGTGTGTGTGTGTGTGTGTGTGTGTGTGTGTTAACAACATTTCTTTTTTTTTTTTTTTTTCATTACAAAAGTGGTACAGAATTTTCATGGAGAATTCAGAACACAGAGAGCTTGAAGGAACTCGGCCCTGAGAGGTTCCTGTAGGAACAGCCATGGTCACCGAGGGGCAGCGTGAACAGCCCTCTCCCTGAGCCTGTGCCCTGCAGTCTCAGCTGTGCACAAAGGCTCCCTCTGCAGGCCATGCCTGGCCAGGCAGGGGCTGAGCCTGGGCTCCCCGTTCTGCCTCCATTCTGCGCCCCCCCCCCCCACACTGCTCACCTGCGGGGCTCACCTGGGCTCCCTGGAGTTCCAGGCCTGGGAGCAAAGTGTAGAGCCGAGCCCCAGGTGTGACTGTTTCCGGCACCTGGATGACTTCCCCAGCTGCCAAGGGGAGATCAGGGAGGCTGTGCTGAGGCC
>NW_006295816.1:1812860-1813537 GCF_000327345.1 Myotis davidii
TGGGCATGGCGGATCCCGCCGCACACCCACGGAGAGCGGTCCTTGGGTCACGTCGCTGCCGCATGTCACCTGCAGCTGCAGCTCATAGTGGTTCACGGCCAGGGCGTCCAGCTGGGCGGAGCTGCTCAAGGTCAGCTGCAGCAGGTGAGCGGGCCGGTGGGGGCTGGGCTTCCGCCCCCTGCCCCACCTCTGCCTCTGTGGGTGTAGGTCTGCCCTGCCTTCCCCCTGGTTCCAGCTGGTCCCAGGACCCTACCTGTCCCACATAGAGCCCCTGCCACCTGGCCAGGCTGGGGGGGTTGAAGAAGGTGCTGGGCGGCTGCACCTGGAGCAGCTTCAGGGTGGGTGTGTGAGAAGAGCAGTTGAAGGAGAAGGACCAAAGGATGGTGCCGGGCCCCTGGCTCTCGGAGACATTGACGAACGAGGGCAGGCAGTGGAGGTCTGGGAGGGAGAGGCCGTCAGGCCGAGGGCCCCTTGAACACGGAACCCCGCCAGGAGCACAGCTCTGCCTTCTGCCACGGGGCCTGGCACGTCCTCCCACACCCAGCTCTAGGTCAGCTCATGTCACAGGTTGGGAGTGAGGACTTGGTTGAGGAAGAAGCCAAGATAGGAGAGAGGGTCGGGGTTCAGACCTTTGCCCTCTCCTGGCTTTCCCCCAGCCCCCCCCCCCCCCCCCCCCC
>NW_006295816.1:1813564-1815671 GCF_000327345.1 Myotis davidii
TTATCCATGAAGGCTCAGGCCTCCCCAGTGGAGTGTGTAGAAGGGGGAGAATAGGGTTCCCCACCCACCAGCTCCTCACCAGAGACAACCAGAGCAAGAAGAATTGCCAGGGGCCTGAGCAACATCATCGCGCCCACAGGACAGCGGAGGAGACTTGGAAAGCAGCCGCCTCTGCCAGGCCCACCTGTTGCCAGGTGACGCTCAAACACCCTGGGTAGGCGGGACTCCTGGGCCTCCCAGGCTGTAGCCCCACCCATCACCCACTCCCCCACCTCCCCACCCCACCCCTCACTCCCTGGGACTGAGCTCTAGACTCCAGACAGGCATCCAGAGGCCTGTGAAACCCCGTTTTTTCATTGCTACCAAGGATTTCCTCTGTTCATTACTACCCGGAGGAGGCGTGAGGGGGAGAAGCTTCAGATGCGAAACAGCTCAGGAAAGTCTTGGTCATACAATCCTCGGAGACGGAACAAGACGGTACCCAGGAACACTGGGCCCACGGTGGGCTCCCCATTGCGTCTGAACTCCAGCTGCCACCCCCGTCAGAACGTTATCTGCCTGCAAAGTCTGAGCCCAGCCACCAACAAAATGTCTCAGAAGTTGTTTACCTCTGTCAGGCAAAAGGAATCCCTGGTGACAGAAATCAAGTCGCAGTTATCTTGGGGATATCTGAGAGGTGTCCTACACATCTTGATCTGGGTGACGGATGCACAAGTGTCTACAGGTTTTAATATTTATTGAGCTGTACCTTTAAGAATTGTCCATTTGGCCGAAACCGGTTTGGCTCGGTGGATGGAGCGTTGGCCTGCGGACTGAAGGGTCACAGGTTCGATTCCGGTCAAGGACATGTACCTGGGTTGCGGGCACATCCCCAGTGGGAGATGTGCAGGAGGCAGCTGATCAATGTCTCTCTCTCATCAATGTTTCTAACTCTCTATCTCTCTCCCTTCCTCTCTGTAAAAAAAATCAATAAAATATATATATATTTTATTGTCTAACAGGCATCTCCAGAGTGACGTGTCCACCAACCATCCTGTGATTTTCCTCGCAAATCCACTCTTCTCCAGTCTTTCCTGGATCAATTCACGACCATCCCATCCAACCAGATGTTCAGGCCAGAAGCCCAGGAGTCATGCTTGATGCTCTCTCTCCCTGCCCATATTCATGCATCACCAAGATCTTAGCTTCAAAACATACCCCAAAGTGACCCCCTTTTTTCATGAGCCCCCCTGAGGCCCTCATGCTGGATGAGGGCAGGAGCCTCCACTCTGATTACAGAGTGGTTCTCCCCAAACAGCAGGTACCCCCTAAACAGGACCCAGCCCAGGGCAGTCCCTGCTCAAACGCCCTCAGTGCCCCCAAAGCCTCCGATTCCCAAGGCTGCTGGGGGCTGGTGTTGCCGACCTCTGCGCCCTCCCAGCCACCGCCATCACAGACATCGTGGGCCTCCTTTGTGTGAAGGCCTGTCCACTCCTGTCCTCCGGGGCCTTTGCCTGGCTGGCCCCTCTGCCTGGAAGGCCCCTCTTCTTAACCTCCCCGCACGGCTCATGCAGACCCCGGGCAGGGAACCGCTTCCTCTGCGTCCCCTCTCCCGTCAGCCCGTTGCCCTCAGGCCGGCATTTTTCTGGCTGCTGACTGGTGGTCTGTCTCCAGTTGGACAGGATCCTTGACCCCAGCCTGCTATCCTGGCGCAACCCGGAGCAGGCTCTGCCGTTCCCACCGGAGGGCGCCGCAGAGGATGCAGACGTCGCCGCAGGAATCGCCGTTCACCGCGCGCTCCCCACTAGAGGGCGGCCCGGCCCAGCTTGGCCCGGACGCGGCAGGAGAGGGCGGGGCGGCCGTGGGTGAGTGAGGCTCCTCCCGGTGCTGCCGCCACGGCCCTCGCTGGTACTGAGCCCTCCGAGGGGCCGGGCCCAACCATCACTTCCAGGGATTGTCCAGGCGCCCGGGAGCGGGTTCAGGGGTCGGGCTCACTCTGCCCGCACGAGGGCGCAGCCGGGGGACCGTCCGGTACAAATGGGGAAACTGAGGCTACGTGGGGGAGCCGCTCGTTCTTGGTCACGCAGCGAGTCAGAGTGAGCTCAACCGCCCGGGGCGTCGGGGAGTC
>NW_006295816.1:1816082-1816390 GCF_000327345.1 Myotis davidii
GTAACAGCCGCCCAGCTGGCCGTGCTGCGGGCCGCGGAGGGGGCTGGGGAGGTGGGGACAGACGCTTCCTTTGGGATGGAACTGGGGCTTGAGGGACTAAGAGGCGCTGGGGGTGCTGTGGACGCCCCTTCCCAGGTTTGCCTGCACCTCCTCCCTCTACCCCCACCTGGGAGTGCTCTGTGGGCTTTGGGGGGCTGATCCCTCAAATGCCGGGGATGCTCCACCCCAACCCCCAGCCCTGAGCAGGACCTACTTCCCGATTCCTGCCCCGCAACCCTGCCTCCCGCCGGGTGGGTGGCGGGTGCTGA
>NW_006295816.1:1816688-1816952 GCF_000327345.1 Myotis davidii
GCCTCCGATGCTGTGGAAGAGGACTCGGTCTGCTGTGTGGAGGAAGAGGAGGAGGAAGGTGTGGGGGCAGGGGACAGCCGTGTGGCCTGGGAGGGCCCTCGGGAGCCCACCTTGGACTGGGACTCGGGCTTCTCCGAGGTGTCAGGCAGCACCTGGCGAGAGGAAGAGCCGCCTGCCCTCCGGCACCCTGCACCCCCAGCGTGGCGCCCCCACAGGCAGCGCCTCTCCGCCAGTGGCCTCCCCCTGCCCAGCGGGGCCCCCGTG
>NW_006295816.1:1817086-1821617 GCF_000327345.1 Myotis davidii
TGCCCTCATGAGCTGCCGCAGCCGCCAGCCCATCATCTGTACCGATGTCATCAGCTACCTCTGACCCCGCCCCCAGCCCCGGACAATAAAGACCTTGCTCTGGACTGTTCTTGATTCCACAGCGAGTCTCTGGGAGGAGGCCCCAGCCCTCCAGGCACAGCTGGGGCAGGCGAGTCTAAAGAGCCTCCCCCTCCAGGGGTCCCTGTGCGCCCTCGTCACACCCATGCCCAGGCTCCGTCACCCAGCCTCTGCGTTTGCGACTTCCTTCAGCAGCGTTTATTGAGCACCTACTGTGGGCCCCGCGCAGGTCCCGATGGGGTGGAGCGGCCGCTGCCAGGTCCCAGCTCATAGTGTAGGGGCGGGAAAGCGGTGCCGTCCTCCTCTCCCTCACAGCCGAGCTCCAGGGCCAGCACCCACTGCCCAGGCTCGGGCACCCGCCGGCCTGTCACCTGCTGTGCCAGCTCTGTCACCCTGGGGTGGGGGTGGGGATTGGGTCGTTGAGCAGTGGCTGCAGAGTGACCGTGGACTAGGGCCAGAAGGAGCCCAGCCAGGAGCAGCAGCAACTCAAGACAGGAAACATCTGCAACTATTTTCGGAGTGGCTGGCGGGGCAGCGGGAGGCAGGAAACGCCTGTCCCTGGGGAGTGGGCTCTGAAGGGGGCGCTGAGCAGGGCGAGGAGCCGGTGCGGCCGCCAAGCAGGCAGCTCCTGGAGGCCCTCTGTGGGCTCTGCCCCCACCCTGCCCCCAGCCCGTTTGCTGACTCCATTTGGCAAAAGAAAGCGTCATGTAGGTGTGAGGGGCCCAGATGGGGCCGGGAGGAGAGGCTTTGAGTCCCCCGCCTCCAACCTCCAGGGACAGAGCGGAGCCAGGAGCCAGGCGTGGGCTCACCTGAGGCCCAGGCGCTGGGCCTGCTTTTCAGGTGACCATCCCGCCGAGTAGAGCAGGGCCTTGCCCAGCAGCAGCATGTTCACCCGCAGCCCATGTTGCTCCTAGAGAGAGACGGTCAGGTGCCGCTGCCGGGCAGGCCGGGCGGGGGCAGGGAAGGGAAGGGAAGGCACACCTGGAGATGGGCCAGGAGTGACTGGAGGGTCCTCTCGGGCTGCCCAGCGGGCACCGTCAGGCGGTCCCAGCAGGTCCAGGTCAGGTGGTGGAACTGCGGAGGAGAGGGGGACGGGGGAGTGAGGAGCTCCCCACAATCACCCTCTCCCACCCCAGCTCCCGCAGCCCATGCCTTCCCTGGAGGAGCGCTGGCGGGAGCAGGAAGCAAGGAGGCAGCAGCCAGGGGTGGGGGTGGGCGGTGGGCTCTGGGCCCGGAGGCTCAGCGCCACCCCAGCCCATGCGGGGCCGGCACAGGAAAGGCCATGGGGCCCCCACACAGGGAAACGGCCTCCCTCACAGGCTGGCTGTGTAGGAGGGGGAGGGCGGTGCTTCCTGAGGAAGTGCGAGCCGAGCCGGGACCTGGGCCGCTTATTCCTCAAATGCAAGCCTGGGAGCTGGGAAAGGGGGTGTACAGCCTGTCCCCCCTCATCCTGCACTGCCAGGGCCTTGGGCTGCTCATGGGCACAAAGGGACATGGGGCATAGTGTCTCCTGGGACCCCACTGGCCTGGAGACCCTGCAGGGACAGTCCACAGAGGCCTCCTCTTCCTGCCCCTTCTCCCCTGTTTCAAGAGTCTCGGGGTCTAGTGCCCAGAGCGGAGGGCAGAGGGTGGCAGGCAGCCAGGGACCTGGGCAGGAGATCCTGCCACCCCCCCCAGGAAATATAGTGGGGTCAAGCAGAGACAAGACCAGAGGTGAGATGGGGGGATCCTACCCCCTCCCCCTCCACCATGGACAAAGGCAGCCTGTGTGCTAACGGAGGCAGGGCCCCTCACAAAGCCGCTCTGTATGCTGTGCCCTGAGGGACCCCGGGGACACTTAGCCAAAGCCCAGTGCTGGCCCATGACCTCTGCCTTCTCCCCTGGTGAGGACATTCTCTCCACCCCCTCTTCTGTGCCCCAAGGAAAAGCTAACTGCAGAGCTGGCACACAGCCAGGGCCCCTCGCAGCCCTGCTCTCAAAGGAACATATGCACAGCAGCCAGGGACACCCACACGTGTGCTCACACACATCCCGTGAGAGCCCACGTCGAAGAGGAGCCTGCCCTCCCATCTGGCACACAGATGTGCGAGCACGCTCCCTCCACGCCCACACAACCCCAGGCACAGCCTGTGCCACGGACACACACATCCCAGGGCTGTGGACCCCACCCCTGTGACGCCAGGAGCTCAGTGCCCTTTAACTCGGTGTGGACGGGGCAGGGCAGGGTCCCCACGCCATGCAGGCGGAGACTGTGCAGCGGAGGCTGACATTGGCTCTGCTTGGGGCTAGGGCCCTAGTCCCCCTCCTCGCCCCTCCCCCTCAGGGGCACTCCTGGGAAGGAGGGAGCTGGGGCCTGTCTGGCTCTCTAATGAGTTAAAGCTGCAGCTCCCCCAGACCCAGGGCAGCGGAGTGCTGGGCGGTGGGGGTGGCTGATGGCTACTTCCTGTGTCTGACAGGTCCCAGTCTGGCTTCCCAGCAGCAGGAAGGGGCTGAGGGCGTCTTAAGAATGCGGGTCTTGGTGCAGGCCAGAAGCCAGAGGGGGCCTTTGGGTAGGCGCAGGGGAAGCCCAGGCTTGGAGTGGGCGGGTGTCAGGGCTCACCGTCTGGAGGGCGGGGGCGCGGGGCACGTAGCGGCTGTAGGAGTTCTCGGCCAGGCGCAGGTAGCTGTGGCGGAAGGCACTGCGGGGCCGGGGGCCGCCCACCACCTTAAAGAGCTCCAGGCCCAGCAGGCCCGCCACAGCCGCTGTGGTGGTGGCGATGGCTGGGATGATCTGGCCCACGATCCGCTTGCTCTGCCAACAACAGGAGACTGGGTTTGGGACGGGTGCGGGCCGGGGTTGGGCCTCTGCCTCCACGCTGGGGCCGGCAGGCAGGGTTACCTGGGCGCGGGTGGCCGCCGGGATCCCATAGTTCTGAGCCCGCAGGCTTGCTGCCGCCGTCACAAAGTCCATGTGGAAGTTGCTGTCATCGTCCTGTGAGGTTCAGGTCACAGAAGCGTGAACACTGCCATGCCCCTCACCGTGGCGACCGTGGGCGTCTGCGCCCATCCCCCCACGGTGCTGTCCATGATGCTCCCCCTCCCCTCAGCAGGGAAGGGAAGGGGAGCTGTCCCTGGTCCCGCTGAGACGACTCGGGCCAAGGGGCCCCAGCGCTGCCTTCTCAGCCCCTGACCTTCCCAGCCGCCTCCCAGCCTCACCCTCTCCCGCCGCGGCCCCCACCTTCTCAAACCCCAGCGGCTCCAGGGGGGAGCCCTCGCTCCAGTCTTGCAGGGCTTCGTGCAGCTGCGCCTCCTGCTGGGGGTCTGTTGGGAGGAGGGACAGTCCTTGGCCTGTCTCCTGCCTCCTGGACTCTGCCCGGGGCCGGGCCCCTTCTTGGTCCCTTTCGAGAAGACCTCTGACTGACGGTGCCATCTCCTCTCCACCCCGTGTGTCTGGGTGTCCGTGTGTGTGTGTGTGTGTGTCTGCATGCATGTGTGCATGCGCATGTGTGTCTGCATGCATGTGTGTGCTGTATGACCCTGTCCTAACCTAGGGCCATAGATAAATGCTCCTCAGAGCCCAATGGTTTGTGCTTTTTTTGCTTAAAAACCTGCCAAATGGCCTGGTCGACGTGGCTCAGTGGTTGAGCGTTGACCTGTGAACTAGGAAGTCACGGTTCGATTCCCTATCAGGGCACGTGCAGGGGGCGTGCAGGAGGCAGCTGATCAGTGCTTCCTCATCAGTGAGGTTTCTGTCTCTCTCTCCCTCTCCCTTCCTAAACAAAACAAAACCTGCCAAGGGAATGGGGTCAGGGTGGGGGGTGGGGAAGGTGGCAGGGAGCCTGCGGAGGGGCCCAAGGATGCACGCGGCGGTGGGTTGGCTGCAGGGCCCCAGACCCGTCTTTCCTCTACACTGAGGGCAGCACCAAGCCTTTGGGCGGCAGCTTGGGGGTGGGCAGGGCCGGGACCTCACCCAGCTCCTGGGAAGCCAGGTCACCGGGAAGGATGGGGTCCAGGTGCTGGGGGTCAGGCCGCGGCAGCCGCTCCAGCATTTCCCTGAGCGCAGACGGGTCCCGTGAGCCCGGCAGCCTGTGCATCTGAGCGTACAGATTGGCCGCCGCCAGCACGTAGAGGAGGTGCATGTCCTGCAGTCAGAGCAAGAGTGAGCACGCGTGGGTGCGTGTGTGCGGTCCCGCCCACTGGTGGGTGTGTTTGAGTGTCTGCCGGCCACGTGGGCACCCACGGGTGCCCAACACGCCCTGGCAGCATCTGTCCAGGAGGCAGAGGGGCCACTTTGCCCTCAGGGGCCCACTCACTTGACTGGCATTGAACTCCAAGGGCTGAGGACACTGCCTGGGACTCGACCAGAAACGTGTTCCATCCTTAAGCACCTGAGGAGAGGGAGGCTGCTGGGCTCAGGCGGTCCCTCTGCGCCCACAGCCTCCGGGCCCCGGCACCCACTTCCTCAGGGGGGTGG
>NW_006295816.1:1821663-1822218 GCF_000327345.1 Myotis davidii
ACACCACGCAGTCCTGCCAGCTCCGTGGGCAGTGTCTCAGGACACCCACCGTTTGCAGCGGGGCCCTGCGGAGAGGAGGGCGTCTGAGGCGAAGCCTGAAGCCCTGGCGCTGGGGCCCCTGGACTCCCCCTCCCCTGGCGGAGGCCTTACCGCTGGTGGCAGTTGATGGTCTCGGCAGACAAGCAGAAGAGCCACTCGAACTCCTCCCGGGCCCACTGCGGTGGGGGGAACGGAAGCAGGAGGGTCAGGCGGGGAGCAGCCTGCAGGACTGAGCGCGGGACAGGGTCTGGGGGTTGCTCCCCACCTGCAAGGTGTGCTCCACAGTGCTGGGGAAGTGCCTCACGGTGCAGACAGGGTAGGGGGCGTCCCCGGGGGCAGCAGTGGAGGCCGGAGCCCTGTAGCCCTCGGTCACGTGGGGCACAAACACGGAGGCGCTGCCCCGGGTGCCCTGCGTGCCTGCCTCCAGCAGCGGCTTCAGGTAGTGGACGCAGCGAGCAGCCACATAGCGCCCTGGGGGAGCAGAGGGTCAGGGGCGGGGCTGGCACAGCCTTGCAG
>NW_006295816.1:1822347-1823212 GCF_000327345.1 Myotis davidii
TCAAGCACTCACGGGCCTGGAAACTGTCCAGGGCGGCCGCCACACCGTCCACGCGGGAGAAGAAGCTGTCCCCGTAGTGGTGCTCTGTTGTGGGATCCAGAGCGTGGGTGAGCGGGGTCACCTGCAGGTCTGGGTTCAGGCGGCGAGCGGCCTCTGCAGCCGCCTCTGCCTTGGGCCTCTGAGAAGAAAGCAGAGGACGCTGGGGGAAGGGGGGGAACACCCTGGAGGACAGTTGGAGACAAGGGGTGCTGGGAGGGGCAGGCACTCACCCCAACGTCCTGGGCCCTGAAGAGGAATTGCCGGCTGAGGTTGGAGCGCTCCACGTGGTCCATGTCGGCCACGGTCACGCCCCCGCCGGCCCCAGCCCCCAGGCCCACGAGGGCGAAGCCTTTGAGCAGCTCGCAGCCAATAGCACCAGCACCCACCTGCCGGCAGGAAGGGCCTTAGCCAGAGGGCGGGCCCCGCCACCCCCCACTCCCCGTCACCCAGCTCACCAGGAGGTAGTGCTGGTGGCTCAGCTGCTCCTGAAAACCAGCCCCAAGCACGGCGATCTGCCCGTCGTAGCGGCAGCCTCTCTAGGGGACATGGCCCAGGTCAGTGCTGGCCGCTGGCACTGTGCATGGCCCTTTCCCACGGGGCTGCCCAGGTCAGAACCTCGGGGCCCGAGTTTGATAGGGCCTGGACCCCACGGGGCTCTCACCGGTGCGCAGGCCTCAGGGCTGGGAAGGAGCTCCCCGTTTTCCGGGAGGCAGTCAAGGGCATCAAAATACAGCCACTGGTCCAGGGGCAGGAACTTCCTGGAGAGAGCCTGGAGGCCGCACGTCAGGATGCTCGCCACCATCGAAGCCCTCAAATCCGGGGCGGG
>NW_006295816.1:1823264-1824050 GCF_000327345.1 Myotis davidii
CCTCCAGGGCCACTGTCTGGCGTGGGGCACCCGCTGGCACTCACAGTGACCTCTGCGTCCTTCCCAGCTCCCTCTGCTTGGGCTGCACCCACCTTCAGCACCTCCTGGGCGGCCACTGCACCCAGCATGGCTGCCACGGGGCTCAAGACACCGGCACTGCTCAGGGCGACGGTCCGCACCAGCGCTTCATCCAGCGGCTCCTCCCATGGCTCTCCCTCTCGCTCTCCCTCTGCCCCCCTCAGGGGTTCCAGGGCCTGGGCCAGGCTTACCACCTCCTCTGCATCGGCCTGAGGGGAGCGCTCAGTGGGCACAGCAGCCGTGGCCTGAGCCCCACTCCCCACTAAGACCCTCAGGCAGCCACCACCCTGTTCCCCAGAAAAGGAAGCCAGAACCCGAGTGGGAGGGCAGACAGGGTGCGGTGCCAGGCTGTGCAGCCTCAAGAGAGGACGCCCGGCGCCAACCCACGGCCCTGGGGCACCCAGCCCAATCAGAAGGAGCGGGACCCAGGCTCGCCTTTATTTATTTATGTATTTTTATATATTTTGCCCCGGCTGGTTTTGCTCGGTGGTTAGAATGTTGGCCTGTGTTGCCGAAACCGGTTTGGCTCAGTGGATAGAGCGTCGGCCTGCGGACTGAAGGGTCCCAGGTTTGATTCCGGTCAAGGGCATGTACCTAGGTTGCGGGCACATCCCCAGTAGGTGGTGTGCAGGAGGCAGCTGATCGATGTTTCTCTCTCATCAATGTTTCTAACTCTCTATCCCTCTCCCTTCCTCTCTGTAAAAAATC
>NW_006295816.1:1824193-1824455 GCF_000327345.1 Myotis davidii
GCCCCACACTGGGAAACTAGCCCACAATTTGGGCATGCGCCCTGATGAGGAATCGAACTGTGACCTCTTGGTTCATAGGTCGATGCCCAACCATTGAGCCACGCTCTCCTTTCTCTGAGTGGGAAACTGCCTCTGGGATTCCAGCTTGGATCTGGAGACCAGATTCCAATGAGACGGAGGCTGGTGGAGGCGCACTGGGGCCACTGACCGGATCCCAGGGCCGGGGCGGGTGGGCTCTGAGCTGCCGGAACCTGTGCAGCGC
>NW_006295816.1:1824514-1827603 GCF_000327345.1 Myotis davidii
GCAGGGCTGCGTCCAGGGGCGCCTGCGGGGGCATGAGGCTCGGGGTCAGGCCCAGAACCCTGGGGGCCCCTGGAGCCTCCCAAGCTCCCCCACTTCAGATGTCCGCACTCACATGGCTCACAGTCGTGGGTCTCTTGACCTCAGTGACAGCTCCGCCACGGACGTAACAGGAGAAAGTCGCTGTGTCCCCAATCTCCAAGGTCCCGTCCTCTGGGGATGGATATCCAGCCTGGTGAGTGTGACCCCTGAACCTGAGTCCCTCCCCACACCCCCATCCTATCTTGCATCCGTGCCATTGACGTAGCCCCAGCCTGAGGAAGGCAGAGGGAGGACCAGACTGTGTCCATCCCCACGGGGTGTGTGGGTGCTCAGGCTGGACCTGGAGGGGGTCGGCTTACCCTGCACGCGGATGGACCGGGGGGCACAGCCGTTGAGCTCGGTCATGCCCTCAATCCCCGAGAAAGTCACCGAGCCCACCTGGCGGAAGTAGTGGGCCTCGGCCGCGTTTCTCAGAGTGAGAACGCCCGGGGAGCCCTGGGGAGAGGGCACAGTTCAGAGGTGCCTGGACCTGCATTCTGTGGGCCTGGCACCCCTCTGCCCACCCAGCGCCCACTACCCAGCGCCCACCTGGGAGATGTGCTGGGGTGGCAGCTGTCAGGGGCTCCTCCTCTGTTTGGTCCTGAACTGTGAAGTCCTCCCCAAAGTCACAGAACAACTGCCTGGGGTGGCGGGTGGCAGAGGTCACGGGGTAACTGGGGTGGCTCAATGGTTAGCCACCACGATGGCGGCGAAGGCCGGGGACTCTAGGGGCCAGAATCAGGAAAGGATGCTGGGAGCGGCTTGGGCGGGAGTTTGGGGGCGTCACTGGAGCAGGTCTGGAGGCTGGGGTGGAGGACACAGAGGGGCCTGGAGACCAGAATCAGGGGGGGCGGGAGACAGCAAGTGGGCAGCCTCACTCACCCCACCAGGCCCCGGGTGTCGGCCACCAGAAAGCAGACTCCGTGCTTGCGGCACCAGCGGCCCACCGCCAGCTGCTCCTCTAGGTCAGAGGCCGTCAGCACCACCACCTGGCGGACCTCGGGGTCAGTGGGGGCTGAGGGCTGGGGCCCGGCCTGGCCGTCCGGGGGCGGGGGGACGCACCTGGAAGTCCCGCAGCAGGTCCTCGGTGATGTCGCCTGTGTGGACGCAGACCTGCACGGCTCCGTTGAGCTTGGCCACTCGCTCTTGAGATGCCTCAGCCCTGCCCTTTGCCAAGTCCCGCTCCGAGAGGAAGAACTGGAGAGAAACCCAGTGCAGCCTGAGCCAGGAGACCCCCAGGAGACTCAGCCGGCCCTGCACCGGCCCGACCCCCGCCAAACCCCCGCCCAGTCTGGGAGGCTTCCTGGGACCTCACCTGGGCAGCCAGGTCCGCCCAGCAGGTGGGCTGCGGGTCGTGCAGAGTGAGGCTGCCCACACCCATCAGGACCAGGTTCTTGGCCACCTCGGCGCCCAGGCCCTGAAGGCCGGACAGCAGGACCTTACCCTCCTGCAGCCTCCGCATGGCCGGCAGGCCCAGCACATACCTGCGGGCGGGAAGGAAGGGGCAGTGAATTGGAGCTCAGAGGTCAGAGGCCACCCCTCCCTCCCCACCTCGGGCCTCACAGCTGCCGGGAGTACAGCTCCTCATCCAGCAGCTTGGGGGCGTCGGGGACCTCCATCCCGAGACCGGGCCGACGGCAGCCGCCCTGCCCACAGGTGCCAGGAGAGGCCGGTGCCCGGCTGGGGCCTGTGCAGCAGGTGCTGAGGCTCAGGCAGTGCCAGAAGCTGCGGGCACAGCTTTCCTCGCTCCTCTGTCATTACAGGGAAAGCGAAAATGAAAGTGAAACTGGAGGCTGGTCTGGTTCCTGGTCCTGCCCCCGGTGGTGCTGGGCAGCCTAGCCAGGCAGAGATAAGCCTAGGGCCCCGGGCACAGCCCTGGGCAATGGGCAAGGTGGGCGGAGCACCTGATCTCCGAGCAGGAAGTGCAGCCATGGGGGGGGCCCGTCGGGGCTGGATGCAGTGCGCTCCTAGGGTCTCAAGACGACCCACACCTCCCAAACCTCTGGGAGCTCAGGGGCCTGCCTGATGGGCTCCTGCCCACAGAAGGCTGATGGGAATTCCTTGTCCTGGGGACTGGCCAGCCTGCTGGCTGTCCACCATCCAGGGACTCAGAGACCCGGAGGTCCGAGCCAGTCCCGGCCCAGAGGCCGTGGGCACTTAGGAGGTTATGTGGTCTCAGCCGAGGGCCCAATCCCAGCCCTGGGTGGAGCCTGGCATCTCTGGGTGTCTGCGAGGCCCCCAGCCATCCCCTCTGAGAGGAAGGGCCCCTCCCGGCCCACGGCTGCCAGCCCAGAGCAGACGCAGGTGGCAGCCTGAGGCGGCCAGTCGGGGTGAGTCAGGACTCAGCGAGGGTGGCCAGTCTGAGTGCGAGGCATGGGGCAGGCATGATCGTGTGTCCTTGTTTCTCCTTTAAACTTTTAATTTGAAATAATTTTACACTCAAAGCAAGCTGCAAAAATAGTAGAGAAAGGTCCTGTGTAACCTTCGCCCACGGATGTGTCACTCGCCTTCTTAGGAACTCGGAACCGGCACTCTGGAGCAGGGTCGCCAAGCGGTGGTCCGTGAGGCCCGAAAGGCTGGCGACCGCTGCTCGGGAGGGTGGGCCACAGTGCCCCACGAATCCCCACGGTAGCTAAGCCTTTGCTGTCATACTTTCTTTTTTTAAATTGAGGTAAAATTCACGTAACGTGAAAATAGCCATCCAAAGTGGTCAGGTCAGTAGGATTTAGTGTACTCACAGTGCTGTGCAAGCACCACCCCTCAAAGCTTTCCGACAACCCCCTGCAGAACACCCCCCCATCACTACCCACCCCAAGCCCCTGACAAACACATAGTCGTTCTGTCTCTAGAGATTTGCCTATTCTGGATATTTCATATAAAAGCAATCATACAACCCTGGCCAGTTTAGCTCAGTGGATAGAGCGTCAGCCCACAGACCGGAGGGTCCCAGGTTTGATTTTGGACAAGAGCATTTGCCTCGGTCGCAGGCTCAATCCCTCTCCCATCGGTGG
>NW_006295816.1:1828615-1829029 GCF_000327345.1 Myotis davidii
ACACACACTCATGCTCCCATCCCCCTGTTGTCCATGTCCATTGGTTTGGCTTATATACATGTATACAAGTCCTTCGGTTGATCTAATTCTGTTTATTTTTTGAGGGACCAACAAAATGTTTTCCATCAGCAGTGTACAAAATTCCTATTTGTCAACATTGTGACCAATATTGGTTTTTCTTTCTTTCTTTCTTTTTTTTTTTAAATTATACTCATCCTGCCCTAGCCAGTTTGGCTCAGTGGATAGAGTGTCTGCCTGTGGACTGAAGGGTCCCAAGTTCAATTCCAGTCAAGGGCACATGCCCGAGTTGCAGGCTTGATCCCCAGTGGGGGGCGTGCAGGAGGCAGCCGATCGATGATTCTCATCATTGATATTTCAATCTCTTTTTCCCTCCCCCTTCCCCTCCCTGAAATC
>NW_006295816.1:1847780-1877607 GCF_000327345.1 Myotis davidii
TGAGCCGCCTTTTCCAACTGAGAAGGAAAACAGCACAGAGCAGCAGCCGCCAAGCCGTGGTCCGGCCACTGGTGGCCGCCAAGCCGTGGTCCGGCCACTGGTGGTCCCTGAGGCCCGAAGGGCTGGCGACCGCTGCTCGGGAGGGTGGGCCACAGTGCCCCACGAATCCCCACGGTAGCTAAGCCTTTGCTGTCATACTTTCTTTTTTTAAATTGAGGTAAAATTCACGTAACGTGAAAATAGCCATCCAAAGTGGTCAGGTCAGTAGGATTTAGTGTACTCACAGTGCTGTGGCAAGCACCACCCTCAAAGCTTTCCGACAACCCCCTGCAGAACACCCCCCCATCACTACCCACCCCAAGCCCCTGACAAACACATAGTCGTTCTGTCTCTAGAGATTTGCCTATTCTGGATATTTCATATAAAAGCAATCATACAACCCTGGCCAGTTTAGCTCAGTGGATAGAGCGTCAGCCCACAGACCGGAGGGTCCCAGGTTTGATTTTGGACAAGAGCATTTGCCTCGGTCGCAGGCTCAATCCCTCTCCCATCGGTGGTTTTTTCTCTGCATCACTCCCTTCCACTCTCCCGAAGTCAATGGGAAAGTACCCTTGGGTGAGGATTACAACAACAAGGAATCATACAGCCCGGTCAGGGGGCTCCGCTGGTTGAAACATCGTCCTGTACACCAAAACGTACGGGTTCGATTCCCAGTCAGGGCACGTACCTAAGATGCAAGTTCGGTTCTGGGTCAAGGCGTGTACAAGAGGCAATGGATGGATGCTTCTCTCCCTCCCCTCCTCTTTCTCTAAAACCAATAAAAAATAAATCCTCGGGTAATGATTAAAAAAGGAATCATACAAAATGTGAACTTTTCTTCACTTAGCGTGTTTTTGAGGTTCATTCACATGTAGCAGGTATCAGTGCTTCCTTCCTTTTTATGGCTGAGTAATACTCCATTGTGTGCATATATCATGATTTGTTTATCCAGTCACCTGTTGATGGGCTTTTGAGTTGGTTCCACCTTTTGGATATTATGAATAGTGAATGCTGCTATAGTCATGCTTGAACATGTAATTAAGGCCTTGTTTTCAATTCTTTGGGGTACATACTTAGGAGTAAAATTGCTGGGTCACATGGTAATTCTGTTTGTTTGGGTTTTTGTGTGTGTGTGTATAAAGCTTTTATATTTTATTTTTTTTTAATTTTTTTTTATTATTATTAAGGTATTACAAAATGTAACAGAGATTCATTTTTTCCCTCCCCCTTCCCCTCCCTGAAATCAATAAAAATATATTTTAAAAAAATTACACCCATCCTAGTGGATGTAAAGTGGTCGGTGATTTTGTGTGTGTGCATGTTTTCATTCAATAAACATTTTTAAAAGTAATTTATTAATTTGAGAGAGACAGAAACACCGATTTATTGTTCCACTTATTTTTTTTAATATATTTTATTGATTCTTTTACAGAGAGAAAGGGAGAAGGACAGAGAGTCAGAAACATCGATGAGAGAGAAACATCGATCAGCTGCCTCCTGCATACCCTGTACTGGGGACGTGCCCACAACCAAGGTACATGCCCCCAACTGGAATCGAACCTGGGACCCTTCAGTCTGCAGGCCGATGCTCTATCCACTGAGCCAAACCAGTCAGGGCTGTTCCACTTATTTATGCATTCACTGATTGATTCTTGTATGTGCCCTGACCGGGGATTAAGCCCGCAACCTGGACATGTGCCCTGACCGGGAATTGAACCAGGACCTCCCGGTTCATAGGTCAATGCTCAACCCCTGAGCCACACCGGCCAGGCTGGAAAACTGTTGGGCATGACTTTCTAAAGCAGGACTCTTACCTAGACTCAGGCAACTCTCATAGGGCACAGACTAGCAGAAATGAATCACTGCAGCTTTGTCCACAGCCGCCAGCCTGGGCACAGCCCAGACCCTGTAGGCACCTGTCAGGCTAAAGAGCCAGGGCAGGGCCCCGTGCCCTCCTCTGTGGCCAGAAAGCCGTGAGGTCGCTAGCTGGCAGCGGAGAGAGTGGAGCACAGACTTCAGTGCACAAGGAACCCATATTTTGCAAAAACAGTTTGAAAAAGTCACAAGCGGAGGACAGCTTCGGCCCTCAAGAAGCAAAATTTAGCAGTCCCAGGGTGTGGGAGAACTCAATTTCCAGAGTTACCCTAACATACTACTCAGAATATCCGGCCGCAACAAAACATTGCAAAGCATACGAGTAAACAGGAGAGGGTGACCACTCACAGAAAGAGGAGACCTTCACAGAACGTCGCTGGTGAGTTTTGGAGCTGAGAAGTACAATGACAAACGGAAGATTCACTATCACTAGAGCCACAAAAGTCCACTGCTTTCTTACATATCAGCAGTGAGCAACTGCAATTGAAGATATTATCATTTATTAGTACCAAGAAAAAGGAGGGGGAAAGAGAAATATTTAAGTATAAATCTAACAAAATATGTACAAGATCTATGTGAGAAAAACATCAAAACTGATGAAAGAAATTTTAAAAGTTCTACATAAATGGAGATATATTCCAGGTACATGGATAGGTAGACACAATATTGTCGAGATGTCAGTTCTGCCTGGCCGGTGTGGCTCAGTTGGTTGAGTGTTGTCCCAGGCACCAAAAGGTTGCCAATTCAATTCCTGGTCAGGGCACATGCCCTGGTTGCAGGCTCGATCCCCAGCAGGGGGTGTGCAGGAGGCAGCCGATCAATGCTTCTCTCTCATCATTGATGTTTCTATCTCTCCCTCTCCCTTCCTCTCTGAAATCAATAAAATATATTTTTAAAAAATTTTCCAAAGTACAAAAGTCTACTCCTAGACACAGGAAGAAAAGATTCTTGTTTATTTTCAACATAGAAATCTCGCCCCTCCTCTGCCCACCACCACCCTTTGTTGCCCCTCTGCTTGGCCAGGCCACGCCTAGCAGGACGCCAGGCAGGCAGAAGCTTGGGCGGCGACGCTGCCTGTGCAGCCTGGAGCACTTGGCCCATACAGTCAGCAAATGGCCCTGGTCTGGAGGCTCCGAGGGAGCTCAGCAGCTGGTCGTGGCCATACATGGAGGCCTGCAACACGGAGCAAGCCTGCTGGCAGGAACAGTGAGCTGACCACAGCTCCCCCGACCCCGCCAGGCCCAGCATGGGGGGTGAGGCCGGCCGCGTGCTGGGAAAGCACATCCTCTGGGCCTCACCAGCCCTAGCTTCTTGTCCGCCATTGCCCTGAGGCTGGTCCTGGGAGAGGGCCGGCCCTACCCCCGGCTGAGCCAGTCCTCGGCTGTAAGTCGGAGGCCGCTGGTCGGCCTCCCTGTTCTTGCTACCACAGGAAGGTGTCCAGCTTGGCCTGGGAGGGAGGGAGCGCTGGCCTGGCCCCCACCTTCTGCTTAGCTTTGGCCTTGGGCTTCACCGGCAGGGGGCGGATCATAGTTGTGTCGGTCTGAAGGAGATGTCAAGGCAAAGGCTGAAGGGGCCTGGAACGCAGGCAGGAGAGGCTGAGACTCGGGGTGGGCGGCCCGCTCTACTCAGTGAGGTCTGGCTCTGCACACGTAGGGCCGCAGCCCTGGCAGGCTGGGGTTTGGGGTACAGGTGAGGGAGGGTGTGGGCTCCAGAGCTCAGCTCAGCCAAGGCCACAGAACAAGGATACAGGCTGGATGAACTTGGTCCGGCCCCCTAGGCCGTCGAAGCCTGTTCTGACCTGAAGTGAAAGGGAGAGATGAGCGACAGGCTGTGGGTGGGCCGTGGGCCGGCCCTGCCCCCACGGGAGGCACACTCACTGCGTCCGTGCTGCGGCGGGGTTCCGCCCTGGCTCTCTTGGCTGGCTTCTGGCCCAGGACAGCGTTCCGGATGAAGGATGAACTTGGTCCGGCCCCCTAGGCCGTCGAAGCCTGTTCTGACCTGAAGTGAAAGGGAGAGATGAGCGACAGGCTGTGGGTGGGCCGTGGGCCGGCCCTGCCCCCACGGGAGGCACACTCACTGCGTCCGTGCTGCGGCGGGGTTCCGCCCTGGCTCTCTTGGCTGGCTTCTGGCCCAGGACAGCGTTCCGGATGAAGAGCGCGCCACCTCCTGTGCCTCTCCGGGGAGCAGAGAGGATAATGGGCAGGTTTCAGGGGACCCCGCAGGGCCCCAGTCCTGGGCCAGGACTGATGGGGCAGCTTCCCAGAGTCCAGCTTCACTCTGTCCTGGCTGGGAACCTAGGGACTCAGATGCTGGTGACTGAGCTTCTGGGAGCCTTACCTGCTTGGAGCCTTTGGGCAGCTTCCTGGGACCGTCCTGAGTGGGAGAGCTGAGACACGAAGGCAAGAGGCAGGTGAGCAGACACAGGACATGCCCCCTGCGGAGCCACCGTGTGGCATGGTGTGTTGTGCTGGGTGCTGGGCAAGGCACCTCAGTGATCCTCACGTCAAGGCCAGCCCTGTGACCAGCCGGACAGTCACAACGGCCAGAGTGGGGAGGCAGGGAAGGTTGGACCACGTGCCAACCTGGTGGCTCCCACTCAGGGATAAGCTAACCCCAAGCTCTAGGCACCTTTCCATGTCCCAGGAGAGCCCAACCGACTCATACCCACAGGAGGGAAAGCCCTGACACAGGCAGACACACCAATGAGCTCAGGCCTCCCTGTCTGCCCAAGAGGGGCCACCACCCACGAGACCCTCAGTGAGTTCAACAGCCCCTAGAGCAGGGCTAGGCCACCTCCCTGGCCAGGCCAGGCCAGGCCACCCCTGCCCAGCTCCTGAGCTGGACACCACGTTTCCATCCAACTCCTGGGGACTCCCCAGGAGACGGGGGGATGGTGACCTATGGTTGAGAATAACAAAGAACAGCCCTGGGCCCCCTCCCTGGGCAGCGCATACTTCCATGCCAGTCTCCATGATGAACTGCACGTGGCCTGCATGGCCAGGGAGACAGCCTCCCACTGCCAGTGCCACTGCATCCCTGGCGCAGGTCCCACCCACCCACTGCAGCTCTGCACAGCTTCCCACACCTGCCGCTACGGACTGCCCCCCAGGTGGGGTGGGGGCCTGGGCTCCATGGTTTCAGATGGCCCTGCCCCCAGCACGAGTCTGAGACGTGCCCGAAGGAAGAGGAGGTGGAGAGGTCCTGCTCAGGACTCCGGAGGGCAGGCATGCCACACCATCAGCCCATCCTGTCCCCACGGGACCTCTGCATCCTCTCCACCCCCCTCCCCTGCCCCCTTGCTTAAAGGGTGATGGTGACGATGAATTAGACAAGCAAGACAAAGGCTGTGCAGTCTGTGCTCAGGGAGGAAGGAGGTGCTGGAACCAACGCCAGTCCAGCCCAGGGGACCATCGCTGCCCCGCAGCCCCGCAGAGCTGCCAGGCGGGGCCTGCAGGGACCGTAGCCCTCCCCTCCCGGCGGTGGGCAGGGCCAGGGGATGCCACTTACTGTGCCTTCTCCAGGCAGAGCTTCTTGGCATGGCCATGCTGAAGGCCAGGGGGCCGGGCTGGGGGCGTGTCCACATCAAAGGTGGCATTGAGGTCAATGTCATCACTGAAGGCCGGCCGGCGCAGCTTCAGGCTCAGCATCTCAACAGGGGCCGGGCTAGGGCACAGATAGCGGTGGCCAGGGTCACAGTGGCGCCCAGGACAGCAGCCCGAGGGCTCCGGAGATGGGTCCTCTCCAGGGGCCTGCAGCCCGCCCCGCTCCGTGCCACCTGCGAGGAAGCCCTGATCTCCACCGGAGAGCCCACTCGGCGCAGTCCTCCAGTCCTGGACCAGTGACAGGTGGGCGACAGGGAAGGGGCAAGCAAAACCCACACGCAACCCAAGTGTGCAAGGGCTACTGCCGTTTGAGCAAGCGGCCTCGTTTCTCAGGTGGCAGTGCAAGGAGCCGGAAACGTGGCCACAGACCGGCTGCCCCCGCGGTGCGGCCGTGGCAGACGGCACCTTAGAAACAGGATGACTCCCTCCGGGGCTGGCACGTTCCTCGCTTGAATATGACAGACATTAAAGGGGGGTGTTCAGACAGTGAACTTAATAACAGGAGCAATGCTCATATGTGACATTTAAAAAGCAATACAAACCCAGACAAATCAGACTTCACGAGAATTAAAATTTTGTGCATCAAAACGTATTATTACAGAGTAAAAGGGCGACCAGAGAATGAGAGAAAATATTTGCAGATCATATCTCTGTAAGGGATTAAAATCTATAGAGAACGAGAACTCAACAAGGAGAAAACAAACAACCCGATTCAAAAATGGGTAAAGGTCTTGAACAGGTATTTCTCCTAAAAAGATTGACAAACGGCCAAAAAGCCCATGAGAAGATGCTCAAATCCCTCATCACTAGGGACGCAAATCAAAACTCCCGTTAGGGTGCTGCCATCCAAACACAACCATACAAACCAACCAGGAAACAAAGTAACAGGCGTCGGAGAGGACGTGGGAAGAGTGGGACGTGTGAGCGCTGTCGGTGCGAACGTGAAATGTACAACCACCGCGGGAAAGAGAAAGGCAGCCAGTTCCACAAAAAGCTGCCAATAGAACTCCACAGAACCCAGCCAGCCCGCCGGGAGCCTGTCCGAAGGAGCCGGCAGGATCTCGGAGAGAAATGTGCACATCCCTGTTCACGGCAGTGGCGCTCACAACAGCCAGAAACGGAAGCAGCCCGGGTGCCCGCCCACCGAGGAACAGAAGAGCACACTGTGGCGGTCACATACAACAGACCAGGGGTCCGCACACTTTCTAAACGGGGCCAGCTCACTGTCCCTCAGACCGTTGGAGGGCCGGACTATAGTTTAAAAACAAACTATGAAGAAATTCCTATGCACACTGCACAGATCTTATTTTGAAGTAAAAAAACAAAACGGGGACCCCTGCAAAGACTGTTACTCAGCTTAAAAAAGGCACTTCTGCAACAGGCTGCAACACGGCGGCCCTTGAGGCCATGATGTTAACTGAACTAAGCTAGTCACAGACACGCGGTATGATCCCACTCATCTGAGGCATTTACCTAGAATAGTCTTAATCACAGAGAGGAAAGGCGGTAGTCTCCTGCCCCCAGGCCACAGACAGAACAAAGACTGCAGGGCAGTCTACCGCCTGGCAACAGTGACGACCTCTGCCATAAGCCCATATTTTCCAAATTCTCAACGACTGTTTTCACCTTTAGGATGGGGAGGTGTTCAATTAGAAAATTGCAGCCAGTAGGATTTTCCTAACCCACCCAGGCCTGGTGGGGCCCCCAGCTCCCGTGGTCGGAGGAGGATTCTGGGGAGTGGCAGGGGCACTCCCCATGCTCCCTCCCTTCCCCTAGGAACCAGCCAGGGTCCCCGAAGCCCTCCTCCCTCCACTTAGGGGTAGGGTCCTCCACTTAGGGGTAGGGCTGTGACCTGAGGGTGAGACTCGGGCAGGAGCCCAGGGGTGCCGAGCAGAGGAAAGGAAATGCCACAGGGATTTGGGGGGAGCCTGTGGGAGCCTGGACTGGCGCTTCCTTCCCCTGGCCCGCCTGCGGAAGCTCCCCCTTCCTCGCCTGCAAGTGCAATCAGGGCTGTGTGAAACCCCCTAAGCCCACTCCTCGCGGAGCCACAGCACAAGGCAGCAGCCAGAACCACTCAGGCCTACTTTTCACAGCATCTGCTGTCCTGCCCCCTTCCCCCCTGCACGTCCCAGTTAGAAGAGGGGCACCCAGAGGCAGAGGCAGGCAGTCTGGCTGGGGGCAGCTTTTCTCTCCAAGTGTCTTAGGGCAGGGCTTCCTGCTGCCACCCCAGCATCTGCCCAATGGAGCCCACGACACGTGCCCAGCCTTGGCTCACGTTAAGACGGTCTTCTTCCCTTGCACCTCCTGGCCCCGCAGAGGGAACTCAAGAGGCAGAGGTGCTCATGCCCCTGGCTCATGTGGACAGTTCCTGTCCCCTCACACCGTTCCCAGCAAACCTTCTCTCAGGAAGCCCGCACCGTCCCCTCCTGCGAGCCTCTCCTTCCTCCCTCCTCCTGTCTGCCATGCGGAGGCACTGCCAGGCCGTCCTGGGGACGCCATCACCTTTGGAACATTTACCCACGGCCTGTGTACGGACAGGGCCTCGTGCCAGAGGCCTCAGGGGGTGGAGCAAGACACTCACAGCTCAACTTTCCAAAACGGAGCCCAGACCCTGGGCAGTCCACCGCCTGTGCGGGGGGATGGTCAGTGTCTCCCCATGAGCTCATGGTGCCTGTGGGCCTTCCCTTAGCAAAGGCCTCCCAACACCCTTCAGCCTGGAGGGCAGGGGCCCTTGGGTCCCTGAGAGAGGTCTCCCAATTGCCCCTCTGTAGTTGGGGGAGATAGCTACCTCTAGAGGCTACCCTGAAATGACAGGAGTGAAGGACAGCCCTACTGCAACAAATGAATGGGCAACCACCACCAGTACCCACAGGTCCCCTAAACTCTGGGAGCGCATGGCCAGGGGACAGCAGATCTACAGCCGGAACAGCAGAGGAGGGTGAGCTTGTCGCTACTGGGGAGACCAGGGCGGCTCTGCAGGCCGCTAAGCCCAGGGGGAAGAGCCGACGCACAGGAAGGCACAGAAGCAGGAGGGCAAGGAATGGTTCTCAACAGTATCATTTGGCTGCAGCCTAAAGGCCCACCGCAGCCCGCAGTGGCCCCTGAGTGCTGCAGGCCCAGTGCCAAGGGCCCCGTGAGGTGTTTGGTGAGGAAGGAGTGGCACGATGCCCAGGGTCTGCTACTGCTAGGCTGAAAGGAAGAGTGAGTGGGCGGACCCCAAGCCGCACGCGAGGCGGTGGCTGGGGAAGGGGTGGGAGGCTCCAGCGCCTGGCTGGACGTGGGGAGCGGGAGCATGACAATCTCCCACAGGACACGGACAGTGGCTCAGGTAAGAGGGGGGCCACTAGCTTGTGTGCTCTCTGGGCCCTCAGCTGGACAGTGAGGGGGAGATGGCCCGAGGATGCCCTCCCAGTGGGCTTGTGTGACACGCAGGAGGAACAGAGGCCACTCCTGGCAGGGACACGCATCCCCAAGCTCTTGGCTCCCTCTGCTGGCAGCGTCAATGCACACACTCCAGGGACCAGAGGGAATTCTTTGAGTGAATGTTTCCCTGTTTGCTCCTGACTCCGGGGCAGACGGAGCATCAGGTGAGCCATCCCATAAGCGGCTGCCGGAGACCATCTATGCCCCGGCCCCTCCCTGACATCCGGGTCCTGTCTGGGCTGCCCGGGCTTCTGCTTGTCCGAGCCCAGATCCTGCCTCAGAGCTGCTTCGCAGCGAGATCCAGGCAGGAGGCACAGCCTTCACACCCACACGGACAGCACCTGCCTGAGCGGCTCCGCGTGACCGGCACCCCCGCGGCACACACCTCTCCAGCACCAGCCGGTTCACGGCCTCACTGTCCACCGGCGGCAGGCTCAGGGTCTCCTGCAGCATCGTGAGCTTTTTCTTCAGGCTCTTGGAGAAGGAGAGAAAGTGTTAATGAAAGGCTGAGGTGTCAAGTCCAGACAGACGGCAGGCCGAGCGGCGCAGGGCCTGCAGCCCCGCCCCGGGCCCAGACGCCTCCCTGGCAAAGCTCCTTCTCTGGTGCCCTCGGGCTGTCGGTGCCAAACACACTCTGAGGGAAGACCCTGGTGCCATCCGCCAGGCTCCAGGCCAGGCCGAGGTGCACATCCTGACCCACCGGACGCGGGAGAGTGAGGGAGCCCAGAGCCAGCTCCACCGACTGTGCCGGCTCCGGGCAGAGCCAGCCCAGCTCTGCTCTGAGAGGCACACAAACCACCCCATTCCCGCCAGGGGTGCCCCTCACCGCGATTTCCTTGTCGGCGCCCTGCAAATCCTTCTGGGCCGACCTCAGCTCCAGCTTGGCCTGGTCCAGCTCAGAGTAGACCGCCTGCAACTGCAGGCAAGTGGAGGGGGATGAGCCAAGGGTGGCCACGTGCTCTGCCCCACCTGCTGCGGCCCAGGCTGCTCAGGGTAGACCAGGGCCCAGAAGTGTGGGGGCCCCTGGGGAGACCCTAGCTCTATGGGCTGGGCTGCCCCTATGCCCCGAGGGCCATGGATGCACCAGGCCCAGGAGTAAAGCAGCTGTGCTGACCGTATGCTCGGGGCCGTGCAGACCTCGCAGGCAGCACACTGGGACCTGTGCCCTCCCGCCCGCTGAGGGCCGGAGCCGGGAGGAGCAGGAGCGTCAGGCTGCACGCCAGGAGAGCACCTGCGTGACTCGCCGCCCGAACTGGACAAGCCACAGCCTGCGCCGGCGCCGTGAGGACCAGCCCCTGGGCCAGCTGCACCCTCAGGCCCGGGCCTTGCTCAGGAGCCGTGACCGCAGGTGAAGGCAGGACGGCCATCTCCCTCGCCCTCTGCTCCCACACGTACCTTGCTTCTGGAGGAAAACAAGTCCTTCTTGAGCTTGTCAGCCAGCTCCCCGGAGGCCTTCCGAGCCTCTTTCAGGTTCTCATACTCCCTACACAGGGGCCAGAGAAAGAGACTTCGGAACCGGACACCTGCTGGTCGGACTGAGCACTAACCAAACACAAAGCCCAGCCCCACCCTCCCTCCTGCTCTGGCACCTGAGCTCAAGGGGTGGCGTGTGGAGGGTCCTATCCCAACGCCAGGAGAGCGCCAGTCCTCCTCCGGTCCTCACTCAGGAGGCCCCTGCACCATCTGGCCCCCACAGGGGGCACCTGGGGTCCTCGGTGCCTATCAGCCAAGCGGCCCTTCCCCCACCTCCTCCCCACAGTGCTGGCGAGTCTAAGCAGTTTCTGCTGTGAGCCAGGCAGGGTAGTGACAGTGCTGCTGGGACCCAGGTGGCCGAGACCACAAAGGGACTCCACTCACAGAGCCGGGCCAACCTCTTGGAAATAACGCCTATAACCACTCACTTCTCTCAACCCGAGGCCAGTGATTGCTGTCCCCATTCAGTAAGCAGAGGGTCAGAGAGGTTAAGAAACTGGCTCTGGCCACACGGTGAGGTGGGCTCAGAGGGAACGAAGGTGGCCGGCTCCCCCGAGCTGGCCCCTAACTCCACCTGCTCTGCCTGGTAAGGGAGGGCAGCAGGTGGGCAGACATGGCTGGGTGCCATGGCGTAGCACCTGGGCTGGGACAGAGGGACAGGGTACACACTTCTTGAGGGACACGCAGTACACGGCCAGCTGCTCCACCGCTGCCTGGCCCACACCCATGTCTCGGATCATCTCCTCTACCTCAGGCCGCTGGCTCTTGAGTAGGAGCTCGATCCTGAAAAATACCGACCCACGGCATTGAAAATTTGGAGACAGCTCTGCCTCCCTTTGCGGCTGTTGCTATGGTGACAGCCGGGGCTGCTAGGATGCTTTGGCAGGCGGGTCTGCCCAAAGAAAGGCCCACAGCAGAGCTGAGCACAGCCTCGGGGATGCTGCTGGGGAGGAAGGGGTGCTGCCCGAGGTCCTCCAGGCCAGGGATCCCCAGAGAGAGGCTCTTAGAGCAGAAGGCCTGCAGGTCATCTGGCCACAGGCAACAGGACGGGAGAATGTGGCCAGGGCCCCAGGGGAAGTGGAGGAGCCCATAGAGGCCGAGCAGAGACCTGTGCCCACACCCAGCTGGCCCGAGCCTCCCCATAGCCTCTGGAGGTTAGAGCCACAGCAGTGACCCAACTCCTGGGCAGTCCTGTGAGCTGTGCCCCGGGGCCTGGGGCAGGCAGGGCCGGCCGCGCACCGCTCCATGGTCTGCATCTTGCTCCTGAGCCGGCGGGCCTCCTCCCGGGCTTGTTTGGTCTCATCCTGCTGCTGCTCCAAGAATTTCATCTGCTTCTGAGGAGCAAACACACCCCACATGCCTGTCACCTGGAGGATCCGGGGACCATGGCGAACGTCACCGAGGAAACTACCCCAGAACTTCCGGCTTTTGAAAATGCTGAAAACCACGTGTCCCCTAAACCCCTAGCCGGGAGGTAAGGTTGCTGGGCACACACGAGCTTGTGCTTTTCTGCTAAGAGGCCCTCGCCAGCAGCTTCCTTGCCTCCCCGCGCACTTCCTCCTGAGCTATGTCTCATAGGTACAGCCCAGCCAGCACCCACAGGCCTATTGTGGGCTGCCAAACTCCTGTGCTGCGCCTTATGGTGCGTGTTGTGCAGTCCAGGCCTCGCTGTCCACCATCTAGACCCATGGACAGCGGCCAGGATAGCAGCGCGGAGCCAGGGGCGGCTGGCCAGCTGCCCTCGGCCTGAGACCCTCCACCTCTGGGAATGCCATCAAACACCTGCTCTGCAGCCAGGAGCTGCTCTGCAGCCAGGAGCTGCTCTGCCACGTGACCCCGACCAGCCACCAGCAGGAACAGAGACAATGGCCACCCCGGGGCTCTGTCTGTTCACAAGGACGCCTCCCTCCCCCTCCAATGGCACCCCACAAGGACTGCTCCTCGCTGCAAGGCCGGAATGTCAGCTGTGGGCTCAGATCAATCGCCTTCTGCCCCTGGGAGAGCAAGAGGCTCGCCAACCGGCTGATACAAAACTCATCGGGTCGAGAGCGCCGGCTCTGCAGGCTCTGATCTGCCCGGGCAGCGCAGCACAGCGGCTTCAAAGGCCTCGCACCTCGCGGGTGCCGTTTGATCTGGCTCCGGGGGGCGGCCCGCCGAGGGCTAGAGCGCGTGGACGTGTCAGCGGCTCCGTCAGTGGAGTACACGCCGCTCTGGGAACATGGCCCCGCCTCACCAAGGTCCCGGCTCAGCAGCCCCTCCATGAAGTGCTGGGAAACCTCAGCTCTTCAGACTCCCACGCACAACACTCATAAGTGTGGCCAATATGGCCCTTTTCCTGCGGCTGGTGGTACCGTATGGAGGCCTGGGGAGAGGGGGTCGCCTCCATCTTACACCTGCACACACCCAGCTGCGGACCAAGGCAGAGCCGGAAGTTAAGCCTCAAGCGGTGAGCCTGGGCTGGGGCTCCATCCCTCCCCGCCCCCCGCAATGGTGCCCACGGGACCCAGGGCCCACCTTGAGGGTGGAGCACAGCATGTCGGCCTCGTCCAGGGCCCGCTGCAGAGACTCCACGGTGGCGTTGCGCTCCTCCAGCGTGTCCCGCAGGGTGTCGATGATGCCCTGGCTGTCCCGCTTCTCCCTCTCTGGAGCAGGGGAGGACAGCCACCTATCAGCGTGAGAACCTGGGCTGCTGGGAGCCAGCACCCCACCCCGGGGAGGAATAAGTCCCAGGCCAGAGGCTGGGTGGCCACGTTAGGGAAGCCGGCTGGAGTCCTCGAGCAGAGACGTCACCGCTCCCTCGCCCATGCGTCCAGTAACTTCATTGTCCCAGAAGCCAGGCAGGCTCCTGCCAAACTCCTGGCCGAAGCCTCTCCTACAGACGCTCTGGTGCATCAGGCGGCCCCTCCCGGCTCAGGCTACCTGGTCCAGGGGCAGTTTCAGGCCCTCCCTCTCCTCTCCTTTTCTGCCAGTCACAAGAGCTGGCCAGACTCAGGGACACACCAGCAGGGAGAACCCCTGGCCTCTCCCACCAGCACCCAAGTCAGAGGCTGCCATGGCCCCGTGCCGCTTGCTGACTCACCTTTCTGGGAAAGCTGGGCTCTGACATTATCCAGTTCATTCTGCAAGGCAACAGGCACAATAAGCAGCAGCCAGGCATCACAGCTGCCTCCCACCAGGCTGTGGGTCCCCGGGAGCCTGGCTCTAGCTCCATGCCTTTTTGAGCAGCAGCTAAGATGGGGGAAATACTCTCAGGTACAGGACCCCAGTGCAGGGAAAGGAGAAGAGGAGAGACGCAGGGTCTGTGTGGTCAGCCCTACAGCCCTGTGCTGGCCCTGACCCTCTCTGGGCGTCAGCTGCGCTCACTGGGAACAAAGTTGGCATCGCCAAGGACCTTGGCCACCACTCCTTCCCTCCACCCTGGGGTCCTGCCTGCTTCACAGCCGGCTCTGTGCACCACCATCTTCCAGCCCCAGGATCAATATGGTTGGTGAGCCAGGACAGCTGTGAGGCCCTGGATGGAACCCCACACGTGCGAGGTTCTAACGAGACTGTCCGAGCCTCTGGGAGCCTGTGTGTACATTCCAGAGGCCCTGCTGCAGACCCGCTGAGAGGCTGGGGCAGCACTGTGCCCAGCTCCCACTCAGGAGGCCAGAGCATTCAACACCCTTGTGGGCAAGAGAGGTGCCTACTCCATAAGCAGGAACACCAACAGGCTTGGCCAAGGGTCCATGGTGGTAGGTGGATGGAATCCCGGCAAATCCTCCTCCAGATCTACACAAGACTCAGACTCTCACCTGGGACTAATACTAAGGCCCAGCCCCAGTCGGTGGATAAGCCCCATGTGGGCTGGGCTGGGCTGGGCAGTGTAGGCTGAACACCTGGAGGCGCGAGTGGTGGGCTGAAAAGGATGTGCCTGGGCTGCCTGAGAAGAAAAGCCACCTCTAGTCCCCTGGCTCCTGCCACACCCGAGCAGGATGCCTTCCAAGCCCTTGTTCCCAACTACTCAAGATGCTGCCTCCTGTCTCCTAGTTCTGGCTTTGAAAGCCGGAGAGACATGAAGCTGCCTTTGTTGCATGCATCACGGGGAGAACACAGCTTAAAACTGGGAGCAGTTACCATGACGATGAGCATGCTGGCTTTCAGCACAAAAGCTCCCCGTTCTTGAATCAGTGAGGTTCCAAGGACACCATGGTACCCTGGAGCCAAGGCCAAATGAGCCCTGATCTGACAGATGCCAGAAAATTAACCCTCAGAGTCCCCGATCATGGCAAACTCTAATGCCACTTCCTCAAGAGGCTTCTTATGCACAAACAAAGCTGAATCTTAGACCTGGAGGAAAAGCAGTAGGAGTGCAGGAGGGAACCCGCCCTCCCTCGTCTGCAGTGTGGGTTTCTGCCTTGGCTGCAAATCCGGATTCCAGGGCTCTGCCCTCTATTCCTGCCTGGGGAAGACACGGGCACTGGAATACGCTGAGCCCCCGGCAGGTTCGGGCACAGCCAGGTTTGTGAGCACACATCTCCCTGGCTGCGGGCTAGGGGTTTCCTCTTCTGCCCCTGGCTGTCCACGCAGCAAAGTGGGCTGGGAGGATGGTTGTAGGCCCTTTGCAAGAAGGGCCCACACATCTCCCTGGCTGCGGGCTAGGGGTTTCCTCTTCTGCCCCTGGCTGTCCACGCAGCAAAGTGGGCTGGGAGGATGGTTGTAGGCCCTTTGCAAGGCGAGGGGACCTTGGGAGGGCACCCCGACACTGGGTCGCAATTGCTCTAAAACCCCAAAGGGAGAGCTCAACAGTGTGTTTCTCCAACGACTCATCTTCACCTGTCCTCTGTCTCCCCTCCACGCGCTAGGTACTCGCCCTGGTGGGAGCAGAAAGAACTCCCAGAGAGCGTGGAGCTCAGTAGGAAGAGAAGTTCCGGTACCTTTAAGAATTCTGCATCTAAGACCCCCTCTTCCTCCTGGGCCAGGTCAAAGAAGAGCTTATTGATGATGGATCTTCGGCCGACCTGGAGGGGCGAGTAAGGGAGAATGTGAGCGCACCGCGGGGTCGGGGCCAGGCCTGCTCTGGGGCCCCACATTTCACACCGCATCCCTGGGAGTCAGGAGACTCTCGCCCTGCAGCGCCCCGAGCTGGCGCCACGGGCCTGGTGGTTCCTGAGGTCATGTCTCTGGAACCCATATGGTAACTACTCAAAAGACACCCCAACTCTAGGTACTGGGCATTGAGAAACTCAGGAAAGGCAGAGAAGGGGCCCAAATCTACCAGGTGAAGACTGACCCAGGCAGGGAGTGCATCTGCCAGCTACCCGTGGGCATACGCAGGCCTCCCGAGCCACAAATCATGAGGGTCCAAAAGGACCAACGATACCAGCCTCAGAGACCGCCCCTCGTTCCTGCTTCCTGGCCGGGAGAAGAGGCCTTAAGCTGAGGGATTCTCCCTCCCCCGTCACCTGGACTCGGCACTGTGGGCAGGTGCGACTTGGTGCTGTATCGAACCACTGGATTAGGCTGGAATGAGAAGCAGAAAAACAGACTGGCGAGCCATGGCTGGCTGGAGACATACAGGCCAGGTTGCCACCCTGTCCACAAAAGGGTCTGTCCTGCTCCTCCTGGACCCGGTAGAGAATTGTCCTGGCCAGGTGGCTCAGGTGGTGGGAGCATACAACAAAAAAGGCTGCGGGTTCAATTCCCAGGCAGGGTGTGTATGGGAGGCAACTGATCACTTTAATTTCCCAAAGCTAATTAAAGAAATAATTCCACAGCCCTGACTGGTTTGGCTCAGTGGATAGAGCGTCAGCCTGCGGACAGAAGGGTCCCAGGTTCGATTCTGGTCAAGGGCATGTACCTTGGTTGCCGACACATCCCCAGTGGGGGGCGTGCAAGAGGCAGCTGGTGGATGTTTCTCTCTCATCAATGTTTGTAGCTCTCTATCCCTCTCCCTTCCTCTCTGTGAAAAATCAATAAAATATTAAAAAAAAAAAAAAAGCAAAACCAAACCAGAAAATAACCAGTGTTGGCAAGGACATGGAGAAATCGGAACCCTTGTGCAGTCACTGTGGAAAACCGTAAGGCAATTTCTCAAAAAATTAAATATAGAATTACCATAAAACCCAGCAATTCCACCTCTGGGCAGACCAAAAAGAAATGAAAGCAGGGACTCGAGCAGACACTTGTTTACCAACATTTATAGTAGCACAGCTCATAGCAGCCAAAACATAGAAACAAACCAAGGTCCATTAACAGATGAAGGATTAACAAAATGTGGTATTTCCATACAACTGAATATTATCTATATATATAAAAGCCCAGCAACTGGAAAGGCAGAATGACCAGATTGACCAGTGGCTATGATGCGCACTGCAGCAGCCAACCAGCCTGATCCGGGCCCTGATTGGCCCCCCACACCCTGATCGGGGGGCGGTGCTGACTGGCCAACTGCCTGCAGCCCCTTCCCCCTGGACTCCCCCCTCCTGGCCCGGCCCAATGGGGCACCACTGGGGCAGGCCAGCCGGACCCCACTTGTGCACAAATTCATGCACTAGGCCTCTAGTTCAGTCATAAAAAGGAGTGAAATTCTGATACATGCTATAATATGGATGAACCTTGAAAACATGATGCTTAGTGCAATAATCCAGACTCAAAAGAACAAACATTGTATGATTCTACTTATATGAGGCACCTAGACTAGGGAAACTCCAGGAGACAGAGGTAAAATGGAGCTTTCCAGGGGGGTGGGGAGGGGGATGGAGTTATTGTTTAATGGGTGGTGGGTTGTTGTTTTTAGCCTGGAATGATGGCAAAGCTCTAGAAATAGGCAGTGGCGATGGTTACACCGAATTATTAATGTACTTCATGCCACTGACTTGTACACTTAAAAATGGTTAAAACGAACGGCATCTTTCAGCTCACCAAGTGAACACCATGGGCAAGGCTCCCCCTCCCAAGCTGGAAAAACGATGGACAAAAGGTATTGAAATTAGGTGGTGGCAGACACGCCCAAGGAATCCTGCCAGAATCCGATCCCTTTAGGAACCTGGTGGCAGATCATGTATGGATAGATAATGGCAACTAGCAGGTGACAGAACAAGATTAAAATGGAGGAAATACTACCCTCTCAGAAGCCTTAGAAAGAGCAGAAACCATGGCTGTGTTCACCAGAGAAATCAATTGCTTCCTCATGTCCCCTCTGCAAAGGATCTAGTTTAAAATCGGGTCATGTACTTTTCCATCCTGAATTTGTTGTTGTTGTAAAATAAACTGTGTAACATTCCAAAAATGGCTAAATGGTAAATTTTATGTTATATACTTTTATTACAATGAAAAGGTATGTAGTAATAAAAATAAAAAAAAGGAAAGAAATGGTTGTGCTGGTGAATTCTGCTCTGTGTATTTCACCACAAGAAATAAGGCCACAGGGGCCCTGCACCAGCCTGCCCACAGCTGCCGGGCATCGGGCATCGCTCCCACCAGCTGTGCTCAGTGAGGGTCCCACGGGCACAGGGCGGTCCCGCGGGCGCAGGGCGAGCAGTGCCACCGCTTATCGGGCCGCACCTCCTCGCCCTGCGACGTTAACTGGGTCCTGCCGGTCGGTGAACACACCGGGTGTCTGACCAGAGAGCGGCCTCTGCACACACTCCACCCGCCAAGCAAACCACACAGACCGGCGGCCAGGGGCCCACCAGGCGTCCGTCCCCAGGAGGCCGAAGGGCTCGCCAACGTGGCGAACGGTCACCTCCCCCCGGGCTGAGGGTTTTGAAGTCGCCTCGCTTCGCCGCCAAGCCCGTCGTGCAAGCCCGTGCTCTGTCTTCCCTGAACGGACTCTGTGCCCCCGCGTCCAGCTCGGCTATCACTTCCTTCCTGACCCGCCTCCGCCCAGGTCGGGACCTCCCGTGGGGCGCCCGTCCGGGCGGCGGGGGCCCGACAACCACTCTCCTGTCGGGAGGACGGCAGAAAGCGTCCAGCCCCACAGCTGTCACTCACCACTGCAGGTGGAAGGTGTGGCCGCAGTGGATGGCGGCCACGTCGCGCGAGTGGTCGAAGAAGTCGGAGCAGATGGTGCAGAGCGCGCGGATGGGCATGGTCACCGGACTCCAGGGCCCGGGTCGCCAAGGAAACCGTGGCAGACCTCGGCCGCGCCTCCGCGTCTCAGCTCCCTTCAAATTTGGCTCCTTGGCGCGACTTCCGGGGTAGGACCGGAAGTAGCTACGCGAAACGTGGAGGCCGAGCCTAAAGGCTGAGTCCGGATTGGACGAACCCTGGGGGGGCGGGGTTTAGCAACCCTGCGGGCGAATAGAATCCCGGGGCGGAGCGCGGGCCGGAACCTGCCCGCGGGAGCGCGGCGGCGGCTCTCGGAAAGGTAATTGTACCGCAGAGCTCAGCGCGGGAGCGGGAGCAGGACCGGGAGCAGCTTTCCGGCAAATCAGAGCTGCTGCGCGGGGCGCGGGCTCCCCGGCCTGGTCTGTCATGGCAGCCTCCCCTGAACCTCGGGGGAGTCAGGACCGCGGCCCCGGGGGATGGGACGACAGTCCCCGTGGAGAGCGGGCCCGCCGCCCTCCGGGCAGTGATGGCCCGCGCGCTGGAAGCCCACAGTTCCCACAGACCCAAAGGACGCCCCGCCCTCCCGGCCTTTGGCCCTAGAGTCGTCCTAGAAAGATGGACACAGGCCCTCACCCCGCATGACGGACGGCCCCCAGGTTTGCAGGCCCAGGGCCAGCATCCTGACGGCTGCTCCTCGCGCCCGGAGGATCGGTTATGCCCCTGACCTGTCGGTAGTCGCGTTGGAATTTTGGAGGCCCGGATGCTCCATGGACCAGTGACTCACACACCCCATTTTCTTCCTCCCACATCACATCAGTTACCTTTGGGTCTTCCCTGCGGGTCAGCGGCCTCCCCGGTGAGCCCCCCTGGACGGCAGGGGATGGAACAGGTCTTCCCAGGAGTTGTCACTCAACTGATTTCAGCAGCGTTACCCCGCCCCGCCCTGCCCCATGCGGAGCCGCAGGATGCACAGCTGGCTCATCCGCCGGAAAGGAGACTCGGAACCTTCTGGGCCCAATGGGAAGCTCGGGTGTTGCTCTCAGGAAAAAGGACCTGCACGAAGGCAGCTAGAACCCTTGTGCGCTGCCCACCCTGGGACCTCTCCCCAGCCCAGGGAAGCCCACCTTGGCTACAGGCAGGGTCTCTGTCCATGGTGGTCGGCTTTTGGTGGGTTCCAGTTCTATGCCTAAGTTAAAACAAGGACTCCTTTGTGGGGGTATTTGTGGTTGTGTTAATCCTCACCTGAGGATATTTTTCCCATTGGTTTTTAGAGAGAGTGGAAGAGAGGGGGAAAAACAGAGAGAAACATCCATGTGGGAGAAACATTTCGATTGGTTACCTCCTGCATGCGCCCTGACCAGGGCCCAGGCTGGGGAGGTGCCTGCAACCAAGGTACATGCCCTTGACCCGAATCAAACCCAGGACCCTTCGGTCCACAGGCTGACGCTCCATGCACTGAGCCACACCAACTAGGGCAAACCAGGGACTCCCTGTTACATAGGAGGTGTCATGACAGCAGCCCAGAGGGTATTCCTTGGCACAATTCCAACCCAAGACCCACCATCCACGTGGGTTACAGTCCAAAGGAACCCGTCACCGCCATCAAGGGACACACCGGTGAGGGTGATGCACTCTCGGCCAAGCAAGCCCCGTGGCCCCCAGCACAGGCTGCTACCTGTGCACCTGCTTCCAGCCTCCCCCCTCCCCCCTGCCTGCCAGGGGGGCCCCTCCCCAGTAAGACAGAGGAAGCAGAGGTGAGAGGGTGGCCAGAGGCGTTGGCAGGGTGACATTTATTTGCCAGGTTCAGCGGGCACAGTTCGCCCACTGATCTTCATACACCAGAGCAGACCCACAGGCATGCAGGGAGAAGGGCAGGGCCGCCACCAGAGTGCCGAGCGGGCCGGGACCAGTGCGGCTGCCTGCCCAGGCCGTGGTGGGGTCTGACAAGTGCACCTACCAGGAGCCTCCATCAGGAAACTGGGGAGCCTCGTCCCACCTCCTCATCCCGGCAAAGGAACTCGGCACGACTCAGAGGCACCTGGGCCTCTCTCAGCCCCCATAGGAGGGGGAGCGGTCAGACATCACGGGGACTCCTCTCTTTTTCGTGGTTGAAGTGGGACACTGCCATGCAGCAGGCCCCCGGGATGGAGAGGACCGACAACTGATCCAGAGGGTGGCCGTCTGGGAAGAGCTAGGGATATCAGCCCTTCCCGTCTGGCTCACGGCAAGGACCCAGCTAGGCTGGTGCACGAGTGCTGGGCCTGCGCTCTGTCCTCCCGGTTCTCATTGCCACATCCTCGCTGCTCCTTCCCCACTCAGGCTCCTGGACTCGGCACACGGCAACCCACTGCAGGACCCAGGGGGCAGGGAGGGTCTCGGGAGGGGCTTCCCAGGGACAAAGATGGAAGCTTCTACCCTCCTCACTCCTTTTCACTTCTGAGGACCCCACAGCTACCGAGCAGTGCCCCCAGCCACACACCCAGTCTTGTCCTAAAGCATACTGCTCTAGATTTCCGCATTCCCTGGACCGGCCTGTGTCCACTCCTAGAGTCGCCCAGTACCACAGGCACATACCTCCGTGTGTAGAAGCCTAAGACCACTGACAGGGCCTCGCTGGAGGACCAGCTCTCAGGGCAAGGCCACCCAAGTTTAGGGCCTGGGAGGGAATGGGACTGCAGGGCCTGCCTGGGGGGATGGGGGGTTGAGGCAGAAGGGAAGAGGCGCAGGGACCTCCTGAGTATCCCTAGAGCAGCATCCCACAGGAACAAAACTGGTGAAGCTAGCGAAAGACAAAAGCCACAGGAATCCATGCAGGGGCTGGGGCCGGTCCTGCCTCTGGCTTGCTCCCCACTCACACATACACACGGGAGACGAGACTGCTCCCCGTGGCCCCCAGACGAGCCCCACAGTGAGAGGCAGGGGCTGGGGAGGGGTGCGAGGGCATCATGCCAGTGACTCTATGTACAGTGAAAAGCCCCTCATCCACTCTCCCACCCTCCTGTCCGTCCCTGCCCCCCACTAGCCTGCCCACTCAGCTGGTCTCCCTCCGGGACTCAGCAGAGCCAGCAGCCTCTTCCCCTTCGCTAGGGGGCGGAGCCTGGCCTGCTGCGCCCCCTGAGGCTGTGCTGTCCGGCTGGGCCGAAGCTGGCTCAGGGGTGGCACTGCTTTGGCTGGTGGGCACAGTGCTCTCCTCCGTGGCTGGCGTGGCTCTCCCATCCGTGGCTGGCGTGGCTCTCCCATCCGTGGCTGGCGTGGCACTCCTGTCAGTGGCTGGGGTGACGCTCCCATCGGTGGCTGGGGTGACACTCCCATCGGTGGCTGGGGTGATGCTCCCATCGGTGGCTGGGGTGATACTCCCATCGGTGGCTGGGGTGGCACTGCGGTCTGCAGGGACTGCACTATCACTCTTTGCAGCGTCACCTGCTGTGGCTGAGGTGGCACTGCCCCCAAGGGCCGGGGCAACCCCACCTGCAGCCCCAGGCGCGGCAGTGTCTGTGGCTGGAGCCGACTGGGTGGCTGCGGCGCTGGACTGCTCTGGCGCCCGCAGCCGCTTCATGAGCGTGGTCACTCGGACAGCTTTCTGCAAGGAGGAGAGAGAGAGGCTCAGGGCGGCTTACGGAAGCTGCGTCCACTCCCTGGCGAAGGCCAAGCCCAGGCCACCCCCAGGGTACCCGGCTGCCTCTGGTCACCCCAGGGCTAGGCACCCAGCCACTTGGAGTCAGTCCACGGAGAAGCCACCCAGGCCTTACCTTCCACTTGGCCCTGGCAAAGTTCTTCTCAATCTGGGCACAGACACCATCCTTGATGTTCTTATCGGAAGCGGCATTGCCAGAAATCCTGGAAAGGGCGCGAATGCATCTGAGCTGTGGCCTTCACACTGCCCAGCCTTGTAAGACCCAGGGGTCACCAGGCGGGCCTTCTGGCTGCCCCCAACCCCCACTCAGGGTCTCAGGGATGGGGGTTGCTAGGTGTGAGGAGGACAGAAGCCCCGGCCCCTTCCATCCTCCCTGGACCCCGCTCACCACTCGTGGGAGATGGCCTCTTCCGCGGTGATGCGCTGGTCCTGCTCCACCTCCATCAGCCTGGTGACCAGGTCTTTGGCTGGGGACAAAGCAGGGAGAAGCTAGGCATGGCGCCCCGTCTCTAACTCGAGGGGCCGGGGCAGGAGCAGAGCCCAGAGAGGAGGCCGAGAGCAGGTCCCCCGCACCAGGCCTTCCTTCTGCTCAGATGGTGGGCGCCTCCTCACCCGCCTGCGAGATGTCGTCCCAGTACGGAGAGTCAAACTCATAGTCGCCAGCCAGGATCTTGCGGAAGAGATTCTTGTCGTGGTTCTCGTAGTCGTCCTCCTCCACCTCCTCGTAGAAAGGCGGGTTCCCTGAAAGCCTGCGGGGGCCAGAGGCCCAGATCAGCCAGGAAGGCCCTGGCACAGGCCCCACCCCCTGGCTGTACGCCCCTCTGTTGGCCCGTCCACTCACAGGATGTACATGATGACGCCAATGGCCCAGCAGTCCACGGGGCGTCCATACCGCTGCCGGCCTACCACCTCCGGGGCTGCCAACACAGTTCCAACCGGCCAGTCAGGATCAGGCCTGCCAGGCCCGGTACCGTTCACACCCCTTCCTGGGGACCTCCTTCCTCCCGACCCAGAGCCACTCCCACCCGCCCCTGCCCCTGCCCTGCCCCCTCTGCTTGCCCAGGTACTCGGGGGTCCCGCAGGGCTCCTTGATGAGGCCGTTCTCCAGCTTAGCCAGGTGGAAGTCGCTGATGACAATCTTGGAGTTCTTCAGCCTGTTGTAATACACCAGGTTCTCCAGCTGCTCCGGCAGGAATAGCATGGGGGTGGCAGAGAAAGACTCGTGAGGAGCGGGCCTCAGAGGCTGGCCCGGCGTCCCAGGCCAGCTGCCAACCGGCCCTTCGACCAGGCTCCTGCCTCACCTTGAGGTTCCTGTGCACGATCTTGAGCGAGTGCAGGTAGGCCACGGCCTCCAGGACCTGCCGCACCACGTTGCTCGTGTCTCGTTCCGAGTAGTAGCCCTGGTCCAGGATCCAGTCAAACACCTCCCTCCCCGTGGCCCTGAGGGACACCAGCCCCTGAGCCCGGCGTGGGCAGGACCGGGGGTGGGGCAGGAGCACTTGGGCAGGCTATCTACACCGGGTAGCTGGCTGGGCAAGGCACAGAGACCGGGACCGAGGGTCCGAGAAGGGGCGCTCCCTGGCGGCGGAGCGTGGGAGAACCCTGGGACCCCAGGCCCACACTCACAGCTCCAGGAAGATGAAGTACTCCTTGCGGGTCACAAACACATCCACCAGCTGCAAGATGTTGGGGTGTTTCACCCTGGCAGCGAGAGAACCAATCGTCAGGGCTGAGTGAGCCCCTAAGAGAGGCTCTGGGTGCCACTGTGGCCGCAGCAGACTAACTGGCCAGAGGCCGCACTGCTTGAGGCCCTTGCCCGCCAGCCCCTGCCCTGCTGGCTCCCACCCCAGGCCTCACTCACATCTTGAGGATGCCGATCTCGTTCTTGGCCGCCTTCCGCACCTTGCGGCCGTCCCGCTTCTGGAACTTCTTGCAGGTGTGCAGCTTGCCCGTGGTCTTGTCCTTGGCCCGGAAGATCTCGCAGAACTCCTCCCTGCAGCAGGGGCCACCCCACTCAGCCCCGGCCTCGGCCTCGCTGCAGGCTGCACCCCACTCCCCTCCCCCCGACCCTTGCCCGCCAGCACGGCACTCACGTTTTGATGACCTGTCCCAGATCATATCTGTCCGTCACCTCTGACGGCTGGTTATAGTTCTTCTTGTCGCCCAGAGTCACACACCCAAACGGCATTGCCAGGCTCTGAGCTGCGGGCAGGATGAGGTCTGTCTCAGCTGTGCCGCTCGCTCCCTACATCTCCCCGCAGCACCCAGGTCGCCGCTGGGAGACCCCAGCTGGCTCAGGCCACGCCAGAGGCAGAGGCCAAGGCAGGACGGGCTGGAGGGTCGTCAGACTCAGCTCCTAGCCTGCCTGTCTGCCCAGCCCTCCGGCCACTCAGCTTGGCTACCTGAACAGCAATCGCCCCGCTCATGAAAAGCGCACCAAACGGACATATCAGGGAGTCACTGTGTAATGTACACACTGAAAAGCTGGGTCAAATGATTTCTTTAGCCCTGGCCCGTGTTTCTCAGTGGGTAGAGCGCCCGCCTGCAGACTGAAGGGTCCCAGGTTCGCTTCTGGTCAAGGGCATGTACCTTGGTTGCAGGGCCCAGGCCCTGGTCGGGGTTTGTGCAGGAGGCAACCAATCGATGTGTCTCTCTCACATCGAAGTTCTGTCTCTCCCTCGCCCTTTCACTCTCTAAAAATCAATGGAAAAATACCCTTGGCTGAGGATTAACAACAACAACAAAAAGTGGTTTCTTTACATTTCAGCTGTTTTACAGATGACAAGGGCTGGCACTACCCACTCATCAGATAGTCATCTCTGAAAGTCTGAAGATGCCAAGGGTTGGCAGAGATGAGGAGGACATGGGCACTGCTGGTGGAGGGCAAGTCTCCCCTTTGGGAATCAGCTGCTAAAACGATAGAGGTCAGATATATCCTATGAACCTGCAATAGCACCGCTGAAACACACGCACTTGTGCATCAGGGACACTCATATACGGATGCTCACAGTCGCAATATTCATAACTGGCCAAAAGAGAGACAACCGAATACCCATCAACACTGCTATGTTGTGTATTTATTGTGACATAATCACACAATGTAATGTTACACAACAATGGAAACGACAGAGGTATAGCTATACCCAACCACAAGGTGAAAGTCACAAACACATTGTTGAGTGAAAAAGACACAAGCGAATAGAAATACATGACACCATGTATACAGTGTGTGTGACTATATAATCTATAGTCAATGTTACCAATTACAGAATCAATATAACATTCAGAACGCAGGACTAACTTGTGCTGTTGAAGGATGTAAACACACTGGCAGAACTACAGTGAAAAGCTAGGAAATGAACCCCTTGCATCCTTCCAAGAGGAAGAAGGGGTTGTGATTGCACCAGGACACCTGGGGGTATGTTGTTGGGCCTATTTCTGAACCTAAGTGGTGGTTTCACAGCTTTATAATGATTTATAAAAATGTACATACACGTTTGACACATTCCTAAATTTCTGTTATATTTCAAATTAAAACTGTTAATAAAAATTATGGCCAGCCCTAACCGGTTTGGCTCAGTGGATAGAGCATCAGCCTGCGGACTGAAGTGTCCCAGGTTCGATTCCAGTCAAGGACATGCCCGGGTTGCAGGCTCGATCCCCAGTGAGGGATGTGCAGGAGGCAGCCAGTCAATAATTCTCTCTCATCATTGATGTTTCTATCTCTCTCTCCCTCTTCCTTCCTCTCTAAAATCAATAAAAATATATTTTAAAATAAAAAATTTTTAAAAATGATGGCCAGCTGGCCCTGGCTGAGTTGCTCAGTTGGTCATAGCATCATCCTGATACTCCAAGGTTGCCTGTTCGATCCCCCAGCCAGGACACATACAAGAATCAGCCAATGAATGCATAAATAAGGAACAAGAAATCCATGTTCCTCTCCTTTCTTCTCTTTCTAAAATCAATCTTTTAGAAAAATATGGCCATCCAAAGTAATGAATACCTGGTGGCTATTAAAAAGAATAAAGTATTAATCCCCAGTGCGGGGCATGGAGGAAGCAGACAACCCATGATTCTCTCTCATCATTGATGCTTCTATCTCTCTCTCCCTCGCCCTTCCCCTCTGAAATCAATAAAAATATATTTAAAAATAAATAAAAAGAACAAAGAAGATTGAAATGTACGCTGTGGACAGTCTGAGCTATGTCAGGAAGTGAGAAAGCAACGAACAGAGTGGTGGGCAAAGGGTGCTGCTATTTGGGTAAATTTTTTTAAGGTTTTTTAAAAATATCACTTCTGTAATTTTTTTTAAAGTATGTTTTTATTGATTTTTGTAGAGAAAGAGGAAGGGAAGAGAGAAACATCAGTGTGAGAGAAACATTGATTGGTCGCCTCCCACACACACACGACCGGGGATCAAATCCAAGACGTGGGTAAGTGCCCTGACTGGGAACTGAAACCAGCGACCTTGCATGGGATGACACGCAACCAACTGAGCCACACCGGCCAGGGCTACGTTTTTAAAAGTTTATACGCTAGTTTATGATCTGTTCCGGAAGGACAACTGGGAAAGTGTGGGTTCTCTTTGGGGCAAAGAACTGGTGTCAGAGGGGCAGGCTTATACTTTTCGTTTAGGAACTTTCTGTTAGGGTTTTTACTCTTGTGGAGAGCGGCTACAGTGTTTGGACAGGTTCAAGCCTCGGACTAATGAGAGGACACAGTCCTCTCATGGCCACGTGCAAGTCCCAGCTTGGAGGGCAGAGCCCTCCCAGCACAATCATAGCCAGCAGCTTTGGTTGTGAGCTTGAACCTGTGGTCCGAACACGTGGCCCCACGTGGCTGAGTGATGTGGGCTTGATAGAGTTCAGGTGCATGTAGTTGAGTAGGATCGAAACCCAGGAGAACATTGTAAACATCTTGGCCGTGCCCTCACTTTGCCTCGTGGAATCTGCTATAAAATAAAGACTCGGTTTGTAGTCCGTGGCGCTGTCTTTCCATCAGAGAGGGCAGCATTCCACCCAGACCCAGCTTTCTTCTCTTGCCTGTCTTTTCTCCATCCTTCACTGCCCCTACTCAGGCTCCCCAAACAAGGCTGAGCTGGTGCGGCACATATGGCGCCCAATGTGGGGCAGAGTGTGCCATGGCCGTGCCGGCCCACCACGTACTGATTGCTTTTAGTGCTGTAATCACTGCTGCATTCGGGTTCAGTGCTCAGAGGAGTCCCCGGGAGGAGAACCCCCATCCGGGTAGAGGAGCAAGGAGAGGCTTTGAGGGAGAAGCAGCTCAGGGATGGGACTGAGAGGGGAGGGTTTGCCAGGAGCCACGCCGGGGAAAAGGTCTGGAAAAGCGAGACGAGCCTGCCCCGGGGCTCACGGCAGGTCCCGGGAGAGGCCCCTGGCCAGCGTTGGGATTCCAGGCACAAGGGTGACCTCATGCAGCTGAACGCGGTGGGCTCAAGGCATTCCAGCACCTGGGCCTGGCACCTGAGGTGCCGGGGGGACTGGCTCCATCACCCAAAGGAAAGGCTATACCCAGAGTCAGCCTCCAGAACCCCCGGTCCTGGACACGGGCTGCACCGAGCTCTGCACCGAGGCTGCATCCAACCTGCTCAGCTCTGCCGGCTGCACCCCGTCCCTCCACTTACTGCCCGCAGGGCCGGGCCTGGGCCTTGCCCGCCCAGAGGCTCCCCTGCTGGAGTCACTCACAGCCACGGGGCAGTGCAGAGGGAGGAAGCCACCTCCAGAGGAAGGAGCGTGGTCAGAGGGGCTCAAGGCCAGGACCCGCACAGCCCACGCCAGCCCTGGCTGCTTGCTTCCTCGCAGGCAGGGGCCACCCGCTTCCCAGGGGTCCCAGTCCCGGCAGGTCTCCCTCAAATCTGCCCTCAGCATCAGGGAACGAATGCCAGCAGCCCCTGGTCTGGGCTGCTCGGGCTCAGGGATGGCCGTCGCTTTCACCAGCGTGAGTCAGGCCGGGCTTAAGCCTCTTGGAGGCTCTGCAGGGGGGAGCACGGGCTTTGAAGAGCATCCCTGACTGCGTCCTCGCCGCCACGGTCAGCGTGTGGCTGGAATCCCACTCCCATAGCTGGCGGCAGAGGCCCAGCCACCCACCCTTCCGGCGCCCATCTCTGTGCCCTAACAAGGGGCGGGGGGCGGGGGGGTCCCCCTGGTGTGCGGTGCCCGCCTTCCCGCTGGAGTCGAGGCGCGTGCTTGGTGCCACAGGGAGGCACTCGGCTCTGTGGCTCTGCCTACACGGCTCCCTCCGGCAGGAGTGCCCTCCCCCCAGGCTCCCATCGGTCTCCTATTGTCACGCCAGAGTTATTTATAACATGCAACCAGCAACTACCAAAACAGCCACCAACAGGTGACCGACCGGCCAGCGGGCAGCATCCCCTCCGGGCAGGGAGTGTGGGCGCTGCCCGCCTGGCCTCCGTGCCCAGCAGCCTCCACGGCCCCAGGTGCCGGCCCCAGGGCTGCCTCCGTCCTTTCATCCTGATCTCTGACCAGATGGCTTGTGCACAGACCATCTAGAAGCATCCCGATGCTCAGAGTCAAAATGGCCCTTCCCTGAAATGCTGTCCACAGCCTCCCGCTCCGCTCCGCACACCCCACCCCACCCCACGGCTCCTGCTCTGACGCACGGCGTGGGAGGCTTCGTATGTGCCTGTCCCTGATCTCGGCCCAGCTTTTGGCCGTGCACATGCACTTGTGCCCACAGGGACCCAGGACTGTGCTCACCGTCCTAAAGCCTCGTGGGCAGGGCAGGGGCCGATCTGCCCGCCCGCCCCCAGGGCTGCCTGGTCTCAGCCAGGTGCTGCTTCTCACCAGCCTGACTGCGCTCACTCGCTTCCACCCCCAGCCTGGGCCCAGGGCGGGGAGAGAAGAAAGGGGGCCCCCCGTGGATGAGTGCCTTGGTCCCCTCCACCCCCACCGCTCTGCCATCTGCCACCCACTGCTGCCACCTGGGAGGCTGCTGGCACTCCCAGCCCCTAGCACTTGCCTGCGACAATGGGGGAGAGAGGGCTGGCCCCAGAGCTGGAACAGCAAGGAGCAGCTTCCAGAACCGGAAACTGCAAAAAGGGGTTTGCATTTCTCACCCCATGGCCCAGACTCAACACCCAGCGGGCGGGAGCTCTCCTGCCAGCGACCCAGAACCTGGGCTCTGCCCCAGGTCCACCCTGGGGCCCGGAAGGCGCAGGAGCCTCAGAGCAGTGGTTCCCTAGAGACGTGGCCCTCGCCTCTCTCTGCAGAGAAAGGAATGGTGTGCTCAGGGCTGCCCCAGGCACTGCTGCCACCTTCCTCCAGCTGCCCCCAGAGCCCAAGGCCACGCTCTGCTCAGCCTGACCGCCCCCCCCCCCCAAGGAATGGAGCCTGAGGCCCCGGTGGAAGCCTCTGACTGCAGGTGCCTGCTAATAAAGGTCCCCCTGGGGCCCTACCGCAGCCTTAGGCGAGTCTGACCCATGTGAAGTCCCACAAGGGAGTCCTGTCCCCTCCTTTTCGCTAGGGTCAGGCCCCACCTTTCTCAGCCACAAATGGGAGTTTCCTGCCACGGCTCCCCTGTCATCCAGGGTTCCACGCTTCCAGCGACCCCGGGGGGCTGGGGGGGGCCCTCGGCTGCCTTCCGACAACTGCAGGCAACACCTCCCGATTTAGTGGCATCTGTGAACCCAGCTGCCCGCACCCCCCACTCCCCGGCGCTCCTCTGCCAGCACGGCTCGGTTTCCTGATGCCATGGACTTGTCCAGACCCAAGCC
>NW_006295816.1:1877730-1879258 GCF_000327345.1 Myotis davidii
CCCCGCAAGACCTCCCCAGCAGGACCAGGAGATGTAGAGACCTTGCGCTCAGGGTCTGGCATCAGGAGGCAGAGTGAGGCTTCCCAGGCCATCATCCAGCTGCTGTGGGGGGGGACCTGGCATGCCCCGGATAACCCACTGTCCATGGTTCCAGCCCAGTGTCACCTCTAGAAAGTTCAGTCCTCGACATGCAGCAGAGCCAAAGGGTCCCAGTCTTTGAACCCCTGAAAGAAAACCCACTGGGGGCCCTGCCTTCCTGCGGGTGGAGGAGGGGGAATGCAGGGAAGTCTCAGGAGCAAGGGGTTGCTATGGTGATGGAAGTTTTAAAACAAGGGGAGGGGGAAGGGAGAGGTGGTGGCCAAACCCCTTCATGTATTCCCTGGGGCTTTGGCCGGGTTCCCTCCCCAGGGGTTCCGTGACCCTGGTCCCTAGCGGATGGGGAGGTGGGGGGACTAAGAGGATGGGGGGGCAGGAACACAGAGACAAAGGCACAGCCTGGGAAGGAAGGGAGTGAAGGGAGGCAGCCACAAGGATACAGGAGGGGCAGTGGGCAGGGGGTTCTGAGGGCCTGCGGGTGCCCAGAGAGCCCTGAGGAATCGCCAGGTGCCTGGACCTTTGAGACTGAACCCTCCTGGGTCCCGGGGCATTCACCTAATTAGAGGGGGAGGCCCAGCCTCACCCTGGGAAGAGGCCTGCTGCTGCAGTGCCCCCCCACCCCGTCAAAGCCCCTCCCTGGCATCACCCCGGCTTAGGAAGGCGGGTCCCACGCGTGGAAGGCGCAGGTGTGGGGGATGGAAACAAACCTTGGAGGCCTGGCTGCTCCCTTCACAGCCCCTCCTCTCAGCTGCCCAGCGCTGCCCCTCCCCCTTCTGCTATCCTCTCCAGGCCGTGGGCCCCTGCCACCGCGGCCCCCTCCCACCGGGGCGTCCTGTCTGGACAGACCCCTAAGCAACCTAGAAACAGGATAACAACTGCACGCCCCCCTTGCCTCAGTTTCCCTGGATGGAGATGACTCTGGTCTCCTCCAGGGCAGGGACTGATGGGCTGCCGGTGAGCGGTGGCCAGGGCACGGGCTGGAGAGGAGGCCCGCAGCCGCATGGGGACGCAGACCACGGCCCCTGGGCGTCCGCACCAAACGGGGCAGAGGAGAGGAGAGCCTGGCACTGAGGGAAGTGGAGGAAGCCAAGGCTGGGCAGGTGGCTAAAGCTGACAGGAATCAACTGGGGGGGGCGGGCACCTGGTCCCCTGGGGGCCCTTGGGGGGCTCAAAGCCTGGGCCTGGGAGGAGGGTGGCCAGAAGGGGCTGAGCTTTCGGTGAGGGACGAGGGCCTGCTCCCTCAGAGAGAATCTGGGGGAGCAGGCTCTGCCCAGGAGGTGCGGACAAAGCGTTTGCAGAGCTGTGGGGGCTGGGGGCGCCCCGTCTCCGCCACAAGCACGGGCTGGGAAGGCAGAACCTCCCTGCTCACGGTCCACGGCCCCCTGAGCCCGGGCCCTGCTCCCACCCGGTGCCCCCCGACCTCCCTCCCCGG